>NC_056522.1:127249739-127251313 GCF_019175285.1 Sceloporus undulatus | reverse complement strand
TATTATTATTATTATTATTATTATTATTATTATTATTATTATTATTATTAGTGGGCTACTAGTTGCTCACCTCACCTGCTGTCTGCAGCAGATAGCAGCTGTACTTCTTTTTGCCCAGCACTTCTTTTCTTTTTTACAGAGAATACCTAGTGACTGGACTGATTTCAGTGCTGCCACCCAGCACACTGTAACCTTTGCATTGGAGAACTAGAGAGAACTAAGGAGGCACTGTGGGAAGGTGGAGGGAGGCACTAGTTGTAGTCCTGCATGGCTCAAAATAGCATGGGGGGGGAGATTCAGGGGCTATATGGCCAGTTTTGGGGGGGGGGGTGAGAATTACAGAAGGAGGAAAGAAATTGCAATCTCTACAATGACCAAAAAGGGACATAGCAAGCATAAGAGAAACTTACACATGTGTATGCCTCTAACAGGATGCCAGCTACTAGCAGCAGCTTGTTCAACCCCTTTTAAACCTAGCACTGGTCTAACTGTAGAGGCTGGTTCCTATTTTAAATATCTGTAAAAATGCCCTTAATATCCAGGTACAATTGGGAATAACCCATCAGTTCTTTTACCTCTCCATAGGGTTTTCATATCCTCAAAGTTCTACTGGGCTCAGGGTCTTTTCAGTTCAGGAATTTAAATTCATGAGGAAACAACTCAAAGCCATTTCTGTTGTGAACTTCATAAAAAATAAAACATTTTCTATTACCTGCTGAAGCAATAGGTTAAAGTTTTGATAAAATGTCTTTTAAAACAAAACTTTAAGGCTTAAAAACAGTACTTCTGTGAGTATCAGTAGGACCATTGTTGTACTAATATTACACTAATAACACAGGTAACTTCATACCCTCTTTTAGGTGATATACAGATTGGAATGGTGGATAAAAAAGGCCAGTTAGAAGTAGAAGTCATCAGAGCCCGAGGCCTGACACAAAAGCCTGGTTCTAAATCTACCCCAGGTAAGTACAACATTGCATAGTGAATGCTTGATTTTATGATGTGCAGCACATTTCACCAGTCCATCATGGTGATACAGGACTTGGTACCCATCCTTCTCAGTCCTATAATATCTCATGAGCCACTACTTTCTGCCACTTCCTTTCTTCATAAGCATCATTTGTTCTAGAAATTTATTCTGCTGTCCTTCTAATAATTCTGGAGCAAGAAACTGGATATCCCAGGCATTGCCAAGAAATAGCAGTGTTTAGCATACTACTGCAATCCCCATTGTTTATTCCATGAGCTGCTTGGAATGTAGCTGGTTTGGAGGTATCAAATCACATATGCACAATCCATGCAACCCTCTAAGAAAGCACTCAAGAGGAATGGAAGTGGTGGCAAGAAAAATGACATAGGGAAGGCATAATCACTTCCCATTCTCTTGCTACAGGGAGCTCCATAATCTTTGAAGCAGTGTGTGAATGTGGTGGATGCCACAACCATATTGAGTCATGTGGTTGTGGCATCCACCACATTATAAAATTTGACAGAACTGTTGAATGAATGATTTGGGATTTGGCAGAGATGAAATACATGTTTACCCTCAGTTCACCTCCTTAATTGGCACACCA
>NC_056522.1:127001213-127249729 GCF_019175285.1 Sceloporus undulatus | reverse complement strand
GTGTGTGTGTGTGTGTGTGTGTGTGTGTGTGTGTGTGTGTGTGTGTGTGCATTTTATATTTTTCACCTGTATTGAATTTAAAAATCATGTTATCAGAAAATTAAAAATCATGTTATCAGAAAATCCCTCTTAAGGATTTGGGGAAAATACAAAGAGACTTCACCCCACAAGAAGCCTTTTGTAAGAGAGAGTTAAGAGAGGATAATTGGATAAAAAATAGAGATTTATTAGAGAAAGTTACATGGAAGTGAAAGATTAAAAAGATGCAACAACTGGAAGGGGAAGGTTTCAAAATGCAATAGCTAAATTTTTACCAGCTATGGGACAGAGTGAAAGAGGACTTAAAGGAAGCCCAATATGCAGGGGTGACATCAGAATTTG
This sequence comes from Sceloporus undulatus, assembly GCF_019175285.1. Classification (NCBI taxonomy): domain Eukaryota; kingdom Metazoa; phylum Chordata; class Lepidosauria; order Squamata; family Phrynosomatidae; genus Sceloporus; species Sceloporus undulatus. The sequence continues at coordinate 127,249,348 of NC_056522.1, read as the reverse complement.
AAACACTATTATGTTCAAATGATAACCACTTAATTAGTAAGATGTATAATTAGTAATTAGTAATATATACTAAGAGTTAATTTAGAAGAAGAACAGATAAAAGAACATTTGGTTAGTTGGGCAATCAATTTGGGACATGCTATTCAAATGAATCAGTGGGAAGGCATCTGGATTAAAGGTTCAATATTCACCTGCTCCTGCAATCTTAAAGAGAATTTTCATAAAATGATATTTAAATGGTATTTGACTCCAGATCAATTGGCTAAAATGTATAAAGGCACAAGGAACATTGTAGGAAGGGCATAGGATCATTCTCCCATATGTGGTGGAAATGTAAAAAAGCAAAGAGATGTTGGTTTTAAATAAATAAATAAATGGACACAAAAGGTTCTAGGATATAAGATATCTCTGAATTATATTTATTAAATTTTATGAATCTAGAAGATCAAAAAGCATTAGAATATAGAAATTTTATAAGTTATTTAGTTACAACAGCAAGATTGGTCTTTGCAATATACTGAAGACTGATATCATACTGACATGTATGGAATGGTTAGAGAATGTTATGGAACTTAATTCGTTAATTAGCTAAATTAACAAATTTGGTAAAAGGGAATTCAATAAAGTCCTTTTTTTAAAATGTGGAAACTTTTATAGAATTTATAAATCAAAGAGGGGAAAGTAGGATATTAGCATGATAGGATTTGAGATGTAAGTAGAAGTACTTATTTTTAGGATTGAAACACAGACCTTTGATAATGAAAAAGCTATATTGTATAAAGGATGATAAGAAAATAAGAGGAGAAACTTAGGACAATAGTTAGGTTACGGTTGGAGAAAAGCAAAAAATCATTATTTTTAAGGGGAGGACAATTGGAGGTAAGGATTGTAATGTGTTTTTATGTGTGTGTGTGTTTATGTTTATGTATTTATTTGTGTTTATGCTTGCCTATTATGTATTGTTGTGCTTTTGTTATGTTTGAACAGTGAATAAAAATTATTTTAAAGAAAAATCTATATTTTCAACAGCATCCAAAACAACAAATAGTGTAGGCATTTGATAAACATTGGGGCTAAACAGATGGCAGCTAAGGAATGGCTTGGCACCGTCCCTTTGCTTGCTGGGTTTGGGATACGGCAACCGCATGCCATGCCCCAACCCAGATGGTTCCCGACACAAAAAGGGACAGCAGAAAGCCGCTCCTTTTAGTGCTGGGGAAAAGGTGCCCTTGCTGCTGTGGCAGCATTTTTTGGGGGCGTTTCTTCGGTGCAGCATGTGCAAAAGCTGTGCCACAAATGATGCAACACTGCCCGCCATGCAGTCAGGCAGGTGGTGTAACACTGCTTTGGGAGTGGAGTCAGGCCATGTGGCATGAGGTCGACATGCCCTCACTCCACCCCGATGCCAGCTCATAGTGCCGGTTTGTAAAGACTCATTGTCAGTCAGTTCTTCAGACATTATGCTGAAAGAAGCAGTTTTACCTTGTTCAGTTTTTAAAACTGGTCATGGAATAGTCCCCAAAACTAGGGAAAAAATTCCATTGCCATGTGAGTAAAGTCTTTTAAAATGACATCACTGAAAAACATAAAGGACAAAAGAAAAGCAAAATTAGGGCCACCAAGTCAGAGCAACTGAGTTTTTTCAGAGGCACAAAGGTGAAAGACTGACACAATCTCAAGAGAAACCAGAGTGTATATGTGAAAATATGAAATAAAATTATAAAATTCAAAAGTCCACAATATCCACAGAAAATTAAAAAAAAAAAGCAGAGGCACAAAGGTACTTTATGCAAGTCAGTAAGTTGCAGCATTCTAGTTGGGAGAACAAAAACTCATAAACAGAGTCACTGGTATAATGAAACCTACTATTTTCAGAACATCTATTGTGAGGAATGGAATCATTTTCCTCTTCAATTCTTTTGTACTAAAACAATAAACCCATCAAAGAAAGAACAATTTCTTTTAAGCATTGTTTCCTATTCCATGAATAGTCTCAATTCTAGCAGGCTTTCTTTAAAAAAATACTGTATATTTCAGGTAATGAACTGTGAGCAACTGATGCCAAACCTTTTTTTAAAATGTGTGTGGGGTGTGTGTTTTTTTTTTTGTTTGTTTGTTTTTGAATAAATACTTGGATTATGGCTAGGGATGGAAAGAATATATGAAAATATTCAGAAAATGATCGAAAAATATGTTTTTGGAGAGCTGATTGAGAAACCTTGATGAGAAGAATGCTAGACAGATGAGAATTTTATGAGAATAAGTTCAGGATATATTCTGTGCAAAATTCATGCATGGTGGTTTGGTACAGGAAATACAATTTTCTGCTCTGAAAAATAACATTTCTATGCAGAATGTGCTGTAAATAAGGGATTTATTTTGCACAGAAAATGCATTTGGTTCATTTGCATAGAAAACATTTTCTGTGCAGGAAACAGCATGTGTGTGTGTGTGTGTGCAGAAATATTATTTTCTGTGTAGAAAATGCTATTCCCTATGCAGAAAACACTGTTTTCTGTTCAAAACAATTACATGCATTTCTTTGCAGAGAATACATCCCCATTTCTGAATAGGCTTTGAAAACTGCAGGGTTGTCAAATACTTTCTTGCAGTGGAAAGAAATTTTTAAGATTACTTGTTGTTTCCTTTGAGAAACATAACTTGCTGAATGATTACATCTCTAATTATGACACAGAGTCAGCTCTCTATGGATTCTTCAGGAGATACCACTAGTAGGATTCCAGAACTTAGATCATCATGCAAGCCAAGTAAAAGGAGCTTCTCAAATAGGAGTAGGTCTTTCCTAAGATTATTGCAGATTTATCATGCAGCATAAGAAGGAGCTTCTCCAAAGGAGAAGGGTGTCTCTTCATTTCATTCTCCACGTTTTGTTCTCCAGCATACCTGTGATTATTTTTTAAATGTATTGGGTGATGTCATTGTGCTTTTATTTTTCTGGTGTAAATGTCTCGACAATAAAGTAATACATCACTTAAGATTTAGCAACTGACACTCCTTGTACATTGCAGCTCCATATGTGAAAGTATATCTGTTGGAAAATGGGGCTTGTATGGCCAAGAAGAAGACAAGAATTGCCAGGAAAACTCTTGACCCTTTATATCAACAGACATTGGTTTTTGATGAAAGTCCTCATGGTAAAGTCCTTCAGGTCAGTATTTAATGCTTCTGTTTAAAGCCTCTGATTCACATGCCTCCAGTAATGATGTGCCCAGTGACCTCATTTCCCTTCTGAAACTAAACCTCCCTGTCTTCAGAAATAGGTCCAATCTGCAATGCAGAAATAAAGCAGTGTGGCACCATTTTTATTCAAAGATGTGGAATTTTGGGATTTGTAGTTTGTTGTGGCACCAGAGCTCTCTACAGGCTAAAGAAGGCTAAATATCTCATCAAATTACAAATTCCATAGCACTGAGTCATGGTAGTTAAAGCAGTCTCAAACTGCATTATTTCTGCAATGTAGATTAGGCCATAGTGAGGGTATGCCAGGAGTATATTGTTACAATGCTGTGTGGCTATCTTTTGTTAGTCTGATGGCTTGCTAACAATTCAGAATAATTAGTTAACATTTAATCAATAGGATATGTTTTCCTTATAGGTGAGCATCTCTAACAAAACTCATTAAAGTTTGGGGACTTAAGTGCTTCTTGTTTAAGCGGACAGAGGTGATACAAAGAGGAGCAAGGTGCTTTATAGGTTGGCTGCAGCTTCTTGAGTTGAAGTAGCTTTCTTCAGCAATTAGACTGATGATGATGCATTCTGTTTAGAGAAGTGTGTTGGCTTTCACGGTTGCTGCTTGTTAAAGCAGAAATTAATGTACACACCCGGGGGGGGGGACCCAAACCGCAAGAATCTCAAGTGCCTTCACAAACAAGAATTCCAATGCTAGTCCTTCAACATGTCCTGAGGAACACACTTCCTTGGATGGGTGTTGATTCTGTCTATTGTCTTTCCAGGTGATAGTCTGGGGAGATTATGGTCGAATGGATCACAAATGTTTCATGGGAGTTGCACAGATCTTGCTGGAAGAACTCGATTTGTCCAGTGTGGTCATCGGCTGGTATAAATTATTTCCACCCTCCTCCCTGGTGGATCCAACTTTGACTCCTCTGACTCGCAGGGCTTCCCAGTCATCTCTGGAAAGTTCAACTGGGCCTCCTTGCATTCGATCTTAGTGAACACAATAGAAGGAGCTCCTTAATAAAATCATCATCACACAGAATAACTAATGGGGGGAAAGCTACTGACAACAATGAGGAGCATTTTTGAAAAAAGACAATCATCACTTCAATTTTGCCTGTAGTTGTTTATCCAAAAATATGCCTCTGTGTTAAAAGGGTGGCTAAAATTGACCGAACAAAACAGTATATGAAGATATAGTCAGTCCATCTACCCTAATTTCCCTGATTCGTCTGATAATCATCCTGAAGAGGGACCTTTCAAAATTAAACTGGAACCACGCATTCTTTCAACAGTTCACCCACTCCCCCCCCCCTTTCTTCACAGAGATCACAAACAGTGTTAACTTCCTGGTGTCTGTACATGTTAACTTGCTTTTGCTGTGTTATTCTGCCTGTTTTGTAAAAATTGTCATGATGCTAACAGAGACCCTTCCTTTCTTTTTCTAAAACAAACCAAAAAGGGCTGAAGTACATCTCTGTAAGCATCTCCAGAAGTGTTCACTTGCCAGAATTATTATACAATGTGAATAATAGCCACATTGCCCCTCCATTCTAGTTGTTCCTAGTCTTAACACAGGTGGAAAGCCAGAATAAATGACCAATTGAAACTTTAGTTTACCTGTCATATTTTTTCATTGTAAAAAAATGAATATGTTTGCATTACACATCATTGTTTTTTATGTTTGAATTTTGATTTTGCATGAAGAAAATCCACAACTGCAACTACTGCTGAAGACCTGATTTAAAAAAGCAGCTTTTTTCTTTCGACATTGACAATTACATTTGTAAAACATACCAGGCCCATGACAAAAGTCTTAATGTTCATGTGTGCAAATGTACAATTGACTTTAAAATGTGGACCAGAAATGGAATTAAGCATCCAACATTTTCAGTTGTACTGAGACTTTCCTGATGATCCATGTGTCGCTTTTGACACGCTTGTCTGCCCTGGTTAGAGCATGGTATGAGTTGTTCAGTGTTTCACTGGAAATTCCAATTGAAATATTCTGCACTTACTAATGTTTTGTTTTTTTAAAAAAATATATATCAAATTTCAGTTTACATTTATTTGAGATTGATGCAAGCACAAAGCTTGATTTTTAACAAAAGTAATTTTACTTTTAAGGGTGGGGGTAGACACAGTAACAAAAAAAACCTTGCATTTTGTTCATCTTGGTTCTTTCTTGGTCTTGAAATCCCTTGTGTTTTTCTGTAAATGTGCTAAAAAAACTGCAGAATGTGCAGGTGCATTGAAAAGTTCTCCTTCCTTTTATGGTGATCTCACAAAATAGAGCAGCATGACTTGGAACTGTTCAAAGCTGCATGCACGTTTTTGTAATAAAAAAGAAAAAAGGAAAAGGAAAAAAGAGGGGAAAAAACAAAAGAGATTATTTAATAATGTATGTTAGTTCTACATAGGCCAGGTTGTATGTTGCATGTACTTGTACAGTTTGCTCGTAATTACTCTAATGAAGTAACCAAGAAATCTAAGCCATCCATTTTTTCTTATAGACATTTTGCAGGTTTTAGCCAGGCTGTCAGTTAGTCTGGTGCTAAATGTCTATAGATGGACTTTATTTTTTACCCTATGGAAAACGTGATGTAGTACGGACCAAATTCCTTCTACTAAATATTTTGGTGTAGATTCCTACTGTGGGGCTGTAACACATGTAGAAACTGTGGACACAATTAAGTTTTCCTTCATAGACATAACTGCCTGCACCAAGTGAACTATTTATTATTGTTAATATTATTTAATATTGCCAGAACTATTCTGCCCATGTTTCCATGGGGCACAGATTGATTACTGCTCGACCTGCTGAGCAGGAAGAACTGAAGCATTGGTGCACTACTAGATTCTCTTCTGTCTTGTAGTGGCCAAATAAATAAACTAATGATAATTCGGTAGTACCTTTCTATTTTGACCACTTGTCTTAACATTTCCCTGTGCTTTTAAATGAAACTTCCAACTCATGTTATGTAGACATGTTTAATAAAATTTCCTTTTCATGTTCAGTGTAGTCATTGTTTTGTGTTCAATGATGAGTGAAAGTTGCCTATGTAGAGACAAACTGCAACAACACATCATCACAACTCATTCTTTTGGTTAATGTGAAGGTAGGAATTCTCTTTCAGCCATGCAGTGACCAAAATCGCCCCCCCCCCCGGCTGCCTTGTAAGTATTGCAGCACCCCACCACCACCGTGTAGCAATTTCCTCTACAACAGAAAGCAAAGTGATCACAGGTAGCTGGGCATTCTGCAACAGGTATCCACAGGAATGTCCTGGTGTCCTTGGGAGGGACCGACAGAAGATGTCCTTGCTACAGGAAAATAGCTGGAGGCATCTCTTGATCTCCAGCATTATGGGGTGAGTTGCTTACAAGGTGGGTTGTGGAGGCAGACATACTGCAGAGACTTACGTATGTGATACATGTATGCCTCATGATGCAGGATCTTGGCCGCAGTTGTTTTTCTGTGGTCTAGATAAGCCATACCCATGGAGCATATTGCTTCTGATACTAGTCATCATGTATAGTCTTATTTTCCATGAATGTGTATATGTGCCATCACATTGCCTGATGACTTATGACAAACCCATGAATTTCATAGGGTTTTCTTAAGCAAATACACACACACAGAGAGAGAGAGAGAGAGAGAGAGGTAGTTTTGCCAGTTCCTGCCTCTGAAATATAGCCCACAGCACCTGATATTCATTGCTCCCATCCAAATATTTAGCAGAGATGACCCTGCTTAGCTTCCACGATCAGATGGGATATTGTGCCTTTAGGCTATTTAGGCAGCTTAACAGAGGTAATTTCAGGAGACAATTGCTTTACATTCTCTTGGCAGGCAACATCTGGGGGGGGGGAATCCTCTGCCACACAGCCTTTAAACTTTAGCTTAAACTTTAAGGCTTGAAGATACAGGTGTCTTAATGCCCTCTTTTGTATTGGATAATCCTAGAGCAAAAAGGCAAAAGATACATGTGCAAAATAATATACAGTGGGCTCCCTTTTGAATGTTGGGATTAAACGTGAGCATTAGGTCTCACAAAATTCACAAGCGTAACAATGAGACTAGCTATACATGCCTTAGATCGGTCTGCATATGTGCAAGATAACAGCTAACTGAACTATCCAGTGCAATATACTGTAACCTTATAAGCTCCTTTGAAGCACTTTACTTCATGTGGTGGTGGTGGTTTTTTAGGTATTAGGCTTAAAAAGGGAGCAGAGGGAGAGACTCAGAGAGAAAGAGAGAGAGGAAAGCCCTGCCTCCAAGCCTTTCTAGTTTTGACCTACATGCCTGTAAAGAGTCAAAGAAGTCTTTGACTGGATTTTGGAAATGCATTGAATGTTGGCAACATTAGTAAAACTGACAGCGTCATCATCTATTTTAGGTACAATCACTTCCAGGCAGTCCTATCTGTAATGTGTGCTCTGGACAGATGTACTGTTTCACTTCAGAGAGAAAAGGAAAGGAAATGGAAATGAAGTTATGGGTCAAAATCGAGTGTTAAATGTACTATGTACAATATAGCTGAAAAACCCATTTTTATGCATGCTGAATCCCTTATGACTAAGTATAGCAACATGCTCAGGGAAATGCTCCAGCACAACAACTCCAGTAGGTATTTACATTTAATCTTTGCTTCTGTTAACTTTCAGTCAGGTGCAGCAAATATTGCAGGAAAGGGAAAACCTAGGTTAAAGATACAGCTAAGATAACCATACTTCCTAAAGGGCATCCTATGACATTATAGGATACATGTAGGCAGAAACCCAAGGGATGGATATTTCCACACTTTATCAAACATTCTGAATAAGAGTCATACATTGAAGTAGCCATGAACTGAAGCAGCAAGACACCTGTATCTTTAAGGCAAACCTGCACAACCTCACATCAATTTCACATCAATACATATACTTTCATTCCCATTATCTGAGGATTTGTTATTGCTGTTTAATGCTTTTAATGTGTCCAAGCCAGTATAGCACTGTGTCTCTGGATACAGAGACACAGTGCTCTGCCCTTCCTCTCAACTATGTGGTTCTCTGGCTCCAGCCTCAGGACTTTCTCAGCTTAGAACCTTAAATCTATATACTGGGTTCCTTCCAGTGTATTGCTGCTACTACAAAAACAAATCTGAAGACCTCTTCCACCACTGACATAGTCAGTTGAGACCTGTGTATCAAATACTAATCTTATTATTAAAAGAAGTGAAATAAAATTTCATCCTCACAACGCAGAAATGTATGATTTCAGTTAAGCAACTTCTTATGCATTACTGTTATTTAAACAAAATACCTGACTGCCTACCCACCTAAGGCTATTCTTAACACACCTTGGTACACCATCTCATCAAAACAATAGATGATGCTTACTCTGGGTGTATCCGCATTGCACAGTTTCAGCAAGTTAATACCACTTCAGTTTGTTCTGTCATTAATTGGAATGGAGACTTCAGCCAAGAAATCAGAAGACTAGGACCTGGAGAGGCTGCTATGAAGGAATTAGACAAGTTCAAGAAGTATAAAGATATATCATTGAAGTCAGGATTGTCCAGGCCAACATATTTTCCATTTCTATGTATGGTTGTGAAAACTGGACACTGAAGAAAGCTGATAGGAAGAAAATCAACTCATTTGAAATACGGTGCTAGAGAAGAGTCCTGTGGATATTGTGGACTGCTAAAAGACAAATCAATGGGTCCTAGAGCAAACCAAGCCTGAAATCTCCCTAGAAGTCAAGAGACTGTCATTTTTTGGCCATATCATGATAAGAAATGACTCACTAGAAAAGACAATAATGTTTGGTAAAGTAGAAGGCAGTAGGAAAAGAGGATGGCTGCATGCCGGATGGATGGACTCTATCAAGAAAGCCACGGCCTTAAGTCTGCAAGTCCTAAGAAGAGCAGTTGATGATGATGATGATGATGATTATTATTATTATTATTATTATTATTATTATTATACTTTATTTATAGAATGCTGTAGATTTACACAGCACTATACATACAGACAATAAAATCGATAAAAATGAAACCTGCCAATGGCATATATTCTACAAAATACATATAAAACAATACAGTAGATAGTAATAGAAGATAGAATTAGATAAAATAAGGAGGCAACAGATTGAGAACATCAGATATCAAATAAAATAAAATATAATAAGGTAACTAGGAGGCACCGCATGCATGGGGTCACTCATTCATAGGATCACCAGGGGCTGAAGCCAATTCAATGGCAGTTAAAAACAAATCACTTTGATATGCCTTCATCCTATGGAATCCTGGGATTTGTAGCTTGATGGCTTCCTTAGCATTCTCTAGTGCATTCCCCACAAATTCAGAACCAGAGTGCTCTGGCAGAGTAGTCTAATTACCCCACAAAACTACAAATCCCAGGATTCCGTAGAACTGATCTGTCACAAAGTGCTATAAAACTGTTCCAATTTTGCACCTTCTGTTTCTTCTGACTTCCACACCTAACAACAACTCCACAAAAAATCCCCCTCCCTCAGGTCTCTGACTCCAACTGCTAACTGATTCCTACAGACTCTCTTCTAGCTTGTCATACTTCACTTTTTCCAATCCTCCCTTTCAAACTCTTAGCCAATCACCTCCCACATTCTGAGCATACTCTATCCACCTCCCAACAGACCACTTACCAAAGCCTAATATACTACAGTCACATTTATGCCTTACTGTAATTCACATAATACAGTATATACACAATAACATTTATAAAGACTGCAGAACATCACACTGTGCCAGGCCAGCTGAATGCAAGTCATGAAGCTATTAAACGTTCATTGCTTTTGTCAGGGCAGAGAAAGTCAGCACATAACCTTAGATGGCAACTTCTGTGAGTAACTTTGCTTCCACATGATGGGTTCGTGCTTCTAGTAAACGGAAACACCTTACGCAGCTGTTCCATTTCTTCTTTGGTGGACTTAGAGTTACACATTCATTACTGGTTTGTATTCACAATCCCTATATGCTTACTATGAGAACCAGTGTGGCATAGTGGTTTTTTGTGCTGGACTACAACTCTGAAGACCAGGATTTGATTCCCAGCTATGTAGCTAAATAACTAAAGTGGTTACACACTTGGAACTGTCTTAATGAATGGCAATTGCTCGATAAAAGCCTCATGCAGAAGAGTGTCTCTCTTCATCTGAAGCTCAAAAATGTGGAATGAGGTGGTGGAAAGATCCTGATCACAGATTCTCATAAGCTAGCCTTTAGTACAAATGATGAAGGAGTAGGATCAGATATGATCATCCCAGACAAACCCAAATGAGACAGGAAGAAAATGATACTACTTAACCTCTGTTATAGGTGGGCAGTACAGAGCCAGTGTGGTGTAGTGATTTGAATGCTGGACTATGACTGGAGACCAGGGTAGCGCAGTGGTTAAATGCCTGTACTGGAACCACTCACTCACAAACCACAAAGTTGTGAGTTCAATCCCAGCCAGGGTCTCATGGTCAATTCAGCTTGACATCCTTCCGAGGTCACTAAAATGAGTACCCAGCTTGTTCAGGGCAAGTAGCTCACACATTGTAAACTGTTTAGGGAGTGCTTAAGTGCACTGATAAGTGGTATAGCATTGTACTTGCTATTGCTATTCAAATTCAGGCTCAGCCATGTAAATCTACTGAGTGCTCTTGGGCTCTCTCAGCCTCACAGAATGGCAATGGCAATCCCTCTCTAGCCTAGCCAAGAAAACCCCATGATAGGTTCACCTTAGGGTTACCATAAGTTGGAAATGACTTGAAGGCACAGAACAACAACAACAATGGGTGAGGAACAGCAGAAGTTTGTTGTTTTCATATCCTCTTGTGAGCTGCTCAGATACTTCTGACTGGCAAACACTGGAAATAAGATGAAATCATGGGTCTAGTCTAATCAAGCTTTCTGTCTGCAGTATAACATAGCTCCAGGGTCAAGTCCTTGTTGACTGATGAAATTCACTGGATAATCTTTAACCATCACAGGTTTGTTATGAGACTATGGGGTGGGGTAGAGGAGATGCATGTAAGCCACCCTGAGCTCATTGGGGGGAACAAATAGATATACACAAATTATATACATGGGGCCCAGTTTCCTGACACAATTATGGTACCCTTATTCCACTCCGTGTCATGGCTGTATCCTATGGAATCTTGGGATATGCAATTTGGTGAGGCACTAGAGAAACTTTCTGATGGAGAATTCTAAATGCCCCTCCACAGACAACCAATATGAGGATTCCATGGGATGTTTCCATGACATTTAAAGTGTAATTATAATGCCATAATTATGAAGTGTGAATGGGCCCAAGGTCTGCTGTGATGAGAATGCTGTGCAAAAAAAACCCCACTATTCATAAAGGCTCCATTTGCACAAACTTTCTCCATGGTGGTAAGGGTGGGGTTGGGGAGGGCAAAAAAAAAAAAAAGACTAGTGGTATCTGTCTTGCAGATGCATATCTTCAAAAGTGAATTCTGCCAAATGAGAATTTATGGGAGTTAAAGTCCAGTATAGTGTGCCCTCGGTATCCGCTGGGGTTTGGCTCCAGGGCTTCTTGTGGATATCCATGGATGCTCTAGTTCTATTCAGTACAGTGGTACAGTAAAATAGTGTCCCTTATATAAAATAGCAAAATCAAGATTTACTTTTTAGAATTTATATCTTTCTGGAATATTTTCAACCTATGGGTGGTTGAATAGGTGGCTAAAAAATCCATGGATATGGATATGGGCTGTCTACATCTGGACAGCATATGCATGGATAATGCTGCTGTAACATAATAGAAGGTAGCATTTCTCAAATAGTGTCATTAGGTGGCAATAGAGTCTCATTTTTGAGACTAGGAAGAGGATAAGTACCTTGCAGTTTACCATCACACTCACAACATGTGAATGGATAGTTAATGCAAATGCATGAAGTTGTTTTATTTTTGTTTGCATGTTAAGTAAACAAAGTGACTTGAAGTTGCTTTTTTAATTTGTTTTTAAGGAAACAAAGCAACATGCATCATGTTCTCAATGCTATTTGCAGTTGAAAACCCCACAACCCATTTCTGTATGGATTTTGCAGCTATATCTGTATGAATCTTGTTGTTAACAAGCATCAGCTGTTGGTACACCTTCTCCAACTAATTCCAATTTGGCAGAGACAGTCCCAATTAATCCTCTGTCATCCCACTTTTTCAGCTGCTCTATAAATGTGACAGTTTATCTCTCCATGCTCCCCCTTTATAGTCAGTTTACTTCCTTTGCTAAAGATTGAACTCAAGTATAGAAGTATTTTGCACAATTATTTCAACAGGTTAACTGAGGAGAGGTGAGGAAGGTGGAATCTTGCCCTTTCCAGCAGACCCATGCAAAGGTAAACTGCTGCAGCCTTTCCTAGTTTGTGTATTCTTCCTCGTCACTCACTTTGGGCCACACTCTGAAGTTGTTTGGTCACACAAGTCCCAGTTTTCATCTGTGAAAAGTTGGAGGGTATGCTGATCAATATAAATAAATATATAAAGTTGGAGGGTATGCTGATAAATATTATTTTTCAGAAAGTGCTTTGTGACCTTTAAGAAAAAATATGTCAGATAAGGGGGGAAATAATAGCCAAACTTCAGTATAAAACTTATGAATGCATAAACTGGAGTTATGCATCCATAACTAATTTGTGTTCACAATCCCTCTTATGTCACTATTGTCACGACTGTAACTGCCCCTCCAGTGTACTTTATGAGACATCAGTGAGCTGCACTATTATCAAGGTTGCAACAAACAGAAGCAGGGCCCTTTTGGCACCTCCATGTCACAGATTCACTTGGGGGCAGAAAGAGGGTGGAACCATCATTCATCTGTATCCCAATGACCAGCAGTATGGACCTTCTTCTTAGTGCAGCCGATGTCCCGGAAAGTAGGGTTGGGTGGGGATTGGACCAAGAGACATTAGTTAAGTATCTGTAAGTAAGTAGTCATGTAGTATTCTGGCCAATGATTTTTGTCACCATTTTATTCAAAAGGTGAGCTCTTGCCATGTGTGTGCCTACAAGGACAGTTTCCCAGAGTTCTTAGAGCTGAAAGCCCCCACAGTACAAATATATATTTCATGCTTATATCAAGCTTGTATCTTATAAGGATTATTTTTCATGTGAAATACTATGAATTACTTATCCTTAGAAGAGTTCACTCTGGCCTGAACTATATTATTTGTGGAGGCCCTTTGAACCAATGGAATTTACCTACATGTTGAGTCACCATCCAGCATGGGTCTACTATAGTAACTAATAAGATTCAGTACAATAACATCCCAAACCCACAAAACAGTGATACCTTTATTGGAACAACCAAAATACATAAAATATATGTTGCATAATGTTGCATCAGGGAAAGGTGTTTCAAATAATACAGGAGATGAAAAATGATGTTAGCCACGGGTGTGCATTTTGTCATGGTGGTGGTGGTGTTCTGAGTATGAAGGAATATCTATGTAGGCAGGCCAGTCCTCCTTCTGGCCATGTGGTATTGGCCAAGCAAAGCACTTTAAAGCCCGGGAAATTTAAATTCCATTAGTAAAACAAAAAGGTATTTCCTATGTGATCCAGAAGTACAAAGGTACTTCCTATGAAATCCAGGATGCCTCAGTTCTTTGTAAGGCCCACAAACCATGTTATTAGGCAGAGAAGAATCTCTCACTGAGCTTCTGTGTATTTGCATTAGGAAAATTCTAGGTGCTGTTAGGTAAAACAGGCCAAATGCAATCCCATTTTTTTCAAAAACAAGTTTTACTTTTATTAGGGATAGAAGCATCAAATAGTAAAATTCCAGTCCAATTGCTCCCCCCCCCCCTTTTTTTTTTTTTTTTTTTTTTTTTTTTTGGTGGCTAAAATGTGGTAAGAGCATTTTGGAAGGTGCCCAAGGCTACCATGGATCATTCCTTTTCAAAACAAATCATGAGTCTGATAGTATGACTCCGTGGAAAAGGTAATATTATTGGCTAGATTGGAAGATAGCAGGAAAAGAGGATAACTGCTTTACAGGTGAGTAGCCTCAGTTGAAGAAGCCATGGCCCTGTGTTTGCAAGGCCTGATCAGGCCTTCTGGTGACTAGTGCTCTTGGAGGTCTCTCATTCATATGGTCACTACAAGTTGAAGCCATTTACCACTGCTAACAACAACAAATACTGATGCATCTTTGCAGTCCGTGAACAAATGACCTCATGGCACCTGACCTGATTAATTTTACTGAGAAATGCAGCCGAATAACTTGCCTTCAAAGAAGGTCACCTGAATCCTAGGTCTGGAGCTTTTAATTATATTATTGGTTCTCTTCTTATTTGGCAGTTTTTAAAACAAAGTAGACTTTTTGGCTGATTAATGCAGGTTGCAATCTTTGCAAGTGAGTAAGCCTAACTGAGTTCAATTGGACTTAGTTCTGAGTAAAAATGATCAGGCATTCAACATAAACACCCTACAGGCACCAGATCCCATCTGAACTTGGAAGCTAAGCAGAATCGACTCTGGTAAGTACTAGGATGGGAGACAACCAACAAATATTAGGTGCTGTAGGCTATTTTTCTGAGGAGGAAATTGGCAAAACCACCTCTGAGTATTCCTTGCCTAAGAAATCCCTGTGAAATTCATGGGACCACCCTAAGTCAACAGATTAGTTGACTTGACCAGAGTGTCGGGCACATTTCTCAGAAGGGGACAACAAACACATTCGGCAGTGAGCTCGAGGCATAGATTGAGGTCTACTCAGCAGCCTGTCCCTGCAGCACATGGGAGGAGCCTTCTAAAGCTTCTCAAAGGAGCAGCAGGCAAGATTCATCCCCTAGTGCAAAGCACATTTCTCAGAGGAGAACAGGAAAGATTTAGACAATAGACTTGAGGCAAGGGTTTACAGGAAGAACGAGCTTCTTGTATGGCACATGTAAAATATCTTTTCTGTCATATGACTAGTAGGCAAAAAGGAGTGAGACAGAAGGAAAACCGCTTTTCCTCCTGTTAACTTTTCTGGATGAAGTTAGGCCAGTAAGTCAGTTGCTAAAAATACAGCTTGTGAGTCAAGTTAAGCCAGGGCATTTTGTCATGGAATCAAGTCCCAAGTGGAGTCATTGAAGTGATTTGAGTCTGACTTAAGTAGAGTTTACATCAGAGGCAATAAAATATGTCAGTTGCTGAGGTTCATGGGTAGGAAGATATTATTGTCCTCATTACCTTCTTCCCTATGAGTAGCTGGTTGCTCACTGTGGGAACAGAGTCAGTATGTAGAAAGATCTTGTAGCACCTTTGAGACTAACTGAAAGAAAGAAGTGGGCAGCATGAGCTTTTGGTTCAAATGTATCTGAGGAAGTAGACTTAAGTCTATGAAAGATCATGCTGCCCACTTCTTTATTTCAGTTAATCTCAAAGATGCTACAAGATGTCTCTACATACTGATTCTGCAGACTAACATGGCTGTATCTTTGAATTCCACCACTGAGGAAACAGGGTGTTGGTCGTACAAAAGACACTGATTTACCACAACCCTTTTAATGCTGTGGTACAATCTACAATTCAACAAGCCAGTGTTGGTTCAGTGCTAGAAAATTTTATATTTTTGGACAACAGTTCCTAGAATCTTGCAGTCAGGGTGTGAGATTCTAGGACAGTGATGGTAAACCTTTTAGAGACCGAGTGCCCAAACTGCAACCCAAAAACTACTTATTTATCACAAAGTGCTGCATCCCTCTGGCTTTCTAGCAACAAACTCTGGTGAACACTGTGCCGGCGCAATGGCATGCGTGCCCACAGAGAGGGCTCTGAGTGCCCCCTGTGGCATGTGTGCCATAGGTTTGCCACCACAGAGAGGGCTCTAAGTGCCCCCTCTGGCACATGTGCCATAAGTTCTAGAAGATGGAGTTCAAAAAGGTAATTTTACCAATTCTTGTGTTTTTAGTCATCAGCTATGCCTTAGACAGTACAAATCCAAAAGGGAGGAAATCCAATGTCAAGGATATTACATGTATCATCCTGATGGAACTGAATGTTCAGAAACTTGCCACAGAAGTTGTTCCAGTAAAATCAGTAGCAGACACAACCTTTTTCAGCAACAAAGGCCACTGTGTATGAGCCAGAGGGCTGAGGAAGCCATTTCACATTTTGTTCTTGAGACATCATGAAATAAATTGGTAAGGATGGTCTAGATGTCAGGCAATGTCTAGAAAACAGATTTCGTTTTACTCTGTTGGTAAATCAATGAGTTACCTTCTCATTTGTTTCATGCCACACCTTTCAACATCAGTCACAATATTCTGGGCAGTTTAGAACAATTTGTGCATTAGATTTGTGCATGGCACATTTTAAAAAAAAACATATCCCTGGACAATTAAAAAGAAACTAAAAATAATGATGTTCTCTTTCATATAGTCAGATTTGAGGGATGCTAATTGGGAATTAAATCCCACTGGGGGTGCAACAAGATCTCAGGCCTTTCTGTGAGCCCTTCCATTCACAGGAGGATACTTGGACACCAGTTTGGTTGGATACCAACCAATCTATTCAGTCTACAGCTTCCTTCCAAGTACGTGAATATAGAATTACAGCCTCAGTATTTGGGTTGCTAGGCAATTCTGGATGTAGTTGAAGCCTTCATTTGAGCCACCTTCTCATTCCCAGCCTTCATTTTCAATCTCTCAGCTGAGTCCTGGACTATTTAAAATCCATCAATGAATCCAGTACATGAAATAGGAAGCACAGCATGTGCAGAGAGTGTTTCCTTCATCACTGTGTAATCATACTTGAACCTGCAGGTAATGGAATCCTCATGGCTTTATTCCCCTCACCCTTGCCCACACTTGGTACCTATAAAACTATAGGTAGCTATATTATTTGTCTACATAAATCATTTTATATCCCACAAATTAAGTCACTTTCAGCACAATCCTATATGTATCTACTTAAATGAAAATCCCATTAAGCTCAATTATCTTAATTTCCATTAGACTCAAATCCCGTTAAGCCCAGGTAAGTGGGTATAAGATTTCAGCTACTGTAGACAATTTCCCCCCAAATGGTAAAAAAGTATTGCCATGCACAGAGGATATGCAAAATATACATTGTCATGCATGTGCCTATTTATCAGAGAACAGCATTATTATACTTGTGACACAGCAGAAGGATATGAAGATTATGAAAGGGGATAACAATTTTGCATTTTGGAACACAATCAAAGTGGTAAGAATAATCAAAGCATCTGAACTGGAAGTATTCGGTGCTGCCAAAAACCTGAGCACCCATCACACTGAAAAAGACTAACCTAATTTCTGGGGCTGGAATTGTGGAGGTGGCAGCTGTAACTTCTTCGGGAGGACAAAACCTCTCTCATAGATCTGTTCAAGAATGAATGGGAAACGAATTGCATACCATCTTTGTGCAATTGATGTTTTATAGCTGTACAGGTTTTGTGCACACAGAATAAGGGGAATGGAAAGAAGGAAGGAAGGACAAATTGCAAAGAGGTGTTTTGGTTGATTCTGTTTACAGGCTTTTGGTGCCAAAGTGCCGGTTGCCTCGGCAACTGCTGTAAGCTGGAATTTGGATAGATGCATTGTCAACAGCACATGAGGAGGATGCTAAGGGGATTTCAGAAGTGCTGGGGCAGGGGAGAGAAAAGAGTGACTGTGTAAAGTGTTAGAAAATTGATTATGGTTTTGGTTATTTGTGATTAAGAAAGTTGAGCAGCAGCAGCAACACAACAACAAGTATGTACTCTACAGGTATTTAGTAAAAACAACTAGATCTGAGCTTCTGGTAAATAATCAGGATACATTGGTAGGTAAAAAGAAACATACTTTATTGCTATATCTAAGTTTTACAAAATAACTAATCAGTAGAGAAAAGTATACTTGCTAGAAGAGTCCCTAGAGCTGACTCTCATGTGTGTAAGTAAGAAGAAAAACATCTTTCATAGCACAAGCTGGTTTCTGCGTCCATGCTTGGTAAGAGCTGAGAGAGGAAGAGAGTGAACAAAAGGCAAATAAAGTTTATTGACCCCCCAGAAAGGGAGGGGTATGGAAAGTGACATCTTCCAACAGTCACACTGACCAAATGACCATAGATTTATGCATCCATATTCCTGTGTGGAAGAGATACCCCTTCTCAAGGAAATATAGAACTACACACAAGCATTGATGCTAATACGCCAATGTAAAGTATCTCGGGAAACTAAAATGCTACAGGTATTTAAGAAATTGGTACTCAATTAGGGACATCATGGGCATGAATCTACAAGACTTAAGCAGAGCAGTGGAGGAAAGAGGACTTGGAGACATCTCATCCACAGGGTCACCATCAGTTAGGGTCGACTCGGGGGCAGTTAACAACAAAAGGAAGATGAGGAAATCTGTTCCCTGTTACTTTCTATTCCTAAATACCAAGAACATATCTTTATTTGAGCAAAGATGTCAACCAGACTCCAAAGCAGGTGCTTTTCGGTTTCCCTCCTACGGTTGTGTTCCAGTGACACTGCAGGGTGTAACTACTTGTTGTGTGTGAGGGTGGGGAGAGAAATGAGGGCATTGTATTTGTGCAGGCACCTTCAAGTCACCTGCTGTTTTATGGTGACCCCATTACCCTTCAAATAATTCTGCCCTTCACCCTAAAACTTTACTTCATTCCCCAAATTTCTAGCATTCTGCAGAGTGAGACTCTAAAAATAGTTCACACCTAGAACTCGTATTTTTGTCATGTTAACATTCCCTTGGTAACTTTGCTTGCGTCTTTTCTTTGAATGCCTAACCTGCCTTCCAAAATGCTCAGCTGAAGTTTTACATTACAATTGCAATGGGTTGGACTGTCCTCATTTTAGTATTCAGAGTTATATCTTTGCATTTTGCAGTTGTTTTTGTGCTGGACTCTTATCACGTAGGCTTTTCTTAATTTTACAAAGAATTCAGGAGACTGTTGTCTTCTTTGTGCACACACCTGATTTTATACCAGCATTACCAATATCACACTTCAGGCCATCAGAATTTGTTCAAAATTGATGAGAAGAAACATATTCTCCTCTCCTCCTGCACACACGGACACATACAGACTCTCCTATATCTCACTTCAGGAAAAAGCCTAGGAGAAGCATGCCTGCCAAGCTTTACATTGATCTTCACAGTGTTGCCTTGGGCATCACTGACTCAAATTTGCCAACTTTTGAACTTAGCCTTTTAAACAGCTGTTTGAAATACAGCAATTTTATATATTATTTAGCAGTATCCTATAAACAGCTTCTTCTACTGAACGTAAATCTTTCATAAAACAAGTAAAGACTTAACAGCTGGTTACGCAAGGAATTAGCAGAAGACACTAACTCAGATGTATCCACACTGCACAATTACAGCAATCTGATACACCTGAGTCTCCCTTGTCCAAAATGTTTGCAACCAGCAGTGTTTTGGATTTCAGATTGTTTTGGATTTTAGCATTTCTGTATTTGCTTATATGCCCTTAATAAGATATCTAGGAGACGGGACCCAATTCTAAACATAAAATTAATTTATGTGTCATATACACCTCATACACATAGCCAGAAGGTAATTTTATATAACATTTTAAAATAATTTTGTGTATGAAACAAAGCTTGTGTGCACACCAAATTATTAGAAAGCAAAGGTGTCACTCTCAGCACCCATGGTGGACAATTTTTGATTTCTGAGTATTTCAGATTTTGGAATTCCAGATAAGAGACACTCAACCTGCACCACTTTAGCTACCATAGTTCCATCCTGCAGAGTTACAGGAGGATGCTGGCCATGAGGCAATGGATGAAGGTTTTTGCTCCACTCATCCTCCCCCCCCCCTTCTTGTCTGTTCTCTAGTTCAACAGCAATAACAAAAATTAGCTTTCAGACTTATCCCATGGCACTCAGTTTCTATTGTGGCACTACCACAGAGGAGACAGCCAGCCCATAATCCACATAAGAAAATGAGAATTAAAGATGCCTCTTTCTGGGTGCATCCATACTGAATGAAAAGTGCCAGATTTTGTTCCTGCTCTTTCCAATTTTACATTGGGTTAAAATAAACCATCCTGGGGAGCAGATATAAAAGTTCCCTGATCATACTGGGAGCTGACAGAAAATATTATGTCAACAGGTGCATGGATCTCCAAAATAGAATTGGAAAAATCAGGAACAAAATCTAGGGCATTCTTATGGTTTTAATCCATTTGAATGTATACTCTGTTGCTGCTGCTGCTTTATCTACAGCTGCTGAAGCCACAACAGGAGAAGACAGATAACCAGAACTCACTTTTTTAGACACAGATTCCCATGCCTCCCCATCCCTTGTTGGGCCAATGGACTCATTAGATCAAAACAACCCTCTTGAAAGTGAAGAAAGTTGTAACTGCAGTTCCAGGATTGTGTGATCACATGGTGTCCATGTCTCCTCCTCTCCCCCTTTCCCTTGTCTATTCCAGAACAGCCTTTTTGTTTTTATTTTTTGTTCAGAATTGTGGGTGTGTTTTTTATAAACCTCTTCACAAACATAAGGCATGCTAGGTAAGACAGGGAGACAAGTTTGAGAACAAGAATGGAAGAGAGCATGAGGGCCCATCAACAGCCTTGCTGTGTTAATGAAGGGATTGTGGTAGGGAGTGCTCCCAAACCAGTATGTATACTCTTTCTTTCATTAACACAGTCATGCTGAGAACAGAGGTTGTGTAATATGCTCCTAAGGTTGTAAAAGTGACTATGTGCCACAACTGTAGGGACAAATAGCCAGCTACATCCCTGAAATATTCCTGGGGGCTTTTCTGTTGCTACCATGTCTTGAACGCTACCATACATTTTCAGAATTGCCTTAACATTCTTATGGTTCTCTCACTCTCTCTTCCTGTTTTTAGTCATGTAGAGTAGCTATATTTTTCCTCCCTCATCTACAAATAGCTTTCTTTTCAATGAAGACAGCTTTTTCTGGATGAAACAACAGCTTCTCATGGCATCTGACTGTGTCCATGTCAGTGGGACAGTGAACCCATTCTGTGGTTTAATCTGGACTTAAGCTGCTGTCCAACATTCTGAACCTATTTTGATGATAATGTTCAGCACTTTAGATAGCTGCTTTCAAGTTACAGAATTAATGTAGTTTGGCACCTCTTTAACTGCCATGGCTCAATACTATGGAATCCTGAGATTTGTAGTTTGTTGTGGCACCAGACCACATTGACAGAGAAGTTTAAACATCTCACAAAACTACAGATCCCAGAATTCCATAGCATTGAGTCAGGGCAGTTAAAGCAGTATCAAACTGCATTAATTATGCAGTGTAGGTGCAACCTAAAACAACATATTGTATGAATGTAACATCAAAAATGCTCTTCTTTTTTAAAACCCTCCCTATAATCACAAATGATATCCCATTTAAGGCATGGGGAAAAGACCTCGGAATATTTATCTGGAACAAGGAGAAGCACAGGATAAAGATGAAAGTATTACAGGACACCAAGAATAGAGGAGGGTTAAACTTGTCAATTTTTAAAATCTACTATCACACATGTTGCCTAGAATGGATCAGTTATTGGATCACGCTAAAAGAACAAAAATCGTTACAATAAGAAGGATTTGGATTACCATTTGGCTGGCACGCCTACCTAATTTATGATGAAACAAAAACAAACAAAGAATTTTACAATCATTCTATTCAGAAATCATAATTTAGGGTTTGAACAAAATATAAATCAAGATTAATTCAAAAGATCCCTAGATGGACTTCTGTAAACGAGGCCTTCTTCAGAAGGGAACAAATGAAGCAGAACTCATGGATAATATATAAGGACCTATTAATTCAAGAAAGGAAAAACTATAGAATGAAAACATTGAAGGAAATAAAACAAGGTCTTAATTACAAATTCTGGAGAGATACAAAATGGACAAAAAACTCAACAAATGGAAAAAGAAGAAACAGATCTCGAGAAGTTAATGCAGTATGAACCCTGCCGACATCATGTATCAAAGTTATATAAATTACTACTAAACTTTGAGATGGAGGAAGAAACAATTAAGCAATATATGATTAGGTGGATGCGAGATTTTAAGAAGCCAATACTTTTGTAAGACTGGGAAAGAAATTGGAAGAAAAGACTAAACCACACATTGTTTTATGATATAAAGGAAAATTATTGTAAAATCCAGTATAGATGGTACCTTACACCGGAAAAAAATTCAAAAATTTACAAGAATTCAAAAGGTCTATGATGAAATTGTTCTCAAAAAGTAGGTACCATGATTGTGTAAGGGCAAAAAAAAATTGATCCGAAATACATAAGGAAATAGAAGAATTTTTTGATACCAAGATCGATATAGATCCCTCGTGTTTTCTTCTGGGGATGATCAATGAAGATTTGGAACGAAAAGCAGGAAAGACTATATTTTATCTAATCTCTGCTGCAAAATCAGTATTGACAAAAAAAGTGGAAAAGCCAGGAAGAACTCAAAATGGATTATTCAAATATATGAGATGTTGGAAATGGATAAGTTAACGTCTATAATAAGAGAAGGAAATTTTACCAAAGATAAGAATGACTGGCTACTGGTTATCAATTACCTTACCCATAAAAAGGGGGAGGAAAGTATTATCGCTTTTGTGGATTAGAATGATATTCTCAATTTTGTATTATAGAAACAAGGAAGGGAGAGCTATGAATGTTCGTACTATGACCTAAGTGTGGGAGCAAGTTAAATATGAATGTCTTAGGGGGAAATCAATTTCCAGTAAGGAATCAAGTAATATAGAATTATGTTGATAGAATTACACAATTTAAGGGTAGATTTGAAAGTCAATATACAATTATCTTTATATATTCACAGTAAAGGAAGGAAAGTCATTTTTTTAGCTGTCTCCGATATTTATTTGTTAGGATTTATGTCCATGTGTGTTTGTTGTATATTGTGATGTCCACGTGTTATTTTTTTTATATTATAATAAAATTGATTTTTAAAAAGATCCCAAAATTTCATAGCATTGAGTCATGGCAGTTAAAGCAGTGTCAAACTGCATTAATTATGCAGTGTAGACACAACCTAAAACAGCATATTCACTACCCCACTGAAAGGCATCACCAACTACCATGGACAGCTTCCACATTTGCTAACAAAACCTGCCCTCTCTCCCGTCTACCAGTGCATTCCTCTACTCACTGGCATGAAACTCAGCAGACACTGCTCTCTTTCACATTTTTACACAGACCTCTTCACATTTTCCACTTATAGCACCTTGATACCACTTTAACTGCCACAGCCCTAACCTACCAAATCCTGAAATCTGTAGTTTAGTGAAATATTTATTTATTTATTCATTCATTTAATTTCATTTAATTTCATTTCTAGGCCACCTTTCTACCAAGAAGGGACCTAAGGTGGCTTACAAGATAAAAACATTTCCAAAACATCACAGTAAAAGTTTTTAAAACAATTAAAACCATCTTTTTAAAACAATATACTGTATTTTCTGGCGTCGCCCTAACATAAAAGACTACTTTTTAACCCAGGAAAATTTTCTCAAAAGTCAGGGGTCGTCTTATACGCCAGATGTCGTCTTATAGGGCTGAAACTTCTGAGTCAGACTGGAAAATCTGCGGTCGCCACATATGGTGGGGGGAGCTCAAAAACGTCAGCGGCCGCATACCCTCCATATGTGGTGACCGTATGAAAGCAGCAAGGGTGGTTATGTACAAGTATGGTAGAAGAAAATCTGGGAGACAGGGAGGGCTGGGCAGGCAGGGAGAGCTGACCAATCCAAGCAGGCTTTGTATACAACAGGTTTTCCTGCTAAGTACCTGCATGTCATAAGCATTTGAATTAAAATTACCATATTGAAATCAAATCTGATGGGGTTTTTTTATTTTTATTTGGTGTGCAGCTAATGTAGAATCATAGCACAATAATAGTGCAGTATGGCAGAAAAGATTTTCAGACCAGCAATTACCAAGGGGTTGTCATATAGATTTGTATTTGAATAAACATGCACAGGATTGCACTGTTTGTCTCTGAATGGAGACTTCATGTTTCCTTTTTAATGACTCACTCCCATTTTCAGCTGTTTTGGGGGTGGCACAGGTGGCAGTGTTTTTGTTTACTTGCTTGCACCCCACATTATCCAAATGAGCTACCAATGCTTTTTTTAAATAAAAACATCAGAATCTGAAGAACAGTTTGATAACCCCAATACATGCAATAAAGCACATTAAGGGGCATTTGTCATACCCTTTCCCATTCCACAGAGCTTTCCTTCCTCCTCACTGTAAGGTGCTCAGACTTGATTCAGATAGCTTTGAACTGAAGTCTTTTAGCATTTTATAACACACTGGAGAAAGCTTTTGGGGCAGGGGGAAATAAACAAAAAGTCAATTTTTCCCTTTCTCCCTTCCAAGACGTCCCTCTTCTGTCCTCTCATTGGCTCCATGGAACAAAACAAGCACCCCTGTTAGGTCCAGGGGAGACCATTTAACTTTTTTTGGGGGGGGGGGGGGGGGACTAAAATGTGACGAATAGTATGTTTGGAATGTGGTTTCTTTCATCAGGTGTTTTTGTTTTTATGTTTTTAAATCAAATAATAAAAAATCCCTTTAATATAAATAAAGGGACATTTTGTTCAGCTCTGAGAGCTTGGCCTACATCTTATTTTACAGTCAATAGTTTCAATCATTCTATTTCCACCCACCCCAGTCATTATTCTAGTTGATACATCTGGTTTAATTATAAGACAAAGACAGTGGGTGGTTGGTCTTTTACTTGAGTAAGATGGACAACTCTGTCATTAAAGCATTAATCAGAAGACTGCTCAGCTATAGACTTTGAATGGTTTGCCACAAAAGCAACTAGTCAAGCCGAGACACATGTAACTGAAACAATCAGATTTTTTAAAAAACTTTGTTTACATCTGACACCGTTCATCTCTCTTTCCTCTTTGATTTCTGTTGTGTTGAATTTTAGACTTTAATCTGGGCATGGATCTGGATTTTGTATAGCTCCATACATGTTGCTGGTGCTAAATAAATGCATATTCTCATAAATACCCAACAGTGAAATACGCAGTGAGTGATTCTTTATACACACACAAACACACACACACACACATAGGGAGAGCAAAAGAGAGAGAGATCCCTTGGGCATACATTTCTCAACTATGAAATGGTGATGGGTATTCCCATGTTATGGCAGCAAAGGACGGGCTTCCTGAGGCTACTTCTTACTGCACAAGAGGAGTTAATTATTAGTGCTCTTTCTCTCTGCCATTTTATGTATAAGGAAACACAGATTGGTTCTTTGGTGGATACACTGTTGGACTGCTGACAAGAATTGCAGAGGCTTTATTAAGGTTGCTAAGAGCCAGCTAACAATAAGCAGCAACTCATATAGCAGCGCCTCAGGAGTGCATGCCACTACTGAGCTTGTAGCTAGGGAGAAATTACATGGCAATACTCCTGGCACGAACCAGCATCTCCCTGCTATCTTATGACAGTGATTATTTGGAAGGCATTCCACTCATGTTGAAAATGGGGGCTGGAGTCCATTAAGTCAGTTACAAATGCCTAACCTAGACTACCATGGATGCATAGGTACTGTAAAAGTCCTCCAGTCCCCACTTACTGGGCAGCAGCCACTGAAATCAATAAGAGTCTGTTCCCCTACTAATTGGGAAGCAGATGACTGACATTTCCATTTCCTTATTGCATGTGCAATCCCCAGTGCAAGGGGGAAATGTGACAAGGACCATGTTTCTGCCCATCACATTAAAGATTACTCATGGTAGGGGGTGAGACTGTCACACTGCTGCTTCCTGAATCATAGGGGAATAGACCCATACCAGCCAGAGCAGCTGCTGCCTGGTAAGTGGGGATAGGGGAGGGTTGGGCTGGGAGTCACTGTGTAGCTATGTATAACTATGTTGGTTACGCATTTATAACTGCCCAAATGAATTCCAGCTGGAATGTTTTCACTTGTCTCTTGGTACCAAATGGGGATATAAATAAAAATGTCTTCTAAAAGCCCAAGGATGCTTTATTTGGAAGCAGACCCAATAGTCTTCCTATGCCGTTTGATCATAAACAAGCCCCACTGAATTCAATGGGACTTGGAAGAATCATTCTATGTGAATCATCAAAAACAAAGGAGAGGGGGACAATTTCAAAAAACCATTTAGCATCAGAATATTGCATCAGTTTCCCTGCACTGCTTATTCATGTTGTGCTCATGGGGGCACTGAAACATGCAGACCAGCTTTCTGAAACTATCTATTTTCTAAAAATAATCTGGACTCTTAATTAAAAAGCATTCATTTTCCAAAGCTTTTCAAAAGCAAAACAACAACAACAAAACACACACACACACAAACCTACAATTCCCACAGTACTTAGGATTTGCAACCAGTACTACAGTATCTTGTTATCAGGAGTTTGTACTCAGACCTGACATACTGTTTAAAGACATGATGGAATAGTCTCTTGTGTCATTGCTTTTGAAAATATTTCTAGATATGTGCCTATTAGAAAAAATAACAATAAAATGGCATTTGTTCTTTCCTTGTAGAAAGCCCTAGCTACCGAGAACAAAGGAGTCTTAGAGTAAAGAATAAAATGGAGTGGATAGTGCTGCATGTTCCATGTCTCCTGGTCCATATCCTCCAACATTTCACAGATGAAATATGGAACATATGTGGCCAAACAACATTAGAGTGTGGTCAAGATGGCAAAAAGTATTCATGAGGAAGAACACACAAGCTAGGAAAGGCTGCAGCAGTTTCCTCTTGCCTGAGTCTGCAGGAAAGGACAAAATTCTGCTCCATCCCTGGGCTCCTCTCTCCTTCTCTCCCTCCTGATGAGTTGATTGATTGCAAACTACCTTTGCATTCTGAATTCAGTTTGCAGAAATTGAAGTAAGCTGGGGGAAAGTGAAAGGAGAAGAGAATGCTTGAGGGAATTAGGCATTGGGGGCACTGGAACGCCTGAGGGAGTTAGGCATTGGGGGCACTGCGCTCCAGTGGTTCCGATCCTATTTCTCGGGTAGATTCCAGATGGTGGAACTGGGGGGGCAGCTGCTCTGCTAAAAGAGAGCTGACATCTGGCATCGCTCAGGGTGCCATCCTGTCCCCCACGCTGTTTAACATTTACATGAAACTGCTGGGAGAGATCATCCAGAGACATGGGGCGCGGTGTTATCAGAACACTGATGACACCTAAATATATTTCTCTATGTCTCCGACTGATGCAGTGACTAGGGATGACATCTCTCCTCTGGATGCCTGCCTTGGGTTGGTAATGGGCTGGATGGGGGAAAACAAATTCATATTGAATCCATGGAAAATGGAGGTACTAGCGATCCAACTTATCACTACCATAGAAGCCTTTAGGAAAGCGATTAAGATGAATCTCTTCCAGCAGGCTTATCCCCCAGATCTCCTGTAAATAAACATAAAGGGACATCCCACTGATTAGATGATGATATATTGATTTTAATGTGATATCATGATTTTATGCTGTATTTTATAAAAAATTGTATTTTTATTGTTATAATTGTAAGCCCGCCTCAAGCTGTAGGGAGAGGCAGGAAATACAAATAAACTATATTATTATTATTATTATTATTATTATTATTATTATTATTATTATCTGGAATATTTTAAAAGAAGCAGAAAAAGCAGGCTGAAACAGGATTAATTTGAATTATCCCTGCAAAATCAGGACAACCAGAGAATATGCTGCTCTGCAGCCTCTGTGTTATCTCCTCTTGCTCCAGGGGGAAATCCTTCACTGGATCCTAAGATACTTGGAGACTGCAAGAATTCCATTTTTTGAATATAGCTGCCAGAATCCTCCAGCCATGCTAGCATGCTAAATTCGAGGAAGCTGTAATCCAGAAGGTAACATTTAAAAATTCTTCCATTTTCCACCACAAATGAAGAGAATTTCAAGTATAGCTCAAACATGTTCCTTATTTTTCATCAGTGTAAGAAATGGGCATAGTTTTCCCCCTGTACATTTAACATGGTGGTGGTTGTGTGTCTTCAAGTTGTTTCCAACTTATGACAACCCTGAGGTGAACCCATCATAGGGTTTTCTTGGCAAGTTTCTTCAGAGGGAGTTTGTCATTACCTTCCCCTGAGGATGAGAGAATGAGACTTGCCCAAGGTCACCCAAAGGGTTTCCATGGCTGAGCTGGGAATCAAACCCTGGTCTCCAGAGTCCTAGTCCAACACTCAAACCACTACACCACACTGGCTTCGCACATTCAGTATATCTCAGGAATAATCTAAATATACCAAAACAGTTTTAGGGGTGGGGGAGGAATAGAATAAAATATTGCTTTTCCCCCCCTTAAAGATTGCTGTGAAGTGGAAAGGGTGATAACAATGACTATATGGTGTTTCAGAAACCTCCAGCTATATCCTGTGATGTCAATTTAGCTGTGCAAGTCATGTACTACTCGTAGAAACCCTAGTTTATATGTGTTAAAGTGTCAGACCGAATTAGTAATTCTGCTTGTAAAAGACATTCCACAAAGCATTGCACAACTCATAATCACATGGCTAGCTGTTACTTCCACCAGTTTGACTTGCTGATCTGGAAGCAGTTGGACAACCCCTAGAGGAATAATGCCATAAGCAGAATAACACCAGTGTTTGTAATTTTACCACTAGCCTAAAGTTGGATAAACCCCAAGAGCGGAATCTAACCACATGTCAAGAGACAATTGTGCCTGGTAATCAAAACAGATTTATAAAAACTCCCAATTTAGCATTCATGAAAATATTGTTTTTATTCCATATTTGGTTCTTTTCTTCATTCAGAACAGGCTGTAATGTTCTGCCTGGTTTATTACTCTCCCTACAATGAAACCACACACTCACAATGCCAAAGGACACTATGCTCTCTTTTGTGCAGAAGACAAGATGGGCCTCGCATGTCATCACAGTTGTGAATGTCTTATGTATTTACAACTTTCATCTTTTTTGTACAGCAAGTGTATCAGCAGAAATATAAAAGGAGCACCACAATTTTAAAACAAAATCAATGGGGAAAATTGTAGTAGCTGGTACTACATGAGAAGATTTATGCTTGAAGGGCAAAAGTATTAAAATCCCAACAAAATTTAATAAGAACCTTTCTCACAAAATCTATTTAGCAAAGTATCTGTGCCAATGAAGAAAAGAATGTGTGTGACTGTGTGCATGGTAAGCGAAAGACGCAAAAATGTTATATTGGGTCATCGCTGAGTCCTTTGTGTTATGAGTCTGTCCAAGTCTTACAATCCCCTATTTTGTTTCTGTAAGCCACTTTAGGGCCCATACTGGGAGAAAGGTCAGATAGAAATCTGGACCTTTGTTATACGAGGGGTTTGGTTCCAAGATCCCCCATGGATAACAAAATCCATGTATGCTCAAGTCCCATTAAATATAAAGATATAGCAAAATGATGTCCCTTATAAAAAATGGAAAGTCAAGGTATGATATTTGCATTTTATACTTTTTTTGAACATTTTCAAGCCGTGGATGCTTGAATCCATGTATAAAAAAATCTATATATAAGAAGGGCCGACTGTATATAAAATTTAAAAAATGAATCACCACTGTAATAGGAGTTAAACTTGTTCACTGTTGCTGGTGACCAGCATCACTGTGAACCAACACCATGTACAAGGACAGCAACAATATTTCCTAATCCTTAATGTAATCTCTCGTATTTCTAGGTACAGAAACTCCAAGGTTGCCCTAAAATGGAATTTGGAGAGATTTTAAGGCCTTTAGAGTCAGAGAAAGTCCAACTCAGTATGGAAATTATTTCAGTAAATGACACTGAAAGACACTTTTGATATTGATGAGAATTAAAGGAAATGTCTAAAGCCATTTAAAAAAGATTTTTCAAAGGACATACTGACCACTACTGCTGCTGAGAATTGCCTGTGCTAATTCCCCAGCCAACAATAATACAACATAAGTCAGTGTGAAACTTACTATTGGTTATTCAGCTCAGAACTAACATCTAAGTTCTAAATAAATATTGAAAATGTTACATTTGGGGAACTTTGTTTGCCAGCATTCCCTTACCGGCATGCCCATGGCCATACTAACTTGGGGAGTTATGAGAGATGTGGTCCAAAAAGCAACTTCTTCAAGTCCTGCTTCTGAGTTAACATGTTGTTCTTGTTGTTGTGTGCCTTCAAGTTGTTCCTGACTTATGCCAACTCCAAGGCAAATTTATCACAGGGTTTTCTTGGAAGTTTTGTTCAGAGAGGGTTTGCCTTCACTTTCTTCTAAAGCTGAGAGTGTGGCTTGCCAAAGGCCACCCTGTCAGTTTCCATGGCTGAGCAGGGATTTGAACCCTTGTCTCCAGAACCATAGTCCAATGCTCAGACCACTATGCCATGCCAGCTCTCTGAGTAAACATGTACAGACTCTGAAATCCCTCACAGAAGTAAAACAAAGAAATACCTGTTATCAGGAGCAGCTTGTATACACATCTTACCCCTTTTGAAGGTGCAATCTATGGGAATTTCAAATTGCTGTTATCAGGCACCTTTTCCCTAAAAACACTAAAGTAATCTTAGGCAATGCACCCACAGAATTACTTCAAACACAGCAGGCTTTTTGGACTGAATTATTGTAAAATTCTAGGTAGACAAAACATCAGTATTTTGGGAAACCCATTAACAATATAGTACATGGAAAAAAAATGAAAAAGGTGACACTTAGACACACTTAAAACTCCAAGGGATAAGAAACATACTGGTTTCAAATTGTACCAGCCACTATACTAAGATGGCATCCTATGGATTCTGCATAAAAGAATCATTTGTATGAAATGTAACAGAAACACACTGAAACCAATTCCATTTGATTATCTTATTGTTTATTCACATACAGATCTGTAATTTAGTTCAATCTGAACCCCTGGAGCTTCTGCCTTTGACATTAAGAGAGAAAAATGTTTTCTTCAGGATTATACTTTCAGTTACATAACATTCAACCCTGATCACTGATGTCTGAAAAGGTGTTATTTCTCAGAGAGCTAAGGGATGTTTGATGTTGGCTGAGGAATTAGCACAGGCAGTTCTCAGCAGTAGTAGTGGTCAGTAGTGGTCAAATACAACAAAAGTCAGAAACAACTTGATGACACAGAGCAACAGAATGTTTAGTTATCAAGGTGGTTTACATAAATTGAAACCAGAAACCATGTCTGACATGTCTGTAAGACTTCGCTGTCATCAGACAGATAGAATGTGAATGCCACATTGTGTCAAGATTTAATATTATTACAAGAACTATAACACTGAGCTGTTGCCAGCCCTGTATCCAAAACCTAGAGTCAATGGTCTTACTTTCATGTTATTTGCATCAGAAGTTTGCTGGTGCAGTAATAGAACATTTTCATTCCCTTTCAAAACTTGTGCCTTAATGAGATCTTCCTCTAGTCTGTGGTAAATGGACAGCATAAATTCTCTCTCTCTCTCTCTCTCTCTCTCTCTCAAAACACAAACACACATACACACACAGGGGTTGAAAGAGGTTATGTTTGATGACCCTGATCCAACCTTAGAGTGAGACAGTCATCTCAGAGAGCAGACGCTAGGAGTTAGAAAATGTCAGTGAAATGTCAGAGAGTATGTAGTTTGCACTGTGTTTAATAACCTTGCCTGAAACCCCACCCCTGTGCAATGGAAGACTCTGGTTCATTGCCAGTAGCAAAGAAAGTAAGGTTCATCCATCACTCTGCTTCAATCACTGGTCTGGTCAATCACAGGTAATTGGAGATGCTATCTTGTTCTTTTCCTTTCTTGGGAGAAAGTTGACTGGATGGGGGGAGACCCCTTCATTCATGATCTTCTGAAAGTATCCTGTATTGCAGAGGTCAACAACCTTTTGGCCCAATAGATGTTTTTGGTCCCACAATACTCACCATTAGCAATGCAAGCAGAGGTTAATGAGAGCTGCCCTCCAACAATATTGTGACAGCCACATATAAAGTGGTGATGATTTTATTTATAGTTGTTACTTGAATCTAATTTTCCACTCATTCCATTCCTCCTGAATTGCAGTTTGGCTACAAGACTTTTTATCATTGTAGCCAGAACTGGAACATGGAACATGGACAATTCTCTACAATTCCCAGTTCCTTCCCGTAGCATCACTGGGGGGGGGGGGGGTGCGGAGGATATGGACCGCTATGGGTGACACCCCAGAAGGGGAGTGACACCCGCTTGGTCCCTGGCTCTTCCAAAAAGAAGCCGCAAAAAGCAGCTTCTTTTTGCAGCAACATTATGATGCTGCAAAGTGCCAATGGCACACTTGCGGCGTCATAATGGCGCCGAGACGTGTGGATGCTAAGCGTCTGCTACATCAAGATGGCAGCGCCCATGTAGAATGGGCACCACCATTTTGTACGTGCTTGGTGCGTACTAGGGTTAGGGGCGTCCAGAAAGGATGCCCCTTTCTAACCCTAGTATGTGCTGAGCACGTACTTTTTGCCCATGTGAAACGGGACTATGTATATTTGTGTTTGTGCACTACTCTTGTCCACAACAACCAAAGGGTGTATAAATATTTTGTATTTCTGTGGATTCCTCATCGTTTTAATTGAAATGCTCTTTTTTCACTAATTTCCTTTAAAAAACTCTTCTTGCCCAGTACTTGGAGGGAAAAGTATTCATAATGAATATGAATCTGCATCATCATCTATCTAAGAATATTAAAGTCCTGTCTACAGAAGAAAGAACATTCAACATCTTAATTCCCTTTCTTGCAATCCAGGACAGCAACCTCTTTTGTCAGATAGAAATGATATTTAGAATCTGCTGAAAGGTAATTTGGATGGAGGCAATTTTTAACAGGTGCATGTAAAATAAAATGTATTCCCATTACACCTGAAGTACTAATATATGCACCTGACAGGCAGCTTCTCCAAAGTCACCTTGGATCTCTTTTCCTTCCCTTCACCTGCAGATCATTTGCAACTTTGCTTACACATAATGCTATCCTCATGGAGAGGCAGGGTAAAAATAATGTATTATTATTATTATTTTATTAATGCCCCTTTGAGAGTAATTCCCAGATCTCCTTCTTTCCATTTTGAAAAACACATCCTAGAAGCCAGCACTTCTTGCTGTTTACAATTTATTTTATGAAGGCTAAGGAATTTGAAAGATGTCACACAGCTTCTTCCAGTCTCCTAGGTGAACAGTAAACATTACACATCCCATCATCAAAGATATGTAGCTTGTTTCATTGCTGGAAAAGATTTTTGACAGAAGCCAAATAGGCAACAGAGCTCATTGCAACAAAGGGCTTCAGTGACATAATGCACGCACTAAGTTGCACATCTGTATAAACAGGAGCAGGGAGATCACACACTCTGCAGTGATAAGTTGGATTTCAGAATACAGTTTTTCTTGGGTTTTGTGGGGGTTTTGGACTATGTGATATGTTCTAGAAGAGTTTATTCCTGAGGTTTCACCTGCATCTGTGGCTGGCATCTTCAGAGAATGCTGGCATGGAAGACTTTTTCTTGTGTTATTTTTCATGCTGCATTGTATGGCTTTCCTAAAGAGAATGCAGCAGGGGAGATGTGCCCACTTTTAAAAAAGCATCTGAAGCTTTTGTATTGTGTGTGTAATAAAACACTATCCAGCAATGTAATTTAGCTAAGCAAAAATAGCATTTTATGTTCAAACCAGATTCAGCTTTTTGTTGTGAAAATGTTCAGAAAGGGCTATATAAGGTCCCACTGCATAATTTTGTCAGTTGTATCATTGAAACCATTCAAGGGACAGACTGTGGGCAATCAGCCAATAGGCAAATTTGTTATTAGGGAAATTGTAAATTTATTAAAGAGTTTTGAGGATACATATTTAGTATATGTAGTAGTAGTCTGCTAATTCAAACCAGGGTAGACAGCATTTCAGTACAGA
The DNA here is from genome assembly GCF_019175285.1 of Sceloporus undulatus. NCBI lineage: Eukaryota > Metazoa > Chordata > Lepidosauria > Squamata > Phrynosomatidae > Sceloporus > Sceloporus undulatus. The sequence goes on along the minus strand of NC_056522.1, from coordinate 127,215,212 downwards.
TAAACTTTGCTGGAGCATTTAATGTTGCAAGATGTAAATCTTCATATATTCTATTCTCACATAGAAGAACAAAGAATTTCAAAGGATTTTGCCTGCTGGCAGAAGCAGTGAGAGTTTAGTTATTTTTCAACTTTTTGTTTTGTTTTGTTTTGCCTGACAAGATATTGTTTTTTAAAAAGTCATTTGTGCAAAAACAATAGCCAGAATTCTATATGTGATACTTAGTTTGTTGTTGTTGTTGTGTGCTTTCATGTCATTTCTGACTTATCATGAGGTTTTCTTGGCAGGTTTCTCCAGAGAGGGTATGCCATTTCCATCTTCTGAGGCTGAGAAAGTGTGATTTGCCTAAGGTCACAAAGTGGATTTCCATGGCTGAGTTGGGATTGGAACCCTGGTCTCCATGGTCAAACACTCAAACCACTAGACCATGATGGCTCTCTGTAGCATCTCCTGGCCTGATCTCCCAAACCTACTTTATCTGCACAGCAGCACAGAAAGAAAGGGTCTGTTCTCATGACAGTTAGAAAACTGTGGATGACATTTCCATTCCCTTCCTGTTAGCCAGCAAGGCTGCAGCAGGGAAGTGTGACAGAGGTTCCGCTTCTTTTTTTAAACAATATTTTTATCAGTTTTTCATACAAACACAAAAAGAAAACAATGGCGGGATACAGACCGCCCAAAAAGAGCGGTCTATCCATGCCTTGTTTTGCTGTGCGAGGGAACCGCAGTGGACAAACCGCAACGGACAAAGTGCACAGCTCCCTCACACAGCAAAAAGAACCCTTAAAAAGCGGGTTCTTCTTGCAGCGCGTTTGTGATGCTGCAGTGCGCCAATGGCGCACCTGTGGCATCACAATGACGCCGGAATGTGCAGACACTTAGTGTCCATCACATCAAAATGGCAGTGCCACCATTTTGATGCCCCATCACGTGCTAGGGGTGTGGCCAGTATGGGCAATGCGCCCTCGGCCAACCCCTAGCATATGATGGGGGCGCACTTTAGGCCTGTCTGGAAAGGGCCAATGATTATCCACATAGAAATCACACAATTACATCATCAAATGGCTAATTACTTCCCAAATGTTGGGAAGTTCTCTTATATTATCAAATTTGTAACAAAAAATGTAACAGGAGAATATAATTTATAATTAACTTCATAGGTAAGGAGGTTCCCCTCCTAAACTTCACAGTCTTGCTGGCTGGCAGGGGGTGGAAATATCATTCACCTATGCCACTAACAGAACAGACCCTCTTCTCTCCATGCTATTGATGCACAGAAGGTTGTGACCAATTTTAACCCAATGTATGGTGTCAGACTCCATTAGTCTCACTGCAATAGACCCTCTTCTCTCCATGCTACCGATGCACAGAAAGGTACAGTAGGTCAGGAAGCAGTTACTATCATGGCAATACTGCCATAATTGTGACTATATAGAGACTATGAATACAGGTTCACTGCATATGCATAACTCCAGTTTATGCATTCATTCTGGCCAACATTTTTGTTTTTAAATTGTTTCCTGCATGTCAGGGAGTTGGACTGAATGGTCTTTGTGGTCTCTTCCATCTCTATGATTATATGACTTCATATTGTTTCTGTTCTTTGTTTGAGGTTGTTCAGTTATGAGTATTATGGTCTTCTTTGGTATGTGTTCCTTTACCAAGTGCAACATGCAGCCTGAGTTGAAGTCAGGGGTGCCTTAGTTCCACTCTCATCTCATCTCATCTCATCTCAGCAATAACTCAGCTAGAAAGCTCAGCTTATTTCTAGTTACTTATTTGATTTATAGTTTGTTTTTTGTAAGAATATTTATATTTATATTAAGCAGTGCACAAGTGTTAGTGAAATATGTGGTAGAAACAAGAGAAATGACCCTAGATGCTCTTGTAAAGTAAAAAAAGGAAAAAAGAAAAAAAGAAAGAAAAACTTAAATTTCTTGTCTCAGGAAACCCATCTTAGGATAGAAAAGGAGACAAACAAGCTTCGTTACAAGAGCCCCTAAAAGCTGACTGTCCTATGTGAGTGTAAACTATTATTGTTGGGGTTGGGGCCTTGTGGATGCTCCTTCCAGTACAAAGGATAAACAAACAGATTCACTAACAGTCTTGTGAGAAGTGATGTCTGTAGGTATGAAGGAAATAAAAGGCTTGAGTATGTAGACAAAAGAAAGCTACAGAAGGGTGAAACAAAAGAGCAGGCATCAATCCTTCTCTTGCTTATCACTTTAAACAAGTGTTGATGTCTCTTTGCTTCCAGCATCATTCTGCCAGTATCAGACCCATGGCTTGACTAAGGAAAGGCCTTTAGCGCACTTGTACATCATATGCTTTCTATGCAGAAGGTCCTAGTTACAGTCCCTAGCATCTCAGGTGAAAAGGACCAAATAGCAGATAATGTGGAACATATTTGGCCATTGCTACTCATAGTACACTCCTCTCTGATAGATAAATAGTGTGACTGGCATAAGCTGAGCTGCTATCACATAAGAGCTGTAGTGCCAAAGCTATTTGTTGACTCCGCTGGGGTGTGGGTGTGTGCCTGAACACAGACACACAATAATTCACTCCCAATCACCTTCAGTTAACTTAAAGCAAAACAGGAATAATTTAAAATATAACTGAAGTCAACAAACAATTTTTAACCTACACCTTTTCTGGGAATATCTGTTTTGTCAGGGGGATCCGTGCTTTTAGGCTTGTTGAAAAGATTAATGTAAGCAATAACTCACTAAGGAAATGGAGGCAGTATCAAGTTCCTGACTCAAAAGGGGGAAAATATGAAAAATACAAACAAATTGTATATCTTCTCTTACTGCTGCAAGATGGAAGCCTGCTTTAACTTCATTAGAAACATAATATAGGTCTATAAATCATGTCTTGGTGAAGCAGCCTTCTCATGAAATGACAGTTTATGCACTGTGAGAAATACATGAAAATACCAGCATTTATCTTTAAAGTTGGGGGGGGGGAATGTTTGTCCTGTGCCACAACTAAATTTTCATAAAAGCATTAACTTATTCTACTGGGTCTAGGGTGGAATGAGCATCTGTTGGGTGTTAATGTGCCACATTAAAATACACACACACCAGGGTTCTTTGAGGGCCATAGACACTACTGCATCCCATATATATATATATATATATATATTGCCCTAAATGTCCTCTAGAGACAGGGGGCAATTTTGCCACTTTTGGGAACATTTTAGGTCCCAGAAAGGCTATTATTTTCCAATCCAGAAGTGACACATCATGTTGGAAAAAATGGCCTCTTCTAAAATTATCTGGTTGGGTCAAGCAAGTGACATGATTGACCCCTATGATCTCAGTGGAAGTTTGGGATTATTATTTTTTAAAAAAAACAATTTGGGGGACTGGGTGACACAAAAATAGCCCCGGAGGCTGTCTGTAGCCCATAGGCCACAACTTCCCCACCTCTGGTCTAGGTCAGCATCCCATATTTTCTTGGAAATCTGTGACATGGATTTTAGTGGTTGCCAGTCAAGCATTAGAGGTTGTCACACACAGCATATATGCCTCCAGTGGTATGGGCCCTATGAGAACATGAACATATCTTAGTAGAAGAGGGCTTACAGTTTCAGCCACAGGAAGCCTTGAGGATGGCTGCCATTATTACAACACTTCTGCTTTCCAAGGCTACCAAGAAGCAGTGGTTACTGTAATTGCAGTATCAAGTTGAATGGGAGGTTGCGACTGCGGGGCATAGGGAAGGACATGAAAGCTCTCCTGGAAGAATTAAAGCATAATGGGCTTCTAAAGACTTTATCACACCAGCTGCCACAATCATATTAGTCCAAGAAATGCATATCTGGGGTCATTATCACACAGCTCTTCCAAATTCCAAAATGGTGCTGCTTCTGTCATGGCCTCTGACTTTCTCACATCAGCCTTCATAGCTACAACTCCCTGCCCTAACCTCTTCCCATCGTGACTTTTAGTCTTTATTTATTTGTATTTTTAGCTCAGTTAAGAAATCATGGCAATTTATTAGAGAACAGAAAAGTAATGGGGGTGGGGAGAAAAACAGCCTGCTTGGGAATAGTGATGAGGAGGGGAGAGTGGGGTAAGGAGTGTAATCACACCCACTTGCATGGCATCCTTGCTTGGACATCAGATCTGCTTTAGAGGAACTTATCACATGTGCTTGAACAATGGAAAAACAGCAAGACTGGGAGACACTGATGGGTTTTGCCCATCAATAAGGAGCTCTCCAGCAATTGATGGACTACAGACCACCTTCTCAACAGACACAGCATCATATGATAAAGTACGTCCACAGACACTACAAGCCTATTATAAATCCACTTTTAAGCCTCATGTGATACAGTTCTAAGAGATTGGAAGTTATGAGCAATGTTCAACCAGCACTGTTGCAGCTGGATCTCAAGGCCTTAGGGAACCACATAAAGGAAAGCAATATCAGTCAGAGCATGGAACACCAAGTCAGTAGGACCGGCTCTAAGTATTTGGCCACCCTAGACAAGAAATATTTTGGCAACCCCTGTCATCCATCACAATTATTTTCACCCCTTGATTTCCGCTGTTTCATTTGTTAAAGCTAAACATGACATAAAACTTAGTTTCCAATCTCTCGTCATAGTATTGAAAATTAGTCAAAAAGCCAATTAAAAACTGTACCACGGACATGGGGGGGGGCACATTTATGTTTTGGCTATTGTACAAAGAAACATCCATACCGTAGCTTGATTTTACATTGCTTGCTGTAATGAATTTTCGCTTTAATATTGTTTAATTATGTAAAAAAAATATACAAAAAAGCTGCCGCATCACACAGTTGACTCATGTTCAACTTGTGGTCTATTTGGACTCCTAGATCCCTTTCACATGTAGTTTCATTCAGCCCGGTGTCAAACATCCTATATTTGTGCATTTTATTTTTCTGCCCTAAGTGCAGTACCTTACATTTCTCCGTGTTGAATTTCGTTAGCTTTGGCCCAGCTTTCTAGTTTATTCAGGTCATTTTGAATGTTGATCCTGTCCTCTGGAGTATTAGCTATTCCTCCTAATTTGGTGTCATCTGCAAATTTGATAAATATGCTCCCAATTCTATCATCCAGGTCATTGATAAAGATGTTGAATAACACTGGGCCCAGGACAGAGCCCTGTGGGACCCCACTGGTTACTTCCCTCCAGGATGAAAAGGTGCCATTGTTGAGCACCCTTTGGGTTCGGCCAGTCAACCAGTTACAAATCCATGTAACAGTTACTTTGTCTAGCCCACATTTTACAAGCTTGTTTGCAAGAATGTCATGAGGAACCTTGTCAAAGGCCTTACTGAAATCAAGATATACTATATCCACAGCATTCACTTCATCTACCAAGCTGGTAATTTTATCAAAGAAAGAGATCAGATTTGTCTGGCATGACTTGTTTCTCTGAAACCCATGTTGACTTTTTGTGATTATGGCATTGCCTTCTAGATGTTCACAGACTCTCTGTTTAATGATCTGCTCCAGAATCTTTCCTGGTATTGATGTCAGACTAACTGGATGATAATTGTTGGGATCCTCTTTTTTCCCCTTTTCGAAGATGGGAACAACGTTTGCCCTCCTCCAGTCTGCTGGGATTTCTCCTGTTTTCCAGGAGTTTTCAAATATGATTGCCAATGGCTCCGATATTACATTTGCCAGTCCTTATAGTACCCTATTCTGTAATTTGCTGTTGTTGTATGCTTCATGTCATTTCCAATTTATGGCAACCTTAAGGGGAACCTATCAAGGGTTTTCTTGGCACAATTTGTTGGTGTGTGTGTTTTCCTCTAAGGCTGAGAGTGTGTGACTTCCCCAAGATCACCCAGTTGGTTTCCATGCTGGGTGGGGATTTGAACCTGGTCTTCAGAGTTGTAGTTCAATGCTCAGATCACTACACCACACTGGTGCTCCCTGCTTTGGAACACCCAAAGAAAGCTGCTAAGTGACAAAATTTCATTCCAAATTATGTAAACATAACTTGGAGACCATCCATTTCTCTGGAGGCTACTCTGGAATACCTCCAGAGAAACGGATGATCCACAACTTATGTTTACATCTGGGGAACAACGTGATCTATCTTAGCAGCTTTCTTGAAAATTAAAAACTCTTAGTGATATTTCTATGTATTTGTATGGTGACACCAATCTTTCTTCAAATGAGATAAAGTGGGGAAAAAAGTTCACCAGCTTGGCTCTAAGAGGTTAGCAAGTCCAAACTACTTCTCTAAAAATGACAGCCTTGTGGAAAGGAATGCATTCAAGCTGGACAATAAACATTCAAACAAAAGCAGAAATAAAATGAGTGGTTCCTAAACTGTTTGCAGTATAGTAAACCTGAGCATCTGAAAGCACATACAACCATTTTCCTGCTTTCTTCTATTTCCCTCTCATCTCACAGAATCAAAGATTTGGAAGAGACCACAAGAGCCATTCAATCCATCCCTGCTATGCAGGAATGCACCACCAAAGCACTCCCAACAGATGGCCATTCAGTCTCCATTTCACAACCTCTAAAAAAGAAGACCCTACCACACTCTGAGGGAGCATATTTTTCTGTTGAACAGCTCAGGCTGTCAAAATGTTCTTCCCAAGGATTAAGTGGAATCTCTTTTTCTGCAATTAGAATCCATTGTCTTAGTCTTCTTGAGAAATATTGAGAGTGAAAAAGATGATTAGTGGTTTTGATATGTAATATGAATTAAGGGGATCTTGTAGCATCTTTGAGACTAACTGAAAGAAAGAATCCGATAGCATGAGCTTTTGTAGACTTGTTGAGCCTAATTACTCAGATTCATGAGTGGAGTGGAGAGTCCAGGGACAGACCTATGTAATCTGGTTGTATGTGAGAATGTCAATGAAAATTCAAAACCTTGTGGGTGTGGAGGGGCAAATTCAGTTTTATCAATGGTTATTGAGGGGACAAAGCAGAAGGAAGGATGTTGCCTGAAGCCAATGAATGTAAATAATCAAATAAATGAGTATGGGAATGTATTGTGGGAACCAGAAAAGAGATGTGATGAATTGATCAAGGGCACCCTCACAAGGATGGCGAGTTAGGTTCCAGTCAGTCAGCAGTGGGCTGAGGAGTGGGCTGAGGAGAGACAATGGTTTCCTGGCACACTATACACATTTCAACACAATCTAACTCCCATCCTTATTCATATGGTCATTTACAATCTGTTCAACTCTTCAACATCATTATCAATGACTTGGAGGAAAAAATTGGGGGAATACTTATCAAATTTGCAGATGACACCAAATTAGGAGGAATAGCTAATACTCCAGAGGACAGGATCAAAATTCAAAATGACCTGAATAGACTAGAAAGCTGGGCCACAGCTAACAAAATGAACTTCAACACGGAGAAATGTAAGGTACAGCACTTAGGTCGAAAAAATGAAATGCACAGATATAGGATGGGGGACACCTGGCTTAAGGAGACAACATGTGAAAGGGATCTAGGAGTCCAAGTAGACCACAAGTTGAACATGAGTCAACAGTGCGATGCGGCAGCTAACAAGGCCAATGCGATTTGAGGCTGCATCAATAGACGTATAGTGTCTAGATCAAGAGAAGTAATAGTGCCACTATATTCTGCTCTGGTCAGGCCCCACCTGGAATACTGTGTCCAGTTCTGGGCGCCACAATTCAAAAAGGACATTGAGAAACTGGAGCGTATCCAAAGGAGGGCGACTAAAATGGTGAAAGTTCTGGAAACCATGCCCTACGAGGAACGACTTAGGGGCTGGGGATGTTTAGCCTGGAGAAAAGAAGGTTAAGGGGTGATATGATAGCTCTGTTTAAATATTTGAAAGGATGTCATATTGAAGAGGGAGCAAGCTTGTTTTCTGCTGCTCCAGAGAACAGGACCCGGAACAATGGATGCAAGTTACAGGAAAAGAGATTCCACCTCAACATTAGGAAGAACTTCCCGACAGTAAGGGCTGTTAGACAGTGGAACACACTCCCTCGGAGTGTAGTGGAGTCTCCTTCCTTGGAGGTCTTTAAGCAGAGGCTGGATGGCCATCTGTTGGGGATGCTTTGATTTGGATTTCCTGCATGGCAGGGGGTTGGACTGGATGGCCCATGCGGTCTCTTCCAACTCTATGATTCTATGATTCTATGAATAAAGAGAAAAGTAAGTAATGGTTTAATCCATACATAAATATTATTTTTCTTAACTCATATGATCTGAGAGATAATCACTCAACCTGTTCTCATGCTGACCTACTACAACTTTTTTCAACATCACTTATCATTTTTTCAATATAGTAGTCATGGATTCCAGTACAAAAACTAATTGTATATCCCCATCTTATCAGCACTATCTCTCATGCTCCTTAAAAACTGCCCTGGTATCACAGCAAGTAACTTAAAAATAGAAAAGATGATCTCTAAATAAAAAGCCCGTTATATGAGAACCTAACAATGCACATGAAACAGAGCATTAACTCTGAACATTGTTTGGGGATATAAGAACAACAAGAATGTTTTCCACAATTCTGTGCAGTGATGTGTACTTTAATCCTATTGAATTCAATGGGGCATGAATAAATATGCCCAGCTATCTCCTGGTTTGAAGCCACTGGCACCACTGAAATGCAGCAAGCTTCATACACATTTGCTCATTGGAAATAGCAATACCAATGTGCCAGAGTAAAGGATTCTGTACACTTTCAACATATTTGTCTGCTGATAAAACTAGCAAAAACAAACAAGCAAATATTGCTTTATTCCATGGGCATACAAATTTTCCCATATACATTTGCTATTGACATCTATAGTGTTAGTTTTGTTAATTCCTTTTATTTATGTTTATTGCTTTGTTACTGACATGCACAGAAAGAAGGGAGGTGGGGATGGAAGATGCATGGCAACTTTGTGGGTGTTGGGCAAAGTTAACAAAGATTGAGGAAAAGGAAAGGAAAGGAGACAGGATAGCTGGTGATGAGAAGGGATTGTGAGAGAAGATAATTGTCACCACCATCAAGAGTTGAGAGGTCTAGATGTGCAAGGGTTGAAGAATTTAACATTAACAGCCAAATGGGATTTATTTTTACTTTTAGACTATTGTCACCTCCCAGAATTGAAGAATTAATTTCCACCACTACACATAACATGTCAAAATAAGTGAAATATTTCAGCTCATGTACCTTCATAGATACAAGAGTTGGTATGCTCTACAGTTAAAAGGAACATAATACATAACTACAATGAAATAAAAAATTATGGAAACAATATACAGAAGTGCTATGTAAAGAATGTGAAGGCATGACACATGGGAAGAAGAAGCTTATGAAGATGGACCCCAAATTTCTGACAGTGAGATGAAGGCTGGACGCAAAGCAATTGGGAAGAATACATCACTAGAAACAGATGACATTCCAATAGAACTGCTACAATCCACAGAAGAAGAATAAAATTCAGTTAACTAAAATCTGCCAACAAATATAGAAAACAAAGCAGTGTCCCATAAACTGTAAATTACCAATATGCATTCCTATAATCAAAAAAGATGACAGAGAAGATTGAAGTAACCACAGGACGTGCAAAGTCATGCTCATAATTCTGCAGCAGCGACTCCTACTATATATGGAACGAGATAACCCAGAGATGCAAGTTGGATTCAGGATATGAAGAGGCACTAGGGATCATATTACAAACATATGATAGCTAATGGAACATGTCAGAGAATTCCAAAAGAAGATCTACATGTGTTTCATTGAATACAGCAAAGCCTTTGATTGAATAGATCACACAAAGCTATGTAATGTTCTCAAGGAAATGGGAATGCCACTACATTTGATTGTCCTGATGTACTGTACTCAGAACTACTGCTGTCAGAACTGAATATGGAGAAACAGAATGGTTCCCAATCAGCAAAAAGGTCCTGCAAGGATGCATTTTGGTACTATATTTATTCAGCCTGTATGCAGAAAATATTGTATGCAGAGCAGGCTTAGACTCAGAAGCAGGAGGAGTGAAGACTGGAGGAAGGAACATTAACAATCTAAGATACACAGACAACACAATAGTAATACCAGAAACCAACAAAAACCCAGGGAAATTACTGAAAAAGATCAAGGGCCATGCCAAGGTAGATTTAAAGTTGAACATCAAGAAAGCAAAAATAATGACCATGAAAGATCCATAAGAATTCATCCTAGATAATGAGAAAATCAAAATAGTCAAAGAGTTCCCATACCTGGGATCAAATACCAATCAGAATAATGACTGTAGTCAACAAAAAAAGGAGAAGATAGGATTGGGAAGGGCAGCTAGGAAAGAAATGTACAAGATCCGGAAGTGTAAAGATATAACTCTGAACACTAAAGTGCAACACCAAACAACAATGTGAGAAGTGTAGAAAGCCAATAGAAAGAAAGTCAATTCATTTGCAATGTGGTGCTCAACAAAAGTGCTGAAGAGACTGTGGATAGTCAGGAAGACAAACAAATGGATTCCAGAACAGATCAATCCTGAATTCTCCCTGGAAGCCATGATAACTAAACTGAGGCTGGCATACTTTGGCCACATCATGAGAAGGCATGAATAATTGGAAAAGGCAATGATGTTAGGAAAAGTAGAGGGCAGTAGAAAGAGAGGAAGACCACATGCCAAATGGTCAAACTCAATCAAAGAGACCACAGGCCTGAGTCTCTCTTGACTCAAGAGCAGCTAACAACAAGAAACTTTCATAAGTCTTGTTACTGCCTTATTTGATCACTGTGCTAACAAGACTCTGCAGTTTGATGCTATCAGAACCCCCATGTGTCAAGTCATTCAGGAAAGGATACTTGCAAGGCACAGACAATCAGTTCTAGCTACTAATTCAGAGAATCAGTTGAACTAGATAGTACACAATACTATACTACCATACTATGAAAAGACAGATTTGTAAATCTTAATTCAAGTGATTTGGATACACATGGCATACAGTTCAGCTATTCCTACACAGAACAGATGGAGAACATATGCCCCTTCACATTGTACTGCAGCTCCCATCATTCTCAGCATTAACTATGCTGACGGAAACTGGAGGAAATCCACTCCATTTCTGGCTGGAAGATCTTACATTCTCTATCTTTGCTGTACAGTGTTGAGTTCTTAGGGTGGAGGAACATTATATGCTTATGGTGAAAATTAAACATTCATAGTACTGATTGTTTGGCAACTTCATCAGTCCCCCAAAGCAGCTTTCCAATTGCTGAACCTAACCATTATGTACATATGTGACTTTGGATGGGAAAAAGACAGCCCATGGGCACAGAGTGGGCATGAACAAGACTGATGATTGTGTCAATGTATATTTGTTATTCACATTGCAAAACTGGGAATATTAGATGCTCCAGGAGACTGTGATGGACCAAGCCAGTCAACACATTACAGTTACTATGTGCAACTGATAATTTTCACAAGGTAATTTGTATGTGTGCGTTTGTATGTAAATGCTTTTAATGGGTGTGCTTTTTAATAATAATAATAATAATAATAATAATAATAATAAGGTTTATTTGTATACCACCCTTCTAAAAACTTAATCAAGGCGGTTTACAACAGATTCACATAACAATAACATAACAATGCATATCTCAGAGAACCAGAGAATTTGTTTCCATGACTAAGTTAAGATCTCTGTGTTTTCCACTAGAGTTCCCTGAATTTGGCATGATCTATGAGATAATGCAATCCAATCTGATGCACATTGTTTCACTGCCATTTGTTCCACTGCAACTGTGGCAGAATTGTTGTGATTCCAGTCCTCCAGGCTAAAAATGTGATCAGCTGGATACAGTACTTGTTGATGCTCCAAGGGGTTTGTTTTGTGTACTGACCGAATATCACAGTGATTTTTTTTAACTCTAGTTTTGTAGGCTTTTGTAGGAATGTATTTGTTTCTTGAAAGATGAAGGTGGTACAGATTTCTAAAGCTCTAAGCAGAGCCATATCAGAAAGCAAATGTGTTATCTTTCAACTGAAAACGTCTGCCCAATTGTCTGTCCACCTAGAATATCTCTGCACTATTAAGGCAACTCCAATGTACCTTTAGCCTGATTGACTCTTAAGGAAGAACTCAGAAGAGCAACTATTATTACTCTCAGAGCTGGTCCTGTGGCAGAAACAACTCTATCTATTCCATCACTTGGCAGCATTTCTTACTTGAAGCGGCTTTCTAATTGAGGCTTTAGGTGGTGATTTGCATTGGAGTACTGCAATGAAGATCCAGCCATACACCTTTGTTTGCAGTAAATTCAGACAGCAACTTTATCAATTACAGCTGTAAATTGTTGGCTTGGCATAGGTAATATTTTTATGGTTTGACTCAATTGTCAGTGGGTGGATCCTCCCTACCAGCCTGAATGCTGGGAGAGGGGAGTACTTCAAATGTAGAACCAGGATTTGACATGGGCAAAAACCACTGTATGATTCCCATATCACCAGGACCTCAGGCCAGGCACACCCCTGAGATAGATACCAACATCATTGCCTCAGCCTAAGATCCCTCGTGGGAATCTTCAACCTCCAAGTATGAGGGGTACATGGCCTACCCATCTCCCCCAGTTTATCCAGCCCCATGCCAACGCACCAAAGTTGTTGACAGAGATTACTTAAAGACTGAGAACTTATATTGTCACCTGGGGAGAACAGGTGAAAAACACTGCTGAGGCTCTGCTTGGACAGACAGCTTTAGGTTCCACAAGTGGATATGGGAGAAGCCTATGTCAGTCAGGTCAACTTGGAAGCTCCAGCCCTTAGACAACTGGTTTATCATATGTCTAAGGGGCGGTACACAAGGGCACTTTGTGATGCCCTGACGCCAAAACTGGGGCTCGCTACGGTGCAGCATCTATATGCGCCGAGCCCTAATATTGGCACCATAGCATCACAAGACTGTGACCCTGTCCACATGGAGCACAGCCTCATGACGTAAGGGCACTGGAGCACCCACATGCCTCTGGGCAGAAGCAGCGTCATAAGGGCTGCGATGCAGCTCTTATCATGCTGCAAAAAGGAGCCACTCTAGGCGGCTCCTTTTTTGCTGCACAGCGTTGCCACCCTGTTGGTTGCTGCGGCGATGCAGTGCAGCAAAGAGGAGTGGCATTTCACAGCTCGTGTGTACAGCCCCTTATTGGCCAACTGTTCCCATGTTTCTCAGAAGCCTACAAAAGTTGCAAGGACTCCTTGGTAATAGACTTGTACTCAGCAGAGTTACCTCTCCATGCCTGCTTGCCCCTTTTGCCCAACCACAAACGGGCAATGCTGGTAAGTCTGCATTCTGTGTTGCTGGTTAATAGGAGAACTAGCCCTATTGAGCCTTACAGCACCTGAGGAAGTGGCAGAGGAGATCCTGGCATGTATGTATAAGAATCTCTGAAATGACTTGGGCCCAGATATGTGACCTCAGTTTTAAATCCTGAAACACTTCACAGTTAGATTACTGTAATCTGATGACAACAGTAAGGCACTGTATAATTTTCTGAATTTCATTTTTTTTTCTTGTCAGGAACCAAATATATTTTAGATCATTTTAGTATCCTTCTTATTACTTCCAAATGAATAATTAAGGGGATAATTATAAAATACTCAGTTACTCACTTTCAAGAGCATAGCATCGATCACAAAGTACATCATAAACCTCATTTATCTGAAAACATCTGTAGCTGTATATATTACCCCAAATAATTAAATTACCTCTCCCAATGATTTACAGTTAGATTTTTTGTCATAATAATTAAGCACTTTCAAAAGAGTAATAGAGATGTCGCATTGAAAAGTTGCATGAGAAGACTTTGTAAGAGAAGAATGTCTTAAAACCAGACTTTGTTTAACAGCATCATGGAGTAATAATATAATAATTTTGGATAATTTGAAGCAATATTATTATTATTACTTTAGTCCTGAACTTATTGTCATAAACAATATGTTTTCTTGCTGACTTTAATTACTGGCAGAGTTGGTGAAGAAATGGGGCAATATTAATCCAATCTTAGGCTATGCTGCACAACTATAGCAGTGTAAAGGAGTGGTGCGGTACCTCTCGGATGGTTGCAGTAGCAGCAGTGGAAAACTGGGCATGTCTGTGCTTGCCCATTTTCAGACATCGGTGAAGGAGAAAATTGAAAAGTGCCAGTCACAGCATTTATAGCCACCACCAGAAAATCCTGAGTTATGCCCATATACGTAAGTAAGAGAGTTACAGCTATTCAAAGAAATAACCATACCAGTTTGGATCAGTATGCAAAGGGGTCTTGTAGAATCTTAGAGACTAATTGAAAGAAATAATTTTGTAACATAAGGTTGTGTAAACTGGGTGTACTGCTGCATCTGACAACATAGACAGGGCCCAAACAGACAGGCCAAAATAAAGCTGCTTCTAGTCACTTTGGAGGTATGTTGTTTAAATGACACACACATCTTAAGAGGCTAGAAGTTGCGCCAAAGCTGTGCTCTAGTCCTTTGGACTGAAGCGTGGCTTTGGCATGGCTTCCAGCCTCTTGGGACACATGCAGCAATTAAACAGCATACCTCCAAAGTGACCTGAAGCAGCTTTATTTTGGCCTGTTTGTTTGGGCCCACAGTCTACAAAAGGTTATGCTACAAACCTCTTTCTCTGTTAGTCTCAAGCATACTGCAACATCCTTTTGCAGAGTTAGAATTAGATCTAGATCTATGCTGCTTTTGTCTTAAAGGACAAAGCTTTACATTTCAAAGCTTCACATTTACAAACGTATTTTCTTAATCAACCAAATTCAGTAGGTAAAGTACATTGAGCCTTAGCAAAAGAGCATGACCTGAATAACAAGTGGTTAGTTAAGTATCCATGCAATCTTGTAAAGAGGTATTACCTGCTAGCATGAAGTAGGAGCCAGACCTAAGATAAGGAAAGAAATAAGGAAACTCTCCTTGATTCTTTTTCTCATTCTCTGAATTCTTCAGTGCTAATATTTCTTTGGGCTTGTTTAAACTTGCCTGAATATTCCAGACTAGTCTCAGAGTATTCTGATCCTCACATTCCTCTTGAATTCACACACTCACACACACACACACACACACACACACACACACACACACAGAGGTGACTGCAAGCTGGCCAAAACAAAGTGCCCTGCCTTGTTCTGACCTTACAGCATCACACATCTGCAGAGTGACTCAGTCAGGAGGGATACTGAGGGACCAGCAGCCATTCATTGTTGTCCATAGTCGTTGTGTTTTGCTCCAGATTTGCTGGAAAACTCAGAGCAAAAAGTAATTTTTTTTAAATGCAGGACACAATATGGAAACCTTGAATTGGGCCTGGGGATTGTGTAAACAATCCAGACCCAATTTGGGGTTTGAGGGCTGCAAGCCCAGTGGGGAATTCAGATATAGAGCTAATGTAGGCAAGCCCTTAAACAATAGTAAAATGTGAAAGACATGTTTTCATTTCACTCATTTTTTCTGTACAAGGAGGGCCCACCAGTTATCCTGGTGCTTCAGGTGGTGACCTCATGCTTCTGCTTTGCGAAAGCTCCTGGAGCTGTTCCCCATCTTGGGAGTGGATTAAGAGAGGGGAAATAACATGAAAGAGTTAACTTGCCAACATTTCCTGGCAAAAGGTAATACTGTATTATAAAGTATCATTCCTCAGAAAACAATGGACCATCACTTGGAAATGCTGTGGACTATCTTGGAAGTGTTTTAAACTTGAAAATTAATATAAGAATATTTCTGTTAAAAACAAATAAATAAAGTTTGTCAGAATGGGATATGCAACACCCTTTAAAATAATCTTTCTCCACTGTCCTCTCAGCAATTCTGCAAGAAAGGGGCCGATGGGAAGCTAACACTGAAAAAGAACAACTAATAATCCAAGGGCCAGGAATCTTCTGGATCCAAGGTACACCCCTTGCCTGATAGTTGTAGCTCCCCCTGCCTCACTTCACTTTACAATAAAAACTATTTTGGGAAGACAGAGGGAATGGCCATCTAAAATTTTACCAAAATGTGCATTACTTTCAAATTCTTCAGAACTCCACTGACAGATGAGTATGAAGGGATGAGATGTGGAAGGTTGTACCCTTTTATACAGTTTTAGATGCACCCAAAGTAAAGAGCATAATTAATAACTGAAAAAGCAGATGTACTCATTTCCTTCCTTCCTTGTTTTCTTTCTTTGCATCTGCATGCAATACTTTCTTACTAATGTTAGAATCTTACAGTATCATATAGCATTAGTTAATTAATTCATGCACTATAAAATACTTGACTACCAACTATCCCTGACAAAAAGTAATAAATGCTCAAAGGCTTTCAACTCAAGGGAGTTACTGCAGGGATCTTGAACTTTTTCCCCCACAGAGAAAACTTTCCCATTGTGAGTCTGTTTGTATTATGATCTTCATTATATGTTTTTCAGATTTCTCTCCCCCAAAAGCTTTTCTCACTTGCTGCCTACTGGCAGCTACCCATGATTGTACATTTGGGAAAATAGCAATATGGTGACTGATACACATGGAACTTCTTGTAATGAGATTTTAGAGGAAGGAAAGAAGGAAGGAAACCTGAAGAGCCACATGGCTTGCCAAGTCTCCTAGGATCTGCCATGATTACTCTGTGGACTTCCAAGATCATTGATCTATGTATCATTCTTGGATCTATGTATCTAGAATGCAACAGTAGGCAGCCAGAGCAGTTAAAGTGGAATTCAGCACTATAAAAGTAGAGTGTAGTAATCTATTTGGAGAACTACACAGTTAGCTAATTTTCTTGCCAAGTTAACATTGTTGTTGTGTGTCTTCAAGTTGTTTTTGACTTATGGCGACCATAAGGTGAATCTATCATGGGGTTTTCTTAGCACAATTTGTTCAGAGGAGGTTTGCCGTTTTCTTCCCCTAAGGCTGAGAGCACATGACTTACCCAAGATCACCCAGGGAGTTTTAAGACCCACTGGGGAATTGAACCCTGGTCTCCAGAGTCACAGTCCAACACTCAAACCACTATGCCATGCTGGCTCCAAGTTAACTTAGTGTTAAGCAATGATACCATGGAGAATTTTTTTAAAAACCCTTTCCTCATTCTTGCATTAACTAAGAGAAAATATGTACTAACGACTTAAATAGTCTTTCTAGCACTGTACGTCTAATGGCTTTCTGTCCCTAAAACGTATGTGTGGCTCTTTTTTCTATACTGAGGGTTTTGTCATTGCAAAGTGCAAGAGGAAATAGATTTTTACAAAATCTGGGTTAGCAGATAATAGAGAGCCTGCTGGCCAAAGTTAATAAAGAACTCCCTGTAGATCAATGACACAGCTTTTATAACTGAAGATCCTGGATTTGAGTGCCAGTGGCAACCTCTCTTCCTAATTAATTTGCAAGTACTGCAGTGTGTAAGGGGTTGTTTGAGGGCCTCAGTACATTGGTAACTGCTAATAAGTGGTTGCAGAGTCAGAGCTACTTATCCACTAATTTGGGAAACAAGGCAGGGAAGGGATAAAACACTTGTTATGCTTGTACCTCTAGTGTCCTTCAGGTGGTATGCTTTAAATCAGAGTTTTATGTGATTTACAGCAAACCCATTGATACCCAGAATTAAGTCCCACTAAGATCAAGATTCTTGGTCTTTGATCACTGTGTTAAGGAGTGCAGCTTTAAGGGGCAACATCCTGGCATCAACATGTGACACTAAAATGCCATTATCCTAGCTATATATCACGGTTATAGCAATATTATTCTACTTTTAATTGCTATGGCCCTTATCACACAGAGGCTTACCACTGGAAAAATGTTCCTGAAGTGTGAAGGTGGGATAGCCGGTCGCACTTCTAAATCTTCATTGAGGCATCCCACTTCTCTCCTGTTGTCAAAACATTCGCGGAGCAGCCATTTCTTGAATAACAGGAACTTCCAGTATTCAAGAAATGGCTGCTCCATAAACACTTTGACAGTGGGAGAGAAGCAGGACACCTCAATGATGATTAAGAAGCGCAACCAGCTATCCCACCTTTGCACTTCAGGAAGGCTTCAGGAACATTTTGCTAGCATTTTAGCAACGGTAAGTGCCTACGTGTGAAAGAGGCCATAGGCTGCCTCATGTGGAATCCTGGGATTTGCAGTTTAGGAAGAGGTATTTAGAATTCTCAGCCAGAGAGCGCTTAGGCCTACATAAACTACAAACCTCAGAATTCCACAGGCGGCAGCCATAGTAGTTAAATTGGAATAATAGAGCTACAGTGGTGTAGTGTGATATTTACCTCAGTTCAGGTTTCTCGAGCCATGGCTGCCATTCCTTTAAAAGTAAAACAATGAAAAAGCCTTGTATTGTAGTCTACTCATCACTCTGAAAAGTCACATTAGTATTATTATGGAATAAGCTTAATTTCCTGTCACTTATCTGAACAAAAAATTCTCTTGGCTTAAGTATGGCACAATAGCTCACCTTTCTGAATTGCATATTTATGTCCAGTAATATTTTGTTATCAGTTCCCTGTTTGCTCTTTTTATTTGTTATATGTTCCAGGCAATTCTGGGGATCCTTCAGGTTTATAAAGTTCCAGATGAGATGGCTGCTGAGATGGTCAACCATTGTGGTGCTAAAGAAGGAAGACCTTGTGGCATACTGCTCACTAAAAGGGAGGCTGAGACAGAAACTGGTAAGACAAAATGGAAAGTGAGGCTGTAAGGGACAGAACAAGATGAGCAACTCACAGTCCATGAGCAAGTTACTTTTTTGGACTACTGCTCACAGTGTGGCCATGCTGGATGGATGATTATGGGAAATGTAGTCCAAAAAAGTAACTCATCCATGATCTGGAGGAAAGGGCAAACAGAGGAAGCATAGCACTGGCTAGATAGGTAAGCAATAGAATGGCAGCAAGGGTTGCCAGAACTCAGGTTCTGGCTTCTCTTCTACATTCCTCAGAGTGAGGGAAAGGAATCTCAGAGCAAAGAAAGGTGTGTGCATATCCACTTGATAGATTTGGTGTTTTTTATTTAAATGACATATTTTGTGCAATTGTGGTTGATGTTTAATGTACTGTGCTGAATGGTATCACTAGGGCTTCCCTTGTAACAACATCCTTGTAACATCACAAGAGGTTACCCCTTAGTCTCATCATGTTTTGGCCCTAAAATCTTAGGGCATGGCGTAGTTCTGACTTGGCAATCTTACTGGCAGCAGAATAGAGAGTAAAGAAAATAGAAAGCTAAGTGGACAGGAGGGGGATCGAGAGTTGGGAGAGAAGCCACAGCTGGAAGAAGAGAAGACAGAACAGCAAAGAGGAGTAAGCAGTAAAGAGCATCCCTGACCAGTTTCAGTGGAAATGAAAGAACAGCTGGCTGTAATCTCCTCTGATAGCTACTTACTCTACCCTTCCTGTGTAGTAAAGACAGAGACAATGTGGTCATTCACACTATGAAATAACCTTGGTGTGGAAACTGGGTTATTTCAGGGTTGTTCACACTCACCCCGAATGCACCTGCCATAGTTTTATTGGGGGGAGGGGGGCAGTGAAAAATCCACTTTACCCGGTGCAGTTTTTACCAGGTACTTAACCACATCTTTTTTTGGAGGGCTGAAGCAATTCAGATCTTTGGTAGTGCAAACACGCTACCGAATTGATCCAGATCGCTGGGATCCATTCCAAACCATGAGGCGCCACCATGCTGATGTGAAAGTGATGCCAGTGCAAATGCCAGACCAGGGTAAAATGCCTTGCAGAGAGTCTAAACATAATATAAACACCAATTCAGTATCACATCACAGGGGAGATCCGCATTTCCTTGGTACAAAAAGTTAATGACCCCTAGGCAGTGACAAACTTTGCATTTTCAGGAGAGTTCAGGATAAACACAAAGATCCAAGTGATCTGGATCAATTTGGTAGCACGTTATATTATGCTACTCTCGCCTGTTAATGGTTTTAATAGTTTACTGTATTTAATAGAGTGATTTTAATAGTAACATGTTTAATTCTTTTTTAAGGGGAGGTTATGATATATTGTATTGTGTAACATCTATTTTATATTGATTGCCTTATGGTAGAAGAGCGGGATATAAATAAACGTTTTATTTATTTTATTGTATTTTGTTAAAGTGAAGAGTTCAGAAAAGGGAATATTTCCAGCCGTAATAACAAAGGGTCATATACAGTATATGAGATACTAGCATATATTCAAAAAACCAAAAACAAAATATAAAATAATGCCCAAAACACAGAAATTTCCCAACAGATGAATTTGGTCTAGTATGGAATTAGACTCTTCATTCAAAGCCAAGTTCATCATAATTTTCGGTAAGTACATATGAGAAACAAAATCAGGCTTTTTTTTATGCAACACACAAGGCAAGCAGGATGTGCTGGCTATATTCCCCTCCTATATATACTAGTGATGCTTCTCTGGACTCATTGGTAAGGCTAAAGTAATAAGTCAGTCTTAGTGTAATATATTGTGTTATATATTGAGTTGCACAACTTGGCCTATACTCTCAGATATCTGGCTATTTATTTCAACTGTCACTACAAAAATTGACAAAAAGGAAGATTTGGCCTACCATGGTAATAATAATAATAATAATAAAGAGAGTTGGCACCTAGAAAAAGCCCATTTAGTTCCACTAAAGGGCATTTGGCAAAAAGTGTGGTATTATAAATATATCACCAGAAATCAGATGCTCAGCAAAGTTTAGTTTAAATGTTCAATTAAATTATTCCCACAGAGCATTAAATTCCTATTGGAAAAAGGCAGTAAGAAGTACCGCATCCATTATCTGAGCTGCTGTTCATAAATAGTTCGGTTAGCATAATGCCTATATTGTTGCTTTGTTTCCTGTTCAGGTAAGTGTGATTAATCAAATTAACAGGAGTGGGCAGAGTTTAACCTGGGATCTGCATGCAATCCTGCTCATGGTCATTTTTCAGCCCCTGGCCAGCAGACTCCCATCCCCCATGAGTTCTTTTTTTTTCCTAACAAAAATGAGGTGAATTGCCTCACTTGGAAGCTTTTGGAAGTGGAAAATTGTTTTATACAGTGATACCTCCAATGCCAGTGAATGGACATTGAATAGACATTTGATGTTTATCTACTCACCTTTCTTTTATGAAAATTTGTCTAAGTTCTTGTTAAAAATTAGGCATAGGCATTATTCCACTCTTCCATTTCCTTGCTATCATTATTTTAGTTCATTCTGCCTTGTGTATCATTTCTCTTGAATTCCAGTTTATCTAAGTGACTACTTAAAAAATATTATTAGTGAAAGGCTAAATTTATTCCAGAATTGCATCATGCACTGCACATAGCCTTCTGCTCCTTCAGTTCATTTGTATATTTTCCCCACTCTCTGTTTAACTGATTTGTGTATATGCATTGATAAAACACTGCAAGGAGGAGGTAAGCAACCATTTTGATGTAAATTCATGTTAGTGTACTTCAGCATTCCTTTTTTAATTGTGTATTGCCCTGATGTATACATACACTCCTATACATTGACAAAGGCTAATGCAAAAAGTATATTGATGCAATTGTTGTTGTTGTTGTTGTTGTTGTTGTTGTTGTCAGCTGCCCTCGAGTTGACTCATGGCAACCATATGGATGAGACATCGCCAAGACCCCTATCCTCCACTGCTGTGCTTAGCTCTTTCAAATTCATGCCTGTGAGCTCGCTGATTGAGTCTATTCACCTAGCATGCAGTCTCCCTCTCCTTCTACTGCCTTTCACCTTTCCTAACATCATTGTCTTTTCTAGTGATTCATTTCCTCCCATGAGGTGGCCAAAGTACAACAGCCTCAATTAGTCATCTTGGCTTCCAGAGAGTTCAGGCTTGATCAGTTCTAGAACAACTGTACTGACAATCAAATCAAAATTACTTTTTTGCAATGTTTTTTTAACTCAGTGTACACATGTGACAGACTGCATCTCACTGTATACCATTTTTCACATGGGAATTTCTTCGCACCATAGAGGGGAATTTCCAGATTCACCTTCAAATATGCAGTTATAACCTCCACAAAAATCCATATTTAGGTAATGGACAGTCCTCAGGCCACCTCATAAATCTGTCATTACTTTTGTTTCTTTTCCTTGGTTGTGAGGAGAATGATTTCATGCACCATTTCCCAGAGGAGGGAAATGTGTAAAATTGACATGGACAAAATTTAGACTTATTTATCCATTTTTAGTAGTCTACAGGAAAGGAAACAAAAACTGTGGTAAGTTGTACCTGCATAAGGCTTTGTACCAAATTCAGAAATATGGAACACTGGGGAATTACTAATGCTTTTGGAAAGAAGGCCAACTGAAATTCTAAAATCTTGAAAGAAATTGAGATGAACAAAATTTGGGAGGTATCCCAGTTTCCCAAACTCACTGGCAGCCCTTCCTCTGATTCCATTGCTGAGAAATACAATCTATCTTCATTTACTTCCTGAGTATGAAAGATTGTGCCCTTTTCTGAAAGATATTTTTCTTCTATCAGCTGTTGTTGTTTTGGACCAAATACATGAAATGACTGGAAATCATTTTAGAGTGGCAGATGGTGATTCCCATGCTCTTAGTTTTATCCTGCTCTAGATTTTGGCCTGAGCTTTAAAGTAGCGCTCCAAAGTGCTGAACCTATTTGGGAGCTAGGGTTCAGCAATTTGCCTAGCCAAGCCACTTTAAAGTTAAGATTAAAACCTTGAACAAATTTGATGACTTCACTGAAACTGAACCCACCAGCTACCATTGCATTGCTTCCAGTTGTGTATCTTACCTATGAGACAGAAAAACCTAGGAACAAAGGCCAGTTCAGAAAAATACTGGCCAAAAATCCTGTAAAAATTATGTGCAGTTTAGACTGTGACAGGGGTCGTGCACATGTCCTCTCATACCGACATATATTTGTTCCCATAATGCTGGGGAGAGGGTTGTACCTTTCAACATAAGTAACCTTGCAAGCAATATGAGGTGATGCTTAGGCCCCTGTAGCTGTGGTTTTTTCCACTTTCACCAAAGATCCAGAGAAGAAGGGAAGAAGATTCAAATAAAATTTAAATAAAATGCAAAAGAGAAATTAAGGTTTGTGGATAAATCATCTGCCCTCTCATTTGGACCGTGCCTGTTGTGTTGTAGTTAAAATGTAGCTAACTGCCAGCTACCTTCTGGGCTTCAAGAGTTCATATTGGCTTGGAAAGCTGCGACAAATAGTTTAATGATATGAGGGGAAATTTTCAGTGTAAGCATTTTAAAAGGCAAGGAAAAAAACTAAGTGTAGGTGGAAGGTTCTGCAGTCTGCTGGGTAGTGGAGCTGTGTGTGAGGGGGGGGCTGTATTTCTGTTAGCTGTTCTTAATGATATTGAACTATTTATAGTGCAGTGGCAATGGATTAGTTGCTGGTAGTTAAGGAAGCACCTTATAACATAATTAATGCAGTTAATAAAAAGGTTTAAAGAAAGTGGACAAAGGGCCTGCTTTGCAGAGAAAAGTTGTTGCAGTAATTTACACCGGAACTGTTCAAATGAGTATTTTAAATTGATTTCACAGCATATTAGGTTTAGGAGGCCAAATACTTAATTATAAATCAGGGTTATAGCAAAGATAAGGCAATAATGGTCTTGGGCAAAAACTAGTTTCTATGGGTGCCAAAGATGTGGGCAAAAACGCTTCCCCTCCCCTCTCTTCTTTTCCATTTCTAGAGGTTTCTTTCTGGATTGCAGTTTTCATCTTTTTTTTTTCTTTTCTTTGCTTTGCTTTGCTTTGCTTTGCTTTCTCCAAGCCGATTAGTTACTTTTTTTGACTAGTCCCCTTGGGATGTAATTTTTCACTAATTTTATTCTCAAAGGAAGCAACAAGTGATTTTAATAATATTCTTCTCATTGCCTAATGATGATGATGATGATGATGATGATGATGATGATGATGAAAATCTGCAGTTTTTGAAGACTAATGGCAAGACTTACTCTCCACAAAATTTGCACATCTTCTTTTGTTCAGAAAACAGCATTTTCTGTAAAGAAAATAGCATTTTCAGCACGAACAGCAAGAAAATCTCAAACATTTTCAAATATGTTTCAAATATCTTGAAATATTGTTTATACTCAGCACTGCTTTGAAATTATAGTAATTAGACCCATTGCTAGAATACATGTGGTTGCAGTCTTCCTGTCTACAAATATCATATGGACTTAGCAGGGCAACTCTGTAGGTAATGTAACTAAGCTAGTGTCATGTAGTGAAGTCGCATGTTTTCACACTGGTGTCCCAGATATCTCCATTGCTTTCCAATATTCCTATCTACAATTGTTTCTACTGGGTGGAATTGAATTTTAACTGAAAAAGCCTTGAATAATTCTGGTGTTATTTGAGAGAACTGTATCATACCTCACCTTGTAAAGTGAGTTTTATTGTTGTTGTTGTGTGCCCCCACATTATTTTTTTTACTTGTGGTGACCCTAAGGCGAACCTATCATTGGGTTTTCTTGGCAAGTTTCTTCAGAGAAGGTTTGCTATTTCCATCCTCTGAGGCTGAGAAAATGTTACTTGCCTAAGGTTACCCAGTAGGTTTTTATGCGTGATTGGGAAATAGAACCCTGATCCCCAGAGTCATAGTCCAACACTCAAACTACTACACCACGCTGGCTGTGCAATCCTTAATTCCATTTGAACAACATATCTTTGCAAATCAAGATTTTCAAAACTTGTAACTATCAAAACCAAAAAACTGAAATCATTTGGATGTTCACCATATTACCTAAATTGCACAACAAGTCCCAAGAAGGCACCCACAAACTGTATTCTATGGGTGAAATTGGTTTAATTCAGTGGGAAGCAATGAGAAGGCTTTGGTAAGATGGGATCTTCACTTTTCCAAACCTAGAGAACTCCAGAGGCAGTGTTGAAATTAATTTGGTTTATTTAAAAAAAGAATTCACACTCACAAACATACTCTCTCACTCACACACACAAGAACTAACCATGTAAAGCTATTAGGTAATAGTGAATTGCAGGGTGGCTAAGGGGAAATACTATACTGATCCAAAGCATAGCTTCAATTGTTGGGTTATCAGAATGAGCATAACTTGGTAGCCACCTGAGACATGGGGGGGGGGGGGTGGCTGGCTACTGAGGTATCCTGCTGAAAACTAACAGAAGTTCTGTCCAGCTTCAAACTAGACCAATTTACTAGTGACTGGACATATTTATTTGTAGCAAATACTGTGTCCTGAGGGCAGTGTTTTAGGAGTTCAAAGGCTTAGTGACTTTCCAAGGGGAGAAGAATGGGGTGGAATATGCAAGAACATCCAGACAGTCGGTGTGAGTGTCCTTAGACACAAAAAAATTTGTTCCCAGAAGGAAATTCCCTTTGTCTGCTTTATGGAAACAACGTCTAAGTCCAGCTCACCACCACCACTTGCTGAGTGACAGGGTTATGCCCATTCTAATTTTGAGACATCCCATCATGGCTAAGTGCCTTGGGGTGTCTCAATATGGTATGCCAGTTTCCTGCACTGGGAAGCCGTAATCTGGCTGCTTGCCAGCAACCTCCCAATTTGATATTAATTCGATATCAATGATCACAGAGAAGTGACTGAGGGCTGGATCTACCATGACATACATGTTGCTTTGTCAAAGATAACCCCATAGTTTCATATTATTAAAACTAACAAACAATGGCTTTCACACAGATATGGCTTTAAAAATAAAATCCAGCTTTTGCTAGCCTAATGTACTGTCATGATATTTAATTTGTTAATAAAGAAGCACATATATTACTATATCACAAATTTGATTTGTTAATATTTTGATAATGTTTTTCAATGTAATTTGTTTCCTCTGAAATCTTATATATTTTGTTTTATGCATTTAAAAACTTTATTCTGAGAAGGGATGCAGAGGTTTCAACAGACTGCTAAAGGGGTCCATAACACAGAAAAATTTAAGAGCCCCTTCTCCAGATGTTGAACTAAAACAATCTCCATTAGTCCTAGCCAGCAGGCCCCATGACGTGGAATCCTGGGAGCTGTAGTCTAGCAGCATTTGGAAGGCTGCACTTTGCCCACACTTGAGATACCCCAAATTGCCCAAACGCCTCCTGCTACCACCATTATCACTACTTGCCAGGGTGAGAGGAGGTGGAGAGGATGGGAAGAACCTAAAATGTCAGCACACACATCAGACCCCAATCAGTAGATTATTTGTTCTCTCTTTGAACACTCTTCAATTTGTCATCATTGTTCTTGAAGATCTTTGAACATGAATGAGGTGCAAAACAGATTTATGGAAATTATGCATCTTATCTTAGATATTTCTGGTAATAAGCTAGGCAATTACTTTTGCGAGAACATTTTACATTGTTAGTTACTATTCATGAAATGGCCTCCTAAGTAAAATAACAAAAACACCCACTCCAGTTTGTTTGCAGTTTGTTATAAATTTGACCATGCATGGTTCTTTTTTTGTTTGTTTGTTTTGTTTTTAAGGATAGCTATTCCTAAAACTTATGTCATCAGCTATTTTAAAAATACAAGATTGGAAGCTACAAAAAAAAAAAAAAACTGTGATGAGGAAAGATAGGAGAAGAAAGAAGAGACCATCTCTGGGCCCATCCACACTAAGCAATTATAGCACTATGGTTCTATGGCTACATCGGATAGATTTCTGGGATTTGTTGTTTGGTAAGGATTAGAACTCTCTGGCTGAGAATTCTAACTATTCCTCCCTAGACTACAAATTCCAGAATACCATAATATGGAACAATGGCAGTAAAACTGGAATAAAAGTGCTATATTACTGTAGTATGAAAGGCCTCTCTCTGTACAAAAGATAAAGAAGAATGGGTAGGGGAAAGACCAAGACAAGGAAGCAAATTTTCCTTTCCATCAGTGACTCGTCTCTCCTTTTCCTGTATCTCTCCCAAGAGCCTCCTCCATAAAGCCAGGAAAAGGACTACAGTAGAAGGAGAAAACTCCTTATTTTCTCTTTAGTGCTCTTCTGTCCCTGATTGCTGCACAGTCCTGGATATTGTGGGCTAAGTGGCAATGCTGGTACTGGACACAACACAACTTACCCAGTGCTGTTGCTGCCACTAGACAGAGCTTAATTATGCTGCAGGGTAAATGACGGTGGCTTCCACATCCTTGAGACAGTTCTGTAAATCTATTGCTCTGGTCTTCATTTTGGTAATGCACAAGTGAACAGATTTTACTTGGTAGGTGGCCTCATGTAAGCAAGAGCAGTGAATGTTTCCATTCTCAGCAGCCCAGGACATCATTACCGTGGCAAGGAGAATAATGGAGAGCTAGGAGATAATGGAACAGAGCATGCTTCAGGGTCAGTCTACAGAACACTTCCCTGATTGCTGTGTGTAATGAACTCTTTGAACCTTGTTGGCTTTCCTTCAGATTAAATCTTTTTGAGGAGAGGAGGGTGATGGATTGATTTCCACGTTTTGCAGCTTCATGTAACATTTGTCACAAAAGTGGGGTGAGTTACAGACAGGTGCTGTTGTCTAGATTGCTTTGCAACAGTGTTGCCAATGTAATAGTGAAGAGAGAGAAAGAAATAGTTTTGAAAGAAGTAGGAAAAGGAATCTGGTATTTTCAATGTGCTTGAGACACAATACACTTGAGGTATTCTCTGCAAGTCATTTTATTGACTTAGATTTACTTAGGATAGATTAAGGCACTCTGTAATCAAGCATCTGCATTAAAAAGATATAACAGAATATTATGTAAAACAGAGATAATGACATAATTGAGTGGTGGCCAGATGATACTCCCAGGTACCAGAGAGTCATTTAAGTGTGCTCAGTTCTGAACAGCTTCAGCATTACCTCCTTAAAAGTTACTTTCTAACTTTCTGCAGACATTTGTAGGAAATACCCCGCTGTCAAAGGAAGAGGCTGAAATACTGGGTAATGTTATGGATGGAGCAAAACTTTGTTTGACATGTGTGCCTCAAACAAGGAGATTTGCGAATTAAGCCTGTGCTTTCCTTCCATTGGGTAATCATCATAAAATAAAGTGTAACCCATGAGTCACCACCAGAGCTAGTCTTAGTGTCTGAGAAGTGATTGGGTGTATGTTCAGTGTTGCATAGATTACAATTTCAGACTTTTGAATCACACAGAAAAGACACTACAGCCTCTTTCAAGTAAAGAAAGCAATGCTTCATTCACAAAAGAGTGTGTTTCACAGTATTAATCTTCAGAAGAGATGACATTATAATCTGGAATGCCTCCTTCCCCATACCTCACTGTAGAAATTGTAGATCAACTGTATCAGAATATATGCTTTGCTTGCAGAATTTAGGCTCAATCCTAAACATCTCCATTTTCAAAAAGAACTGGATGATCAAGTGAGAGGATGAGTCTTCTGCTGAGACCCTGAAAGACCGCTACCAGGAACCTATCCCATAGATTAATAAATCGATTTACGTGCATCCATCTTAAAGCTTAATTCGGGTGGCATCCTGATGATATCAGAAGGTTTTTGCCATCGAATTTGCTACCATCAATACATGGTGCTCCGGCGGCCATTTTCTTAACCTGGAAAACTCCCGGATCCAAAAAGAGCTGCGATGAGCACTCCTGGAAGTGGGGATGCACCCAGGATGTATTCGGACAGCAAATCGGGCATCAAAAACCTTTTGATAACATCAGGATGCCACCCAAATTAAGCTTTAAGATGGATAGAGGTAAATGGTTTAGTAAACCGTGGGATAAGATCCTCAATCAGAATAGGCAACATTGGATGAAATAGCGAACTGTCTGAGCTGAAATAATCTGAAATAGGTGGTGGGACATACTATGCCTTCCAGAGCTTAGAAAGGTTACAGTTTAGACTATAACCACCAGAATTCCTCTGTCTGCATGCTTAGTGTCTATGCTGGCTGGAGGATTCTGGGAGTTGTAGTAAAAAAAGACTGTTTTCAATTCTCTTGAGTTTCCATATCAAAATATAAAATTGGGGGATTGATTTTCTACTCCATACAAGAGAAACAGCTGGTGGGAGGCAAGCAGTGACAAGCCAAGCTAAATCTGTGGGATGATAGGCTATGGGGCATATGAAATGGCATACTGCTGCTGCAGTAGAGTTTAGAGTTCTTCCACAATTTGAGTAGCTGCCTCAATACAAAAGAAAAAAAATAATCAAAATAAGCAGATCTTACAAGTGATATTTTTATGAAACGGATGAATGCTAGACTAAAGTATAGATCAACCACAAGTAGCACATGAAAAATTCAGTATCAAGATCTTAAAATATAACTCTTTCCTGGCAAATTCTTTCTGGCAAGTAAGGCAGCTTAAAACTGCCTCTTGAGTTAATACTAAATGCCTTCCCATGGCTTGCAGCTATGGTGTGCTGTCTCAGCAGCTGGCTTCATTCCCATCTTCCAAGATGTATCAACCATTTTCAGCTCTGCCATAGAAAATCACATAACTGTCTCCAAATGCATTTCTCCCCCTTCACAGCCTTTGAGACAATCCAGTACTAATGAAAGCTAGCAGAATCTGTTTGAAGCATGAGATCTTTATATACTTTGATTTTTTGTTAAAAAAAGGATAAAACAGCACTTGAAGAGGTTCAGAGTTTTTCTTTTGTCTTTTAGCATAGTCTATGATGCACCTATTCTTATAAGACAGCTATTTTTTTACACTGGGAGAGGGTAAATACAAATTAAATTAATGTATGTACTGGCAACTCCGTACTTTTTGGGGGGCAACAGAGGGGAAAGAAGTGTACAGTGGGCCCATGGTACCTGCTGGAATTTGATCCAAGAACTACTGTAGAAATTAAAATCAGTGGATGCTCAGTCCCCGTATATATAATGGTGTAATAAAATGGTGCCCCTTATATTAAATGGCAAAAGCAAGGTTTGCTGGGAGTGGGGTGAGGGGGGAAGGCCATGAGTGGTTGAATTTGTGGATGAAGAATCTGTGGATATGGAGTGCGAGCTTTAAATCAGAGGCTCACCTTTAAACACTTCATTCAAAATCAGGCTTCAACATTACTCCCCTTCTCTCTTCCAAGCACACTGGTGGCCATGTTGACCATAAGATAAATCGCAGTTCATGGTGTGACAATACTTTTGTTAGTGTACCCTAGTTAAAAAAAATGTGCAAGCTTTCAAAACTAGACATTTCTTAACCAGGCAAAGATGCTTTTTTATAAATCATGCAGGGAAAATGGGGGTTGTGGAGTGATGATGTTAGAGATACATGGTCATACAGATACCACTCAAGGGGCTCCTAACCTATACTCACCCACATCTGTAACCCTGCTGAGGTGGAACTGTGAGAAGGAGCTACTGGGGAATGTGAGTGATGTATCTCACAAGCAGAGTAATTAGAATTCAGAAGCAAAAGGTAAGCAACAAGCAGTCCCACACCACCATCACACACAGGCTTTAGCAATGAAATGAATCAGATTTAGGGGCTGAATAGATCGGCGATATATACCAGCCTTGGGACAGAGTGGGGCATGGTATTTGCACAACACATGCCCTGACACTGCCCTGATGTGGGTGCCATGCTGTGTGCCCAACTGCCCAGCGGGGGGCATCACGGTGCTCCTTTGGTGCTGCATCCAGATAATGCACACCAAAAGGAGCACCAGAAAGTGATTCTATAGCAGCAAAGATGCCTTTTCCCTGGTGCAAAAAGAAGCAGAATTTTGCCATTCCTTTTAACGGCAGGGAAAGGCCAGATCAAGGCTGCAGCATGTAGTTGCCATGGCCACAATCCGGTGCTGAAAGGGGTGGCAGCAGGCCACTTCAAAGGGGCAGTGTGTTTAGCCCCTTAATTTCTTTGATAAAAACACATGAAACAGTTTTACTTGAAAATAATAAAGTTCATATGACAACTCATGATGAGAGGCTCTATTAATACATGCTTTTCAAACATGGAAAGAAAGAAAACTGCAGACTACAAAATATAGGATGAAGAAACTAAGTGCAGAATAATTGAGGTGGGAAGATAGAGGGTGTGACTGAGACAAAGCGAAAGGAAATGGTGTGAATACATGTTACCCCTAGACTCTAAGGAACATGCAGACTATCAGCCACTGAGTATAGTTATGCTAAGGTTGTTCCTTCTAAAAGGGACAGCATTTGGGACTGGAGAAATGCCAGACAGGAAAAACCTTAGAACTCTGCTCCCTAATCACTTTCCTGACCAAAATCCCTAACCCTGTCCAACTGTTTTTCCTTCTTCTTCTTCTTCTTCTTCTTTTTAAAGCCAGTGTTCAGGCTCTGATATGAGTATTTGTATGGTATCTGTAATTGGCCTTAGTTATAGTTGTCTGAGTATACAACATTTATACCTAATTTATAGTTTATTTGTACAGCCACCTTTTCTGTGAATCTTTTCTAGTTGCTAAAATATCAGGTTACTTTCACTGGTACAGTTTCAAACAAGATTGCCACTACATGAAAGGTTTTTAAATCTGAAAATTACGGTATTTGATGCTGTCTTTGAAAAGCATAAGGAAAAGATTCCAGTTTGTCCCATCTGAGTGTAAAATCATGGGTTTATATAGGTGATAAGCCAAATTATATAAGAAGATATATTAAACATCGTGCAAACTCATGCAACAGGACTCTCCCCTCTTCTCATTTTTCAAAACCATCTGTTTCAGAGGATCTGACAATCCTCCTGAGGAGATTTTGAGGGTATCTAGAAGGCAGTTCTGGGGAGGTAGTTGGTTCCATCAGCTCTTGGGATTAATTCTATACTACCCATTCTACATAGTTTCAAAACATTATATCTTGATAAGCTATTGCCATTTAAGAATTCAGCTCTGTTACAGTACAAGCATGAAATGGTTAGGCTTCAATTGTTGCTCTTCCTAGTTATTATAGGCAGGATACATACCTCTATTTTGTAGCGTGGCAATGGCGGCAGTAGGGTTAGGGAGCACACACCATTCACACGCTTCCTAACCCTAGTATGTACTGGGAGCAAAAAATGGCGCATTGCAGCGTCACAAGCGCACTGCAAGAAGAACCCGCTTTTTGCGGGTTCTTTTTGTTCTGTGACAGAGCTGTGTGGTTTGACCGCTGCGGCTCCCTCGCAGAGCAAACCAGGGTGGCGGGAGACCGCCCTTTTTGGGCGGTCTGTATCCCGCCATAGTCTTCTAAAAATAGGACTCAGCACTCATTGGATACTGCTCTGTGGAGCCTAGATTAAATAATATATAGCAAATGTCTAGGTTTCCATGAACAAATTATATTTGAGTGTCCCTTTGATCATCCATTTATTATGCTCTGTTAGTTCTTCACCCTGGGAACTTCCCAAAATCTTTTGAAAATCATTCATTGAAACTATACACACCGTTTCTTTTTCCTGTACTATGAAATTGCTATCCTGGCTTCTGAAAATTGTACATAAATATATTTTTCTATGGGCAGGAAATCCAGCTTGATCCTACTTTTTCCCAAAATGGGTCAAAACTCTGTTGTCTGCACAGCCCGCTCTCAAAGCAGGTTGAATGTTCACAGCCTGATCGCATAGTGTAGCATCAGGCCACATTGCTGGGTAATTTTTTGTTGCCTCCTCAGTACGTATGTGCACCATTGCATGAACATACTGCCACTAACCCCCAAGTACCTCCCATGTCCACTCAGGTCGGCGATGTTCCACTGGTACCAGTGCATTGGTGTGCCAGTGATATGTTGGCAAAGCACAATTGTAGAGGCCCTTCATACATGACCCCTTTAGCCCCACTTTGCTTTGCTTTGATGCAGCCCTGCACTAGCATGAAGGTGTTTATATGCAGATTGGAAGCTGTATATCTTCCATGCTAAGCTGGACTATATCAAGATCTGTTTGCTCCAGTTTTTAGCCCCAGAGTGCAGCTTCAATCTGATTTCTGCCCGCTTTGGAGGCATGCATTCTCTAAATGCCCCACCTTCAAAAGATATGGGGAAAGCTTTATTTTGCCCATCTGTTCCACCCATTTGTCAACAAAAATGGAGAGAAGGGCCAGTTATGAGCTGCCATGGCACCTATGCAAGGGTAGGGAAGCTTTGCAAATACACTCATGGGCACTGAACTGAAGGTGTCCTGAACCTAGCTTGGTGCCAAGGAGTCTATTCACACTTCTCAATTATAGCACTGTTATTCCACTCTAACTGTCATGACTGCCTTCTATGGTGTCCTGGGATTTGCAGTCTAGGGAGGGATATTTAGAATTCTCAGTCAGAGATCTCAAGTGCCTCCCTAAACTACAAACTTTAGGATACCAGAGGATGTTGCCATGGCAGCTAAGGTGCATCAAAATGTTGTATTGTGTAATTTGTGTTTATTGAGTGTACACTCTGCACCCAGCTATCACACACAGCCTTGCAGAAAAAGCAGTAAGTGTCTTAAAACTTTTTAAAATCACTTTCTTCTGACTATCTAGTTGTTGTACCAGAACAAAAATGAACATCCATCAATTAGCTGTAAACTATGGCTCTTTTTCAATTACTAGTTCAATATCATTTCTTCTGGACAAAAAGCAATAGAACAAGACTATAATTTCAGGCAACATGACAAGCACTCTAAGCACAGCAAAAACGATAAAAACCATAAGCACTATAAATAATTTTTGAAAGAAAGTCATATACTGACTGATGGGGGCACCAAAGGAACTCTTCGCACTCTTTAGCTTAGTCACATATATGGTTTGGTGTGTTATTTCTGATGTCCAGTTGAAAATGTTATCCCAGAATTTTTGTACATCCTCATATGTCCACCACAAATGAAATAAAGTGCCTTCAACTTGAAGTCTCACCAGCAGTTTGGAGGAGGATTGTGTGGTGTAATTTAATTTTACCAGCACAAGGTGTCAAATGTGTATTAGTTTTAAATGTGTTTTTTTCATCTGAACTTAAGACAAACTAAGGCAGTTTCTTCTGCCAGATTGCTTTCCACTGTGTACTGGTGGAATCACTTCCCAATATCTATTTCCCAAGCTGTTTTGAAATATCCTCGTGCTGCATTGATCTGCCTTTCAGCCAGCTATAACTGTGGAAACTACTTTTTTGGCCTGACTTTGTGGCTCACTTTCAATCCTGTCACAGACTTCAATTGACTTATCCTTTATAGCTCATGTTAATTTGGCCATTTGGGCTAAATCAGCAACTTTTAGAATCTATTCTTCCATCATGGGTGCTTCGGTCCATTTCCAAGTTTGAGCAAACAATATTCTTGCCTTTTTTCCCAACAAAGGTTGTGTTCTGCCTGGTGAAAGTGTGTTTTCTGGCTCTGGATATTTATGCATTGTGGAATATGCTTAATTTTGCACCACAAACACTCCTGTGGGCATGGGGCAGTTTTCTACCCTGCAATGCATTGGAATTCTTATTGGGGTCAAAGAATACCACAGATTAGGCATTTGATGGAACCTTTTAAAAATGTATATGGTCGAGGGCTAAAGAAGTAGAATTAAAAGTTTTACTCTCTAACCAATACTGTGTGTGTATGCTTGTGCATGCATCTTCAAATCAGTTCCATTAAAACATTAAAACCACTATGCCATTCTGGCTTTCTCTAACCAATGCTATGGAATGTGAATCTATTTTTGACAACAATCAGAAATCTAGGACAAATTCTTACAGTCAGCCCTTGGTGTCTGCGCACTTGCCATCTGCAGATTCCAGCATCCACAGATGACAATCCCGCGTTGTCCCCAAGGGTGGTGCTTGCACACAGCCGCATTGCCATTAGGGATAATGGGGCTTCAGGAGCCCCTGCCTTTCTTATCTCATCCAGCCTGGGTGTTGCTGCAAGAGGAGGAAGGGCTGCAGGTGGAGGTGGCTGGTGGCCCCCTCAGGGCTCAATTGGCATGGCAGGAGCGAGGGCAAGATCCCCAGCAGCACCTTGTCCTCCTCATCCTCTGTGGCCCAGCAGAGTGAAGTCCTGTTGTCTCTGATGGCAGTGCGGCCACACGCACATACCACCCTTGGGACAATGGAACTTGAGCATCCATGGATTTTGGTATCCAATAGGGGAGGAGGTCCAAAACAGATCCCCTGCAGATACTGAGGTCTGACTATTTATTTATTTATTTTAGCATTATTAATTTATTACTTTCATTAAAAAAAATAACAGAGATCCATATGGCACCATAGGCATAAGCAGAGCATAAGCTATCTATAAATCATGACTTATGTCTTGAAAAATATTCTTTCCTCCATGTAACTTTTCCCCTTCATTCTGTGTATCTGGCAACACCTTCCATTATGCTCTCGCATGTTGTCTTGGTTGATCTCATAAAAGCAGTTGTCCATGGACCCTTTTTTATATCATTCTTTGATCAACTGGGACAGTTTTCTTTAATCCAAGATACTACATAACCAAACCAAACATCCAAACCTTCCTCTAAGTCTGATACTCTGCAGTTTTTATCTTCCATGTTCACCATTTTAATTTATAGTTACCTGATGACTGTTGTAGTTGTTGTTGTGTGTTTTAAAGCCATTTCTGATTTATGGCAATCCTAAGGCAAACCTATCACAGGGTTTTCTTGGCAAGGTTCTTTGGGGGGGGGGGGAGGTTGCCATTGCCATCCCCTGAGGCTGTGAGGGTGTGACTTGCCATGGAAACGGTAGTTTCTATGGCCAAGCCAGGATTTGTGCCCTGGTCTCCCAGTCTCCTAATCCAATGCTGCAATCATTACACCATGCTGGCCCTCTGTCTGATGATAGTAGCAACATATACATCATTTGTGTTTTAAACCAAGTTCTGTTATGGCATTAGCAGTGTCTTGCAGTATCTGTCACTTTGTCCTGTTGTTCTGAGAGCCTGTAGCATTTTTTGCCACTGTCATTTGGGGTCCCTGCCTTTTTGGTATGTTCTGTCTAAGATACTGTAATATTGACACAGTTCTCATTTTCTGGGTCTTTTTGAGGGATCATTGGAACTATTGCTGAAAGTTGGCTTGCAAGTGTCATTGGTTTGAGGCATAAAGTTATTTCCTTACTTTTCCTTTTCAGTGTAGAAGACTTTTCAAATTTGGTTCCATATCTGTTTTACAGCACAGCAAATTGATCTAGATATGCATCCATTTTGTCTCCTTGGTTTTTATTCTCTGTATTGGAAAAAAATGGGTCCTCTATATTGAGAGAATGGGATATTAATATTTATTATGGGCTGGAAGATACAAGACAGAAACAAGAGTCAGTCAAAGTCAAATTATGTAAATACAGAAGCCAATTGTGGCATCACATGCGCAAACAGCTATTACAGTCATCACTTTCCATGCTCACCAGATGGGAAACAGCAACAAGTTCATTTTTAAAAGGTTATCCTAAAGCTAGTGAAATACTCTGCTTCTTTTAAGATTTTCATAATTGAAAAGAGAGGGTTTCTGAAATCCCAGAAAAGCATATTCTGGCCTTGCTTTATATGAAGATTTTAAAGGATTGCCTAGATAGACTGAAAGACATAACTGAAAATGAAAGGCACAAAGTGTCAGTGAGAGTAGATGGTTACAGTTAATGGACTGCTTTGCATTTTTAAAGAGTAATTTTATACACTACCAGCGACTTAATCAGGAAATATGGCAAGAGATTTGCAAGTGGTAATTTACATGAAAATGACCTGTTAGGTTATAAATTTCTGGTGTTTTTTTTTAAATCTAACACTATTTGGATTGCAACCTCTGGTAAACATGAACATTCTATCAAAATATTACACAGTATCTAAATCCTGACAAACAGGGAGGCCTTGCTGAGATGTCAGATAGAATGTGTTACAGAAGGGGTAAGAATTGTATGGCCTCCAAATGGTGGGGTTCCTAGCATTTGCCACCATTGGCTATGCTGGAGAACATCTTGCAGGCTGCATAATTCCCACCCCTGCATTAAGAAACATTGTTACAATAGCAGTTTACATCTGCCCTCCCCCCAAAAAAGACTTATCTACTATACTTCAGTTCACCAGATCAGTGTCACATGTCAATGGCATCACTAAGATTGGCATCTTTGTTGTCATCCTTCCATTGACCCCCTCCCATACCATACCCTACACTGTACAGAATCCTTAGTAATGTTTTTATACTAATTTTACTGATAAAACATAATTTCCATATATTACTGAATGTAAGAATAATAATTGTGGCATACACAACTAGGAACATTAAAATTATACCTTTAAATTATAACATCATATTCACAGCCTATATATACATCGTTTCATGTGGCTAAAGTGAAAATTTAGTAAGATGTGATGTATTTAATATAAATTTTAAAAGATTTTTTTAAAAATAAAATTAAAACAATTAAAAAAATTAAAAATTAAAATTAAAACAATTAAAATGTTAATTTATTTTTTTAAAAAACCTTGCACCTTTCTTTTCTCTTCCTACTGGCAGAATTACTCGTCTCCTTCTTTACCTCAGTCTTCTCAGAAAAGGAAAAAGGTGCTCAGCCTGAGATAAATAGAGCACAGGACACAACAGGAGAAATGAAGCACAGAATAAATAAAGAGGAAGTACAGGAATGCTTGGTTAATCTAAATGAATTTAAGGCGGGGTACAGACCGTCCAAAAAGGGTGGTCTGCCAGTGCCTTGTTTTGCCCTGCCAGGAAGCCATAATGGACAAACCACGCGGCTTCCTCATGCAGCAAAAAGAACCCAATGTTGCAATGTCACAAGGGGCTCAACATGCGGACGCTAAGCATCCGTCACATCAAAATGGCGGCACCCATGTGTACAGGGCGCCGCCATTTTGATGCCCTTGTCCTGTGAGGCACGTATGGGCAGTGCGCCCTTGGCCAACCCCTAGCACGTGATGAGGGCGCACTATAGACCCATCTGTCCAGGGCCTAAGTCTCCAGGACCAGATGACCTACATCTAAAGGCATTTAAAGAATTGGCAAATGTAATCTCAGAGCCATTGGCAATAATTTTTGAGAAATCTTGGAGAATAGAATAGCAGTAGTCCCAGCAGACTGGAGGAGGGCAAACGTTGTCCCCATCTTCAAAAAGGGGGGGAAAGAAGATCCCAACAATTATCATCCAGTTAGTCTGACATCAATTCCAAGAAAGCTTCTAGATCATTAAACAGAAAGTCTGTGAACACTTAGAAAGCAATGCCATAATCACAAAAACTCAACATGGGTTTCTGAGAAACAAGTCTATGCCACACCAATCTGATATCTTTTTTTGAAAAAATTGCTACTTTGGTAGACAAAGGGAATGCTGTAGATATAGCATATCTATTTCAGTCAGGCCTTGGACAAGGTTCCCCATGATATTCTTGCTTGTAAAATGTAAGCTAGACAAGATAACTGTTACATGGATTTGTAATTGGCTGACAAGCTGAACCCAAAGAGTGCTTAACAATGGCTCCTTTTCATCCTGAAGAGAAGTGACTAGTGGGGTCCCACAGGGCTCTCTCCTGGGTCCAGTGCTATTCAACATCTTTACCAATTACTTGGATTAATGAATAGAAGGCATGCTTATCAAATTTGCAGATGACACCAAATTATGAGGAGTAGCTAATACCCCAGAGGATAGGATCAAAATGACCTTAAGAGATTAGAGAGTTGGGCCAAAGCAAACAAAATGAACTTCGGCAGGGAGAAATGTAAGATACTGCATTTAGGTAAGAAAAATTAAATGCATAGATATAGGATGGGGCGACATAAGCTTAGGCAGACTACATTGTGAAAGGGATCTAGGAGTCCTAGTAGACCACAAGTTGAACATGAGTCAACAGTGGATGCAGCAGCTAAAAGGCCAATGCTATTTTAGGCTGCATCAATAAGTTAGTGTCTAGATTAAGAACTAATAGTGCCACTCTATTCTGCTCTGGTCAGGCCTCACCTGGAATACTCGTGTCCCGTTCTGGGCACACAATTCCAAAGAACGTTGACAAATTGGAGTGTGTCCAAAGGAGGGCCACCAAATGTGAAGGGCCTGGATCCATCCCTTATGGGAAGACTTAGGGAACTAGGGATGTTTCGCTGAAAAGAGATGGTTAAGAGATGATATGATAGCCCTGTTTACGTATTTGGGGGTGTCACATTGAGGATGGAGCCGCTTTTTTTTGCTGCTCCAGAGACTAGAACACGGAACAATGGTGCAGCTCCAGGAAAAGAGATTCCACCTAAATTAGGAAGACTTCCTGACAGTAAGGGGTTCGACAGTGGAACCACATCCCTGGAGTGTAGTGGATCTCCCTCCTTGGAGGTCTTTAAACAGAGGCTGTGGCCATCTGTCAGGATGCTTTAATTGTGATTTCCTGCATGGCAGGGGGTTGGACTGATGGGCCCTTGCGGCTCTTCCAACTCTATTATTCTATTCTTGCATTGTTCCTAGTGCATGGATATGAAAGCAAAAAGCAGAAAAAGTAACACACTAAATATTAATATACTGTATATTGCTTTTAATAAAGTATTTGTTAAGAACTCTCCTAGGTGTGATTTTCTCTATTATTGAGGCTCCCTGTTGAAAAGAATAGCACAAGATTGGCTCCTGAATTTTCCTAATCGTGGGGGCACCATTAAAACAGTTCTTCTGAGGAAGAGGAAAATCACTTTTCCTCATTGCTCCTTTGCCTTCCAGTGTCTTCACACCTGGAGATAGATTGCTATGCTACTTTGTTGCAAGTACTGATGCTGGATGATCCCAATTCTACAATATAACAACAATATTCCCTTAAAGCAGCTATTGCAAACAAGCATCACTCCATATGCTACATCCAGTCCAAGCATCTTTTTGTTGTGCTTTCAAAACCACTATAATACTGATCTACAGGAGAATCTACAGGAATATGAACCTGTAGAATCTACAGGAACATGAATATTGTTTGCACTGAATTTAATTCCATTTTGAGCCAGTCTGTGTAGTGGCTTAAATGCTCAAATAGGGCTCTGGGAGACAGAATTGAAATCTCATTCAGTCATGAAAACCCAACTTTGGGTGAATCACATTCTTTCAGCTTCGATGCAAGCAATGGTAAACCTTTTTTGAATAAATCTTGCAAAGAAAATCCTGTGGTGTGTTCACCTTAGGGTGACCCTAAATCAAAATTGATTTGAAAGCACAGAACAACTACAGCAGTCCTCACACCCTTAAATTCTGGAGCAGATTAGGCATTGGAGGCCCTCCAGAAATGAGGGAGTTGCAGGGAGGGGGGAAGATTGCCTCCCTCTCTTCCATTGGCAGCATCCCTGAACAAATGGAGGTAGCAGTAGCTGGTGGCTTCCCTGTCCATGAAGCCATAAATCCACTCGTGTTTTATTCTGAACTTTAAAAGAGCTACCCGGTTCTAAATCTCTTTTGGGGTTCAGTCAGCACCTTAGTCTGGATTAAAATCTGGAGTGGATTTACTGTCCCCCTGACCACCTCCTGCCACTGGATGGTCCTTCCATTTGTAGAAGACACAATGGTAAGCCAAACAGTGTCATACTTCTTTTTTCTGTTTTCACATTCCCTGGGAAACATAAACTATGTTTGAAATTTTGTTTCTTCTTCTTTTTCCTTTAGCAAATCTTCCTTGTAGTTGAGCGCTATTGGCAGATTACTTTTCTGAATTGCTTTGAACTCAAGGACATAAATTTTAATAAATTGCTCTGGTCTGGGTAAAATTGGTGGTTATAAAGTATACAGATATTTTCCTGCTTTAAAGTGGAGGGGGGGAATCTGCCAGGTGCAGCTTCCCTGCATCAATGTAGAGTGCTTGTTTGTCTCATGTAGGATTGCAGCTTTAGAGAAGAAACAGAGGCTCTACCTATAAGTAACTTCAAAATCCATTCCAAAGAAGGAGAATACTGTGTTAAGGGGGCACTGGCAAGCTATATCCTCTTCCACGTCTTGCTTTGATATTCATGTTTAGCTTCATATTCTGCTAAAAATCACTCACAGAAAGTAACAACAAATATTCAATTAAAAGTACCATAAAATCTAAAGGGGATTATTATATTAGCCTATTGCAACTAAACAAAGAATAACACATTTACTAGAGTTCACATGAGCCCCACAAAGTGTTATCCTAAATTGGCAAGTGTGTGTGTGTGTGTGTGTGTGTGTGTGTGTGTGTGTGTGTAGGGGCAATTCTAATCAATGGGTATCAGAGAAATGCAATGAAAGCTATATATGACTGCATCTGCATTGTAGAAACGATTCAGCTTGACATCACTTTAACTGCCATGGCTCAATGCTACAGAATTCTGGGATTTGTAGTTTTGTGAGCTATTTAGCCTTCTCTGTCTGGTACCACAACAAACAACAAATCCTAGGATTCCATAATATTGAGCCATGACAGTTAAAGTGGTATCAAACTGCATTATTTCTACAGTGCAGACGCAGCCTTTGTGTGTGTGAATGTGTGTGCCTTCAAGTCATTTATGGTGACCCTATGAATTTCATAGTGATTTCCTAGGCAAGGAATATTCAGAAGTGGCTTGGCCAGTTCCTTCCTCTGAAATGCAGCCTACAGCACCTGGTATTTATTTGTGGTCTCCCCTTCAAATACTAACCAGAGCTGGGCCAGATTAGCATCCAATATCAGATAGGATCAGATGCCTTTAGGATATTTAACCTGCTCAATGAAAACTGTAGGTGTGACAATTATATGAAACCATAATTGTGGAAAAAGCAGAACTGGTGATTAATACAAATAGCCTGACACTAGTAAGCTAATTAGCACTTATACAGAATTTTTAAAAACCCATTTCCTTGATTCAGGCCAGAGGCTATAAATATGAATTTATCACTATGTTTGTGTTTCTGCAATTTCAAATTGAAGTCTCTCTTTGAAATCCCTTTGTTCAAGTATGGCTGAGCACTGTATAAATATTTTCTGTCTGGTGCTTGGGTCCTGTTTGAAAACCTCAGTCTGAATCTTTTGCAGTTTGCAGTCTAAGCAGTTGATGAGATGATTCAACAGGTATTTCTTTTGAGAAAGAAAAAACAGCACAGTAGTCAGGAAAATTCTCTAGTGGCACCAACCAACATCAGCTGGCCAGAGAGAGGCGGACATGACCACAGAAGATAAGATGCCTGGAGGGTGGCAAACAACACATCTGCAAAGTGCTTGAAGCACCACTGCTTCAGGCAAGAGCTTCTCATGAAAGATCGCTTCTTAACTAGTTCACACAAGAAACCCAGGATCAGAGGCAGTATGCCTCTGAAAATCAGTTTTTGGGACACAAATAGGAGAGATGGATTGCCGTTGTGGGTTTGCTGTGGCCATGTGGTTTTTCGCTATGGGAAACAGGATGCTAGAATATGTAAACCTTCTGTTCAACAGTGGAACATGCTGTCTCAGAATTTGGTGGAGTCTTCTACTTTGGAGGTTTTTAAACAGAGGCTGGATGGCCATCTGTCGGGGGTGCTTTGATTGTGTGTTTCTGCACGGCAGAATGAATTTGGACAGGATGGCTCTTGTCGTCTCTTCCAACCCTATGATTCTATGAAACCTTTAGTGTGATCCATTCTTATCTTTTTTCCATAATGCATGTGGTACATACAGTATACCTCATCCATAAATCTTTCAAAAATTACTATTGTTTTTCCACTTAAACTTTAGAAAATTTTAAAAGTTTCAGCAACAGTGAAAAGTACTGTAAAACAGCTTAAGGTTTTAAGAACTGCTACAGTCAAACAGCATAATGTTAAAGATTATAGCTGCACATCTAATATGTATTATACTGTACTTTAATATTATAGCTACATACACTGGAAGCTAGGCCTTTGAACACTTAAGTGAAATGAATTATACATTTCCCCATTTACCATTGTTTCTTTTCTTCCATCACATGGTTACCTCCTCAGTGTATCATTTCACATTGAAAATTCTTTTGATTTCATCCAGCTCTTGCCCTGGGACTTCCTCCTCTTTCTCTTCTCCATCAAATCTGCCTCCAGAGCAATGTTTGGAAGATTTAGGAGTGTTCACTGATGTAGCTACAGGTGGCTGGGAATAAGGGCATTGCCTACCTTATAAGAATTCTACCACCCATGGACATTTTGCTTCTTAATTTCTAGCACTGCAGTAATTTAAAAGTTGAGCATTTAGAAATACAATGTAAACATCCAAAGAAAAAGGCAGGCCAAGGTACCAAGCAGTTCTAGGTGTAAACAATTTTCAGTGGAGATTATCTCACAAAGCTTTAAATCTGCTATTAAAGCTAGAGAATAGTGTCTTTAGCAATAATTATCACACATTATCTCCATTTCATCACTGCTTTGCTGAAAGCCATTGCTGGAGTGTCCTTTTTCACTGATGGGGAAAAGGACACTCCAGGACACTAGCGGCAATAGCTTGCAATCGCGCTGCTATCCCATTATTCCTCAGGTACAAAATGTTGCTTCCATGGCAGCTTTGATATTGACATTCATGTGGTATCCATGTCTCCTCCTTTCCCCACGTACCTTTGTTTCTCACTCTTCTCAAACAGACTGTTTTCTTTTATTTTTGTTCTATTTCTTTTCTTTTTTCTTTTACTTAAATCATATTAGGATAACCCCAGAATTGTGTTATAAATGAAGATGAAAAACCAAAAGGCACATGCGGCAGGGCATAGGGCAGAAAGGTGAGGTTAAGGAGGACATGCAGGAGAGAACGTGAGGGATTGATGGCAGAAACAGCCCCAGTCATCCTATTGTAAAGATATGTGATAATGAATGGTCCCAAAGTGCTATGTTTCCATTTTCTTTCACTAATGTAATTGCAGTGAAAATGAGGTTTGTATGATAATGTTCAATGTCTCATGTTCTGCAATACTAAAAATCTGAGGACAAAATGGAAAATTTCATATGGGAACAGAATTCCTATTTTGAATGGCAATGTTCTCATTTTGCCCCTGAAATACGCCCATGGCTACACTTCTGAAAGTGTTGATAAGGGAAGATGCAGTGGTCAGGGGAACACCATTCCACAAAGAGCAACCATTTCACTGGCAGACAGAAAATGGATGCAACTTTTGGGCAGAGAATTATGGTTTATGTTATGTTACAGAATACTATGTACACTGATGTCATTATGTAAGCTGAATATTGAGACCGCCATAAGGATGGAAATGCTACCTTGACCTGCAGACCCCCAAAAGGCAAATACTGTATAAGGAATTCCTTGAATGCAAAGTCCAGAAACACGTTACATTATAGAATCAGTTTTTTGGGGGGAATCAGATATACAAACCCAACAGAGTTCACGCTGAGATGTGCAAATAGTATGCCACTCCATTTTTAATTTGCCCCAACACTTCTTCTTATGAAACAAGCTAGAGGCCCAAACAATTCTGGATAAAGAGTGCTTAGTGACACTTTTTCCTGTGTCCAGATAATGCTAAACAACTTAGGAAATGTCTGAAAAGATCAGCTGGTGAGTCATGACAGTATTGTTGAGACAAGTGGAAGCCTAATTGCAGATAAGATGAGA
Source organism: Sceloporus undulatus (assembly GCF_019175285.1). Classification (NCBI taxonomy): domain Eukaryota; kingdom Metazoa; phylum Chordata; class Lepidosauria; order Squamata; family Phrynosomatidae; genus Sceloporus; species Sceloporus undulatus. The sequence goes on along the minus strand of NC_056522.1, from coordinate 127,170,875 downwards.
TTTGAATCCAGTAATAGGCCTTCCCACTAGAGATCAAATCTTCAGAGATCTCATTAAAACTAGCTTTGTTCAGTTAGCCCAGCTAATAAAAGTGCCTTCTTTGGCCATTTAAGTTGCACTATTCATCAGGATATTTTTATAACGTCGTGAGATGTCAGCCACTATTATTTATGTGAACATAATAGTTCATAGACACCTTTCTGTATTACTATGGTTCTTCCTATGTATAAGTAGAGGGAAATTGCCAATATAAATAAACTGATAATGATTTCCAGTGCTATAGGAATGAGAGTAAAATCAAACAATATATGACTGGCATTACATAGTTCTGGTTGTTGTTGTTTTTACAGACAAAAAAAATATGTTTAAAAATGACAAAGAATCTATAGATGAAACATCCTGATTAGTTGTTCTTTGAAATGGCCTTGGTAGAACCAGAGCTTGGAAATGCTACCTTTTTGGACAGTAGCTCCCAGAATCTCCCAGGAGTAATGCTGGGAGTCTCTGGGGAGGCACACTGTTTGCACATCTATAACAGCTCTTAATTCTGGCCTGCATACACTGGGGGGATTCCTTTTTGTAGAGGGGAAGCTGCTTTTCACAGGTAGCCTCTTTCTTCCAGTAATGTCAAAATCTGCATGTCAGTATTCAACACTGGGGAAAGCTCTTACGAGCACAGCATGTCTTTCTATACATGTGGGCAGTAAGAAATGGCAGTGCCAGTGCAGATGTAGCAGGGAGGCTGGCCCTATTCTGCTTCTCACACTATAGCTGAGCATATGGAAAGAAATGCCTAAATATGTCTATAGCTTCTATGTGATACATCCTTTTAATGAATTTTCAAATAAAAATAAAAATCTGTTCTAGATCCCCCTGCAGATACCAAAATCCATGGATGCTCAAGTCCCATTGTTCTCAATGGTGGTGCAGACATGCAGTTACTGGAGACAATGAGACTTTGCCATGGCAAGGAGGCTGCCTCCTCCTTCCTCCCCTTCCCCTACTGCCTCCCTCTTCCTCCTCCTCCTATTCTTCCTCCTCCTCTGCCTCTTCCTGCTGCTGTCGCCACCTCACTCCTCCTCCTTCCTCCTCCGCCACATCCTCTGCCACCACCACCACCCATGGGCTTGCCCTCAGCAGATACTGGGATCTGTGGATGGCAAGTCCACAGATATGGCAGGCCTACTTTAAGCATAACCAAAAATAGTTTAAATAGTTTGATGCCACTTTATCTGCCATAGTTCCATCCTGGACTTGGTTATCTGGGGAGGTAGTAGGATTCTCTGTTCAAAAGCTCCACTGAACTATACCAACAGAGCTCTTTATCAGAGAATTCAAAGTTCCCCAGCAAACTATAAATTCCAGGCTTCACACAGTATGGAGTCATTACAGTAATAATGGCATCAATTTATGGCTACATCTACAGTATAGGATTATTCTGGTTTGACAATGCTTTACCTGCCATGGCTCAATGCTCTGAAATTCTGACATTTGTAGTTCATGAGATATTTAGCTGTCTCTGCCTAGTGCAACAACAAACTACATATCTCAAGATTCCATATGATGGAGCCATGAAAGTTAAGGCAAAATCAAACTGCATTAATTCTGCAGTGCAGCCTGATTTAACTGTTTTCTGTAGATACATTCAACATCTGACTATGATGACACACCTACAGATAGATGCAACTCCTGAGGAAGGTGCAAGAGAGGAATAAGTGAGGATCTGTAAAAATGAGAGGCAGAACAGATATTAAAAGCAAAGGAGAAGAGGGATTTTCCTTCCAATGGGCAGACCTCAGAAAAAGGCAGATGAGACACAGCTTTCCCATCTGTTATGTGAAGAGTAGGGAAGGAAGTGCTGCTGTCCCTTCAGATGATGTGTTCCCTTCATTGTGGTCAATCTGATCAGAATAATAGCGTGCACTGTAACATAGCTTCCGTAAGCATCAGGTCTGAAAGCATCATAGTCTAAAATCAAATCCCATGCTTTACTGGTCATGCAACTGTTTTCTGATCCTAATGTGCAATTTTTGCCTGCTCTTTCATTGAAGGAATGCCAACACTGAATGTCTTGACACCTAAATGTATATTTTCCTACTGGAAAGTCATGTTCATTTTTTAGGCTGTGTTAAAAAAGGAACCTGTACACTTTTTGATTTGTGCTAGATTTCCGTTTCAGTTTGGAAAATGTATGTACAGGAGGAGTGTACCCAGACATATGTGAAACTTTCTATAACAAAGGGTGCACTTAAGAAATAAGGCAGTTTGACATCACTTGAAGTGCAGCAGCTCCATTCTATGGAATCCTGGGAATTGCAGTTTTACAAAGTCTTTAGTCTTCTCTGCCAAAGAGTGCACTTTAACTGCACTATTTCTACAGTGTAGATACACCCCAAATCATACCTCTCTTCTCATGATTCACTCCTATTTATTATTTTGTTCTTCAACCATTAGCATACTGCACACTAAAACCTATTAAACCTCAGCTTGTTTTAGCTTTAATCAGTGTTTCATTTTCCTGGGTGCTGACTGGGTTTGTCTGCCGGTTTGATGTTTACAATTCTGATATATGGGGCCAAACAGATTTTGCTGAGACAAGAATTTTATGAGCATTTGGCAACTGCTGCAGGAATTCTGGAGAAACTGCTGGCAGCTGCAGAAAACCAAGTACTTCTAAATCTAAGAGTCCCAAGTAGGCAGGCAGATTGGGCAAACTGACGAGTGACCAGACATAATGGAGTACAGAGTTCCTTAATCTTTGATACTCTAAGCAACCATTAAAAGTACAGACCCCTTAATCCTTTCTGTCTGGTTTTCTGACATCACTGACTTCAGTTCCTGATTTTAGAGCCATAAGACTTGCTTCTGTGCCTAGGAACAAGGCAGGAAACAGCAACTTGCAAATAACTTTCTTCCTCCTTTTCCCATTTCCTTTCTTATTTATCTTATTTATTATATTAATTTGTATCCCAACTTTCTCCCAAAATTGAGTCTCTCTCAAAGTGGCTTACAGTCTAAAACTTACAATTAAAAACTTACAAAAAAGAATTGAAAACTTACAAAAGTGACAATTAAAATGGAATTAAACTATAGCAATATTAAAACAGATCATTTGTTTAAAAATAAAATACAATTTAAAAGACAAAGGCAGGCTATAAACCGCCGCATTGCGGCGATCTGCCACCACCACTGTTTGCTCCGTAAGGGAGCCGCAGCAGCCAAACCGTGCGGCTCCGTTACGGAGCAAAAAAGAAGCTCCAAAATGGAGCTTCTTTAAGCGGCGCCTCTATGACGTCGCGAGGCGCCAGGGGTGGACTCGCGACGTCATAAACGCCGCGACACGTGCGGACGCACAGCGTCCGATACGTAAATATGGCGGCGGCCATGTGGAACGGCCGCCACCATATTGTACGTACAGAATACGTACTAGGGTTAGGGGGGTGCGGAAGCACCGCCCCTTCCTAACCCTAGTACGTATTCATTAAATGGCGGTCTGTAACCCGCCAAAAGCACTTAAAAATCATACACATTAAAACAATACACCATCCCCAGGACATTCTTTAAAAGCTTTCTATTTTAAATGCCTATCCAAACAAAAAGGTCTTAGCCTGGAAAGGGAGTTCTAGAATCAAGGGGCAGTCACTTGGGTGTGTAACCCCCCCCCCCCACTGGAGTGTCACCTGGTGCAGTAAGCAGCCCTCACATGCCCCTAGTGATGGTACTGTCATTATCTGTCAGTCCTTATTTCATCACCATCCTGTTAAAGATTTGTGGTCCAGGAGCTTGGGGCTTCTTACCCAGCTAAGGGTTTCTTTTTCCTTGGCTTGGTTTTATCCTTTTTCATTTGCTGCACCATACTCCTGGAACTGCCTCCCTGAACACCTGCGGACTTGCTCTTCTCTTGCTAGTTTTAAATCTGAATTAAAGACTTTCTTATTCTCTAAAGCATTTGGAACTGTATTTTAATACTGTTTTATAATTGTATATTTGATTATATGCATTAGTTGTTTTTACAGTTTGTATTTTAACTGCATATTAATTTTGTATAGTTTATATTTTATGACTTTTAGATTGTACGCCATTGGCAGGTTATATGCTGTTTTGATGATGCCTGTAAAGTGCCATGCAAATTTATGGCCCGTGCGGTCTCTTCCAACTCTATGATTCTATGTTGCTATATAAATAAACATTAAGAAGAAGAAAACGAAGCAGCAGCAGCAGCAACAGCTATTCAGAGGGGGGGTTGCCTTTGCCTTCTTCTGAGGCTGAGAGAGTGTGACTTGCCCACCATCAAGGGGATTCAAAGGGGATTTCCAGGGGATTCAGCCCTGGTCTCCCAGAATCGCAGTCCAGCACGCAAACCACTAACTGTGCTGGCTTTCTGCTATGGAGATGCTAACTGTGAAAAAGGTATGCTTGATGCATTTTCATGTATCATCTTTATGGGCAGAATTATTTTGTTCCACTTGCTGTGATAGTTCATTCAAAGTACATTGGTTTTGAAACAACATGGGGAGCCATAACAGAGAAAGCGTTCTCCCTTGTTGACACATAATGAGTTGAAACACTTAGGTGTTTAAGCTCTGCTGATTTCACTACAATTTATACCTGCTAAACTTTCTCTAGTTTTCAGCCTCTATATTGAGGTCGTTTCCCATATTTTGCATTATGATTATGACCACGCAAGTTCCTAGACCTTCTGTTTATAATTATAGTGAAGGATGAGTGCTAGCCAGAGAGAGCTCTGCATCATAGGGTCAACACTACCCAATCATTAGGGCCTAATTTTAAAGAAACTATAAGAACATTCTATGTATTTGGCAAGATTATAGAGTTATAAATTCCTGCTTTAGTGTTGGGCTATATGACTTTCAGGTCTTCCTTTCCTTCCAAATTAAGAACTACTTAATTCAGTAGGGAACAAGATTCTTCTTGTGTGAATAGCTGAAGTAGATGCAGTTTTTCTGTTTTGCTGTGGCAAAACAATCCAAGATAAAATACTCTTTTCTACACATATGTGCATTTATAACTTTATTATTCCTAATTTTCAGATAATATCTCTGTGATATGTACAACAGCCTGATAAAATGGATCAGTAGATGCTGCAGAAGGTGGAGAATTGTAGCTATTCCGAGTTTAATTTAACGAATGCATGAATGCTGAAGTATAATTTGCACAAGGGACTTTGTTGCCCATACTTCATACTCAGAGCCATTACTACAGTAACTCAGCTTAAAATTTAAACTGCCCTACTGAATCATGGCTCCTTCCCTTACATAATTGTTAAAATCACTGAGGCCCACCCCATACTGAATGGTCCTTGCATTGGTAGTCCAATGTCATCATTCATCAGAGTGATGCCATTCAAGCTGCTGATTGTGCATGTCATGAATGAGCAACTCGTTATTAACCATTTAGTTAGTTAGTTATTGATGACTTATTTGGAGGACCAAATATACAAAAGCTTATGCTACAACTTCTTTCCCACAGTCTCAAAGATGCTAGAAGATACCTTTCCATACTGCTATTCGAAACTAACACGGCTATGTCTCTAACTTACTTAATGTTACTGCACTGAACTTTCTGTTAGTTATTTAACTTACTGTTACAGTATTTTTCCCTGCAGAGAGAGAGAGAGAGAGAGACTGAGGAGAGTGACTTAGGTGGGAAAATAATTTGACTGGCCTATGCACCTTGAATTGGCAGGACATGTGTGTATGCATTTTGCTGTTCTACTTCCTTCAGGCCAGCCCTGTCCATGTTTCGACTAAAATTGTCTTTTCATATCAAGTCAACAGTGGAATATTTGCTAATCTGGGCATATTACCATCTTGAATGAAGAAAAATAAACTGAGGTTTGTTAAGCTGTAGCCTAATTTAGACTTTGTCAGACAACATTTTGGCAGGTCGTTATCCCTTGCAGTATTAGCACTGACACTGCATGTAATGGAAATGTTGTGGGATTTTGTATTTGTAATATCTGTTCTGAACATCAGTAAAAAAATATTTATGCTGCCTTTGCTGTTATGGCAACTGCAGCCTAGTCTTAAAATGGACACTACAGATATAATGGGGCTTTATCTGTCAAGGTTGCTATGGAAACACTTTCCTTAAAGTAACCTGGCCAGGACAGCCAGTCCATAGTGTCATATATCCCTCTTGGAAGCAGCTACAGTGTGATCTAGTTTAGTGAATGGGTCGAAATTGGATAGTGACGCAGACGCAGCAGGTCTACAGGCCTTTTCCAAGGAATAAAAGATGACTGTGGTGAGAGAAGATCAAAAGATGCCTTTTGGTCAGTGGGCAGTGAACAATTAATTTAAGCAATCTGTGTTATTAAATGGAGGCCGAGAAAGGCCACAAGGTTGATACATCCTGCAAGTGTGACATTTCAGGGTTGATTTTAGGGCAGCAAAAGGCATTTCCATGGTGGTTGCAGTGGCTAAAATTCACAGCAAAGTTCAAGGCTTGACGTATTCAAGTATTCAAGCTCCAAAGTAATTACCCCAAATCTAAAGAGTCAGATAAAAATCAGCCAGAGCTCTGACAACTGAGTGAGAGATTTTAAAAAGCACTTCTCTATTTTGGGGGAATTTGGGGACCTGTAGTACAAAATAAGTAATTTACCCAAGGTCTCAATATAGCTGCTTTTGAAGGGAAAAACTAAAATCATGTATGAATTTAGTTTTTCCAGAGGGCCATAGGGAGAGGCTGGGAGAATTTATTGGGAAAGATCAGGGCTGATCAGCACCTTGAGCAGTTCCTAAGACCCCAACTCATAGTAGGATCCACCGCTAATACTTACCTTGGCTCTCCCATTAGACTTTTTCTGGCACTCTGATGAGCATGGTTACCATTTTAAATTCCCAAAGTTATCCAAAGCAACAGGGCCTCAGAGGCACTGCAGGGATTCCAAACAGAGAAGCTTTAGAGTCAAGGTGGGTCAGTGGAACCTGGTAGTATTGGACTTGGATTTGGACTTGGGAGATTGAGGTCACAGTCCCTACTTGAGGCAATCACTATCTGTCAACCTCACCCACAGACGTGCCAAGAAAATAAAGTGGGGAAGGGAGTCATATATGCCATCACTCAGAGCAGGTTGGAGCAAAGGTGCCATAGAAATGTAAACAATACAAACAAAAATACAGATTGTGCAAGATTAAGGGACATGAATCCACACGAACCTCTGGTTGGCATGGGTACTGAAACTAAGAAACAATACAATATACTGCAGAACAATTTTTGGTACCTCAGCAGATCAGAGCATAGCAATGACATCTTTAGCAGCAGGGAGGGGCCCCAAGTACACATTTTGCCCTGTGCCAGAACAGCCTGGATCTGAAGTAATTCAGACTTTATTGCTTCCTTTACTGTTTGTAAAAATTAGCCCTTTGCTCTGAAAAAAAAACCACTATGAAACTTAGACCCCCTCATTCAGCTCTCTTAATGGATGTAAGCCTATTTTCCATGGATACTCTTCTGTTCAGTATGTCCTGGTGTCGCAATGTCATATTAACGAAACACGCTGTATTTTTCTTGGTATGGTTTGGGAGAACTACTTTTTTTCTTCATTCCTTTTGACCTTCTGGTGTTACAAAGAGAGAGAGAAAGAGGAGGGAGAATCATCTTAACCTAGAATTAAATCCAGTTGTGACTTCCTGAAGTTGGGCAGAATTACAGTAGGGAAATATGGGTTTGGGGAAATATGGGCAGGTAGTAAAAACAACCTCTTCTCTCTTTTTTACAGCTAAAAATGGGAAGAGCAATGCAGGGGGTAGCTGTGTTGGCCATTTAGTAAATCTAAACAAAAATCCACCATACAGTGATACCCTTATTGGCTAACTGAAATGCACAATATACTTGTTGCAAGCTTTCAAAGCTCCACTGGCTTCTTCATCAGGCAAGATGTTACATACCAAACAGGAGAAAAATTAGAGATGTTAGTAAGATGCCTGCATTTTGTTGTTTCTTTCCTTAGTTAAGATGGTATGGGGAGGGTATCTTCAGCAGGCTGTCCCCACAAGGCTAGCAGAGGAGGGACTTAGTACTGAGGACATAAAACCATTCAGAACAAATTTTAAATGGACATTTCTTGTCTCCTCGGATCATTTGCAAATGATCCATCTGAAGAGTCTCATTCCTAGCCCAAGGAGGTGGCAAATTTTTCAGCTCATTAATTAAAATGTAAAGGGGGTAAAATGTAAAGGAGGCGAGAAAACAAAAGTCTGTAAGTCCCTATATACAAGTGAGTCAGTGTGTCATTTTTGCCAAGCCAAGTTAAAGTTAGATCATTGAAGCAACTTGAGTCCAACTTAAGTCTGAGTCAATTGACGCAAGTCTATATCAGTGTTTTTAATCATGTTGCAAGCTGCCCTGAATCCCAGTCCTGGGAGAAACATGGGCTATTAAACAAACAAACAAACAAACAAACAAGAAAGATAACCAGCAGTGGAATGGTCTGTTTTGGAGGGCAGTTTCCTTCTTTAGAGGTCTTTGAACAGAGGTTGAATGGGCATTTTTCAGGAATATTTTAGTTGCGTTTTCTTGCACGGCTCTTGTGGTCCTTCCAATTTTATGATTCTGTTGCTTCTATGACTCTGTATCTCCAACAGTAGTCTTCCATGTACCTCAGCTGTATCTGCAGCACTCACCAAGCAAAGTCGTTTTTAAACATACACTTTCACAACCCTGCACATCTCAGTCACAAGGACTAGCTAGGAAGTACAGTATGTAAGGCTGACATCAAAGAACATAGTTAAAGACAATGAAATCAAGACACATATTGAAACTTGTTCATCTGCAGCAGGAGTGGGAATCATATTACTCTCCAGATGTTGGTGGACTGCAAGTCCCAATTAGGCCATGGCAAGGAGTACTGGAGACAGCCAGTGTGGTATAGTGGTTTGAGCATTGGACTATGAATCTGGAGACCATGGTTTGAATCCCCCCTCAGTATGGAAACCCACTGGGTGTACTTCGGCAAGTCACATCCTCTGGGCCACAAAGGCAAAGACAAACCCTGTCTGAATAAATCTTCCCAAGAAAATCCTGTGATAGGTTCACCTTAGGGTCAACATTAGTCAGAAACAACTTGAAGAAACACAACAATAATAAAAGAGTGCTGGGAGTTGCAGTTTTGAGCTACAGAAACACACACACACACACACACACACACACACACTAATGTGGATTGCAACTGGTAAGGCAAGACAATCCAGATGCAGATTGTTCTTGTTACATCAAAGCAACTATTTTTAGAGTTTATCATTATGTGTTTTGGCTATTTTTGTCCTTTTCTGCTGTCATAACTTGTTTTGAGCCTTCAGAACTGAGCAGGATAACAAGCTCAAATTACCTAAATAAATTCAATATTGCCAAGCACTGCAGTAGAACTTGCCTGAAATGGAGCCCTGAAATCTGATTTAACTCCAAATTGTAAAGACAACCAGAGAGAAGCAATGAAAAAAAGATATTGATCTCAAGTACAATAACTATGATAATCCTCACAAAATCAAAACTAAAACCACATACTCAAAAGGAAAATGTGTTTTCAGAAACTGCTCATCCAAATACATGGGAGCCACTCAGAATGCAGGGTAACTGATTCTTTTGTATTTTAAAGGCCCAACACAAACACCCTAAAAAAAACAACCACATGTACCCAAAGAAGAAAAAATTAGAAAATTATTGCAATTATTTAAATACAGTATAATAAATCAAATAGGGACATATCTGAAATTGTAAGTCTGGGCAACTGTGCATTAGAGACAAATGCATCTCTTGTTTTGTGCTTTTAAATTATTTGACATGTGGCAACACTAAGGGGGACCCTTCAGGGATGTGGCCTGTTCAGGGGGAATTGCATTGCTGCATGGCTGAAAGAGTGGGGCTTTCCCAGAGTCACCCAATGGGTTTCCATGGGTTAGGCTAAATCTAGACTTTCAAACTAATTCCGCTCCAGTGTGCAGTATCCTGCCCCAGCTTAACTCTATTGACTCTTGCCACACTTACTAGTTTTAATCTGAACTCAAATTGCCCTTCAAAGCCACACATTTCTCCCAGCCAATCTCACATCAGTATAAAGAGGTGTTTCTATCATTGACCACACATTCAATGAATAGGATTATTTTAGCTCACATGACTGCAGTGGTTGCGTTGTTGTTGTTTTTGTCCCGATATTCATATCCGTATCAACCAAGAGCCTTTTTTGTTTTCCTCTCATTCTTACCCACACTCCCATTGGATTGCTCCCTCAAAATGTTTCCTCACCCCAGTTGAATTAAATACCTCCTTGTTCAGTTTAGACCACAGTATTTAAGGTTCTGCATAATCTTCCCTCAAGATTAACAGGATTAAAAAGTGAGGGTGGGAATCCTTTAGCTAGTTTGCAAATGTATCATTTCCAATCCAACAAAAATTACAGTGTAATCCTCCTCTCTATTTCCTGTTAGGTCCAAAGGAATTTATTCTCCACTAAGGCTGTAATCCTCTGCCCTCTTGCCTGGGAGTAAGTCCCACTTGAGCTCAATTGGACCTACTTCTGTGTTGGGATGTATAAAATCACACCGTTTATGAATGGCAGTGGGGAAGCATTGTCGGGGTACACTTAGGGGGCCTTCAGGTGAGGAAGGAGCTCAATCCCAGATTGTTCACAATTTGTGTCTAGTTTGGCATCCAAGCCCAGCAAGCCTCCATTAATGTCTGAAGGCATACAATGTCTGAAGGCTTCCAGGCCCCCTGAAATTGAGGTGTTCCTTCAGACAGTTGAATACACTGAATTTAAAAAAGGCAACACCATACTTGCTAGGCATGGATGCCATGCTAAAACCCCTTTTGAACCCTTCCCACCATGCACTTTACGTACCTACCACCCACCAGTCTCAAGCTGTGTATGCCTGTTCAGAGTGTTGAGATTATGAAGTGGGGGGGGGGGGTTTCCAAATGTTTTCTTTCTTGTGCCTCCTCACAGTATGTGGATATGATTGCTGACTGGAGTTCAGGCTATTGTAGTGCTTGGAGGGGAAAAGAAAGTTGAAAGGAGACCTGACAGTGCCTACCAGCTTCCACACACCCCCTACCATTTCACCCATTCATCCCTAGCCTGTGCTGCTGTTTCTCATTTTTCTTGTCCCCCACCACTGTCCTCTATCTTCCTTCTTCTCCTTTTCCTTCTGCCCTTCATGGGCTTCTCAGAGGTGCAGCTTGTGAAACATGTGCACATCAACAACCAAAAATGGTGACCCCCACACACACACACACTTGCTGACTGAAGATGCCTCCCACAAACCTATCCTGCGCTCCAACCACTCCACCTCCCTATTCCACCCTGATTCTGATTCAGAGTGCAGGGCACACATTTTCATATCTCTCTCTCTCTCTCTCTCTCTCTCTCCCCCTTGGACATTGAAAATAAATGCTTTCATTTCAAATCCAAATGGATGTTGTATGTTCAAATAAGACTCAAGTAAATATGAATTATTTCACAGGTGTAGATTCAGCCTTAGAGGGAATTTGAACTCTGGTCTCCAGAATCTTAATCCAACATCCAAACCAATACACAACACTGGGTGTCAGCTGCTTCTCTACTCAATAGGAAATCTCATTGCAACTGATCCCCCCCAAAATATGTATTTTTAAGTACAAGCTAAGCAAACTGTTGTTTAGAGCTTCTAACTCAGAGAAGTTTCAACATTTCAAAAAGAAATTAAAAGCCCAAAACCAAATACATGATACATTTATACATATTTTTGGTACTGCTCTCAGGCATGTTAAACAACACAGTTCGAGGCCTCAGCATGTCTTAATCCAGCCCTGAAAGAGCTTAGATGAAGACTGCAGTTTTAGAATCTAATTTAGAATTCATGTTAGATTATATCATTTAGGATGAAATCTACCACAGGGTTGCTAGGTAATTTCTCCATCAGATCTGGAAAAGCATTCACAGTATGCATAATCCTAAAAAGATACATGCTTCTTGAACTATATTTTGATAGGCGTTATTTGCATTTCTCATACAAAAGTATCTCATGCTATTTTAATAGGCTATTGTTTACACATCATTCAGAATTCTACATTGTTTGAAATGGTGATTAATCTGTAAATTAGTAGGTTCCTAATTATGGAGGCTTCTGTCTTCTGCTTTATGGCCAGCATTTTTCCCCCTGAGGGGAAAAACATTTGACAGTTACCAAGCAACAAAAAGATCCAAACTAGAAAACAATTATTCTACATACAAGCCACTCATATTTGTAAGGGCACCAGAATACACTAGAATTTAAAACCTGCTGAATTATGTATAGTGAAATATTAAGGGTGAGCTATATTTATTAGAAAAAAATATGAAAAATTAAGAATCAGCTTCCCAAAAAGTTATTTTAAATGAGAGATTAATCAAGTGCTACACATTGTAACTGGAATTAAATGTAACAGATTTCTCTTGATGACTTGCTCTCTATAACAGCACTCTAAAATCTGAGGTGAGTCATTTAACCCTGCTCCTGACAGCTTCAAAATAAGTAATAATTTCCTAAATTGGTCTGAAGTCAAGATGATTGGTTTTTGTATACCTTCAAGTCTTTTGAGTTTATAATGATGCGAAGACAAACCTATCACAGGGTTTTCCTGGAAAGATTTGTTCATAGGGAGTTTGTCATTGATTGGAAGCCTCATCTCCCAGAATCCTACTCCAATACTCAAAATATTACCACCCAGGTACTTGATACTATGTAATGGCATTTCTCCCATCAGCTCTAGCCAGCATACACAATGGTGAGGAGCTACAGTTCAACAACATCTAAAGAGTCATATGATCCCTACCCCTGCTGTAGGATTTGGAGCTGTGAGTCTACAGTGCTAATGACCATCAGCTCAGACAGATAAAAACTAGGTAACTCACAGAGCTTCCTATGTAATCCTGAAGGGCCTCCCTGTTGCACACGCTTTTCCTCATTGCTCTCCTTCATTTTCCACTGGTGGTATCAGCAGGAATGACCACCTCCTTTGAACTTAGAATGCAAGATGCAGACTCTTAAAAAAAACTTGCAGCATTCACATGTTACAACTGGAAAATGTATTAGTGCCCTCTTCTTAACAGAAAGTTATACAAATCATTTGATCACAATAAACAGGATTATGTATTAAAATCTACTGAAACTAGTACCTGTAGAAATAAATTAAAAATAAATGGTGGATCAGAAGCACATCACAAATTAGCTAATAAGTGACTTCACCTTACCTTGAATAAACCCAGTATAACTTAGATGATTTTCAGAAAGTTACAGTTTCTCTCTCTCTCAAACAGTTTCTTCTTCTTCTTTTTAAAAACAATAAATATATAATCATTTTCCATGCTGTTGTCTCTCACCTGCAATATGATAAATAAAAATATTTCCAACTAGCAACTTCTATTGAATTTTACTTGGCAGACTTGCTAAATTTAAGATTGGCTCAATAATACCTCTGACACAGATGAGAAATCAATCACATTTTGAAATCTGTCATTGATTGTGCTACCTAGAGAGCCCATGTCCTTGAGTGCTAGCTTTTACATCATTCATGTTGAAGTAAAAGAGGCATAACAGTGTACGACAAGAGCAAAGGTTTCAAGAAATGACTGAGTTCTGAAACAACAAATAATCTTGGATGGCACTTGAAGGAATGGGAACAAAACAGAACAGAATGTGGGGGGGACGTGTGTTATCTCATGGGAGAATGCCGCCAATGCCACTGGATCGCCAAGCCATTCCCCAGCCGATTTTGAAGAACAGCTTGGGGACTCCCGGCAGCATCAGTGGCATTCTCCCGTGCAGTAACATGTGTTTTCCTCCCATTCTGTTCCTGTCCCTTCAAGTGCCATGCAATAAGCTTAAAAGACTCTACAGTTGAATGAGGGAGGGATGGGGTGAAATTTATGAAGATATAAACAAGTAATCAAAGATGTTCCCATTTTGTTCTGTATGATCAAAGAATCAAGTCAGGAGCACACTGCACTATCAGAAACATCTAATTATGGTTGAGAGTGTCAAATTAAAATCATCAATGGTTGTGCAAAACATTGTAGGAATCCTGACTCAAGTTTTAGGAGCAAATGGAAGCACTCAGGAGAGTGAGGAAAGGTAAAACGGCCTGATAAGTGGGAGGATGAGAAGCAGTGGATTGACATTATGTCCTGGTAATAAGAAGGCATTGTAAGGAGGCAGTGCTCAGGCTCAGGGAATTAGTGTTGAAGCTGTTTGGGGATGGACCTTCCTCTGAAAAGGTAGGCAATGCTTGTAGATTTTCCCCTACAACTCCATGGAGTCTTCCTAGCAAGAAATGCTTATAACTTGCTGGTTTGTCAGCTGCATGGGTCAGTGATCCATACTGTGATAAGCTTCTATATTACGGTAGCATGTTATATAGAGATCTGTTCTAGAAAATGAGTCAGAAACTTTCAACAATGCAGAATTCAGTTGTCAGAATTTTAAGAGGCACGGGCTGTTTTGTTGAATCACTACTCCAATATTAAAATAACTCTTTGGTCATCTGTTTATAACTCTAAATATCCAAATACCTGAAAGAGAACTTCATTCCATGCCTGTTCACCTGTGTTTTTGTGGAACCCTTTTTCCACCTTCCTTATCAGAATTGCACTACATATCAGAAGTGACTGAATACTGAATACTTGCCCTAAATATATATGCCAGATATATATTTTACAGGCTTTTCAGCACTGAATTGATATGCTTCTATTTATCCAGGGATTTTAATTAGCACAATCCCCCCCTTACTTCCTATCACTTTGGTTGCCTTAAGTCAGTGTTTTAGCACATTGTACTAGATTTTAAATAATTCATAACCTGCATTTTTATGCAGTACCTAATTGTCTAATTTTATGGAGGGTAGTATGGAAATGTTTTAAATAAAAATGTAAATAAATTAAAAGAAGGTTTGGCAGTATGTTTTGAAGTTACTCTGGAATTTTTGAATAATTAGATATGGAATGTTGTGCAAAAATGGGGTGTTTCGGGTCCCTTTCACACTATACCTTTATAGCACTATGATTTTGCTTTAACTGCCATGGTTCCATCCTATGAAATTCTGAGATTCACTATGTAGAGAGGGGTATTTAGAAATCTCAGCCACTATTGCCTTACCAAACCTCAGGATTCTACATCATATTGCCATGGCAGTTAAAGTGGAATGATCGTGCTATAACTGTGGAGTGCAAAAGGGACCCAGCTCTTTCCTTAGTTCTCCTTTGGGTACCTCACCTTGGATGTTCTGCACAATTTTCCTCTTTCAAGGAACTTGTAAACTGTAACCTACACCAATACCACCACACTCTACTCACAGCTTTCTTTTCTTTTCTTTTTTACCTTCTTCAGAGCAACCTTTTACTACAAATTTCTTAGGGGAAAGGGGGGTTCCCCAGGGATATGAGAAGAAGCCTGAGATATCTGCACATGTGAAAAGTGATACTCTTCTTGACAAATGTCTATCAAGTTTGTCATCTTTGAAATCCACTATTATAATATTGCATGAAAAGAGAGCAATAATTCATCACCAGATCCTTCCTGAAGAATCGTCTGCTACCATACCCACAACTGCCACCTCCTCAAATGAAGCATGTCACATGGCAAACTCAGGGAAGTCCAGAATATAATGTTTTGAAATAACTTTGCATGACCTGATTTGGTTTGTGGAAGAAAGTTCATAGTTATACAGATAACTCATCATAACTGCATTATTTATTAAGTTCTATTTCTCTGAGTTCTGCCAGTTCTGTTCTTAATCTGCCTTTAAAAAACCTTTGATCAGTCTTCCATTGTCTCTTCATATAAGCGTGGCAAGTTGTTTTGTCCAAGGCTTATTATTTCTTATACTGTATTTTTCTACTGTGCTGTTAGCCACAAGATAACTGGCTTATGACGACTCTAAGGCTAACCTATCACAAGGTTTTCTTGGCAAGATTTGTTCAGAGAGGAGAGTATCTTCATCTTTCGCTGAGGGTGAGAGAGTGTGACTTGCCCATGGTCACTTAGAGGATTTCCATAGCTAAACAGGGATTTGAACCCTGCTGTCTAAAGTCATAGTCCAATGCTCAAACCTTCATGTAGTGTATATAGATCTAATTTATTCTACAATTAATATCAGTGTCACTTTAGATATCAATATGAATGTGTGTGTGTGTGTGTGTGTGTGTGCGTGCATGCGCGTGCAGGGAAGGGTGTAAAATAATGACAGTGATGTGTGGTTCTCTTGTGGCATGCAAAGTAATAACTTTTCCATCCTTTTCTCTGTTAATCAATAATAAATATTTTAATTTTTGGAGCACTACTTAAACAATATTTGGGCATAAAATTATAGCACACAAGCAAAATGACACAAAATAATAGTTTTGATTTAGATTTTGAGAAATGTAACTTGTCCATAAAATGCAACATTTAGGCATTTCTAAGCACTTAATCCAGGAAAAGGAGAGGTAGGTGTGAAGTTTTCAAAGTAAACTTGAAGTCAACAAAATATGATGAATATTATTACAGAAATCCATTTTGATACTTCCTCCCTGTGCATTTCATAAAAGAGCAATTCAGCTCTAGTTTAAGTGGCTATTTCAGTGCCTAATTTAACTTGAAATGAGACCATTTGCACAGAAGACAGTCTGACACAACTGTGATATTGCATTCTTAAGTAATAAGCAAGTAAGTGTGTCTGCTAAAACGGCTCCCCATTTACCTTTATGTTGGTCAGAGAAAGCCCATGTTGATTTTGGCATGCATTGAACCAAAACTACTGCATACCACTATGCCTGTAACAGTACCTGTGTCATCAAGGGGATAGGCTATGGGAACATCATTCTTTCCAATTCTCTAATCTTCTCCTTCACACACTTTTGCATCACTTTTCCCACAGCTAAGCACAATAACTTGATGAATTCTAGAGAACAGTTTATCACACAAGCAGTGAAGCAAGATGAAAAATACAGGATGCAAGATGTGATACTGAAGACTAATGTGAATATACACAGCTAGACTCATCCCTAGTTTTACTATTGAAGTTGTTTGTCTGACTGTGAAATTTTCACTCCCCCCTCCACTTTATCCACTTAAATAATAATTCACTTTAAATGGATTTATGTCAGTAGTGCATGATAAATTTACACTACCAAAGTAGCTGAATACCTTTTTTGGCTCTTCGGTGTTATATTTCAGGGTACTTCTTTTTTAAAAGCTGAATTTGAGCTCCTTGAACAACTGCCCTTTGGAGATGCCCTAGGTTCAACTTTACAATGAGATAAAAAAGATGTAGGTCCCAGTAAGGAGATAAACATTCTCTAAGCAAGGTGTCAGAAATAATAATTCTAGCCTAGGTTTCTTCCTGTGTTTCTCATCTTTAATAGACAAAATCCAATGTTGCTTGAACACAGTTTTACTTTCACACTGGGACTTTTGTCTTCTCTCTGCAATGCCCATCCATCTCCCAAAACATGCCCTGGAGGATCCTCTAAACATTGGAAGGTTTTTATATTCCAGGCAGAAGGTATATATACAGTGGTCCCTTGTTATACGCTGGGGTTTGGTTCCAAGATTCCCCACGGATAACAAAATCTGTGGATGCTCAAGTCCCATTAAATATAATGACATAGCAAAATGGTGTCCCTTATAAAAAAATGGAAAGTCAAGGTTTGATATTTGAAATTTAAACCTTTTTTGAACATTTTCAGACCGTGGATGCTCGAATCCATGTATAAAATATCCGTGTATAAGAAGGGCCAACTGTATAACTCATCATGAATGATGATGCAGGGGGGAAATGCTTCTAGAAGTTTAAAACCTTACCTCAGCACTAAAAATACAGCATTTTTGGTTTTCTTTTAACCATCATGGTGCCATCTTATTCAATTCTTTGACTTGTAGTTTCATGAGGCATTCCAATGTCTCTCTAAGGAAGTTCCAGTTTACTCCCCCCCTAAACTATAACACCAACTACAATTTTCAGGATTCTACAGGATATCATTATGACAATTAAAGTGGGATCAAATTGCTGTATCTGTGTAGTGCAGATACACTTTTCTCCTCTCAGATATTCCTGCCATTACCTATATGGCCAATTGCAATGGCAGGGGCTTATGAAATTTGAAGTCCAAAACATATGGGAGAATAAAAGTATAAGAATCAATAATCTATAGAAGGCCATTCTTCTATGACTACTACTAGATGTACTTTTTGTTTCATGTCCATGACAGCATTGCTTACTTAGTTACACAGCTGTAGATTTGCTGATTTTGAGGTAGTTTCTATTGTAATGTTTCTGTTCTGTCCAGGGTGAGCAGTTACTCATTGGAACACATAACTGTTCATGCAGTCCCTGACCTACCTCTGTGGGACCAAAGGCTTGGTGGCTCCAAGCCAGTGGGTGACAGTATGACTTACTGCACTAGGGAGACACCAACCCTAGTGAAACCATTGTGTTTCTGTCTTCCAAGCCCTTCCCTACCAACATTTGGGGACTCCTTTCCTTTGGAGGACATAAGAATATGAGAAAAACTACACAGTGCACTTGATTGATCTTGATTTGTTGGGGAAAATTCTCTAATCCAAACCACAGATATAAAAAGTGGAGTGCATACATTCACTGACACAAAAAGGCCCAATTGTACCAATCTTAATAATAATAATAATATTTATTTTTATTCCACCTCTTTGTGTGACACAAATAGAGTGGCTTATAACATTAAAACATACATTCCCATATCCCAAAATCCCACCCATCCCTAAAATACAATTAAATAATTTACAATTTAAAACATAGCATAAAATAATAAACAAAGGCAGGGTACAGACCGCCGCTTTGCGGCGGTCTGCCGCCGCCGCCAGTAGGTCCACGGGGGAGCCGGCGCCTTCACACGGCCCGACTCCCGCACGGACCGAAAAAGAAGCTCCAAAATGGAGCTTCTTTTTCCGTCGCGTTTGCGACGTAGCGAGGCGCCAGGGGCGCGCTCGCTACGTCACAAGCGGCGCGACGCATACGGACGCTCAGCGTCCGATACGCAAAGATGGCGCCGGCCATGTAGAAGGGCCAGCGCCATCTTGTACAGACGGAGTCCGTACTAGGCCCAGGGGCGTCTATAAAATGGGACGTCCAGAGGACGTCCCAAATGGCGGTGCAGAAAGCACCAAAGACAACAATAAATATAACTGCAGCAGAAGTCAGGGTATAACAGGTTAGGTCTTTTTTTGGTGACCGGGAGTCTATTCAGCAATGGCCTGCTGGAAGAGATCCATCTTAACAGTTTTTTAAAAGCTGTTTAAGGTAGTAATGTGACAGATTTCATCCAGCAGGCCACTCCATAATCTGAGAGCAGTTGCTCAAAAGGTCCTCTGGGCGGTAGCAGACAGCTTCATTTTGATAGGTTGCAGCAAATTCTTCCCAGAGGACCTGAGTGTGCAGGATGGATTATATAGAAGGAGGTGGTTCTGAAGATAGATTGGACTCAAGCCATTTAGGACTTTAAAGATAATAACCAACACCTTGTACTGGGTCCAGAAACGAATAGGCAGCCAGTGAAGTGATCTCAAAATCAGTGTTATATGGTCTCTTTTAGTTGTATCTGAGACCAGCCTGGCTGCCATGTTCTGCACTAATTGGAGTTTCCAAACCAAGCACAAGGGTAGCCCCATATAGAAAGCATTATAGAAATTGAGATGGGAGGTTACCAGCGCATGTACCACGGTTCCGAGGTCCCTAACTTCCAGGAAAGGGCACAGCTGGCATATCAGCCGAAGCTGATAACAGGCACTCCTGACCTTTGCTAGTTAAGGAACTATAGAGGATTTTGTACTCAATTTTCTTTAAGCCTGTTCATTCTCCAAAGATTCCGAAGCAACTAGGCCTTTATTCTTTCAGCTCCTCCTTGTTAGTCAGAACAGTCTGGCTTCTTTGTGGAATCAGGTCTAATACAAATGAAGATATCTATGTCCTCTCTCGTGCCCATTGAAGTCCCTGTGGCCTAGAACTGATGAATTTGCATACAAGACTATAAGAATTGTTGTTGTTGTTGTTGTTGTTAGGGGAACAACAACAGACCAACAAATACATAACATCCATTAAAAACACAACATCAGTTTAAAAAAACATATCAATTAAAAGAAAACACGAGACATATTAAACAATCCACATTTTAAAAGTCATCATTTAAAATTTACAATTTAAAATACCAAAAGAGACTGGTCTTTTAAATTTTTAGATGATTTTAGGATTCCCCCGCTGAGCATGGTCAGTGGCAATAGTGGTTGGAGGAGTCTGGGAATTGCAACCTTTTAAAAATAACTTTTCAATGCTCTGGTTACTAGCTGCATGCTGTTGTTTATAGCGTTCCCAGAGGTGCCAAGTTGGCAGCTGTAAGAAACAAGATGTTGAACGTGATAAGAATTTTGTGCTATTTCTGCAGAGCTCTTATTGGGTTCCTGAATATTGCTCCAGGACTAGATTCCCATTTTAAGTGTGTAGATGGCTCCTGGCAGAAAACGTATCTGAAATTTCCAAGAACACTTCTTGTGCATCTGACTGGGTGCTAAGGTTTTCAGATTTACATACTGAAATGGTGCATTCATTTACAGAGCATCATCATACCAACAAAGCCAATTTGGAACCAGTGTGCCTCAATATTGAAATGAAATGAAATGAAATGAAATTATTGATTATGGCACAAAGCCAGCATAGCCTCCATATTGAATTCACCAGTCCTCTTACCCTTCCCTGTTCTTTTGCCAGGTTGATGTTTGAAGTGGGGTCAACTCAGAGCATCCTGGCTCCACAGTTAACCTTAACCTCCCCCTGTTACCTGGCCCTCTATCCCCACACTGCAACAACTGTCTGCACAAGTGTCCTGCTGAGCCACATGACACATCCATCACTGCCATTAGTTGCTCATTTCTAAGGTCAGAATGAAGTGCCCAGCCTCGATGCTCAGCAAGATACTCATAGAAAAAGTCACCATGGCATGGAATTGGAAGGCTCCAGATCTTCCCAGAAGATCTAGAGCAAGAAGTACAGTCATACACGGCTTTCAGCATATGCTGAAAGCCGCGCAGGGAGAAGGGGCGGCGTGTCCCATAGGGAACAATGGAGTGTATGCCCATGGTGAAATTTGCTTTACGCGGGGGAATCTGGAATGGATCCCCCGTGTAAAGAAAGGGCACACTGCATATTATTTTAATCTGTTCTAAGTTTATTATATCCTGGTTCATATGCAGAACATGCCAGATGTTGTCTGGACTCCTTAAACGCTTCCGGGGTGAAAGGGGAGGTCACGTCATGACAGCCCGGTAAACAGCTGGAGAGCCAGCTCATGCACATTAACAATCGCGATACAACGTGCCTATTACTGTTTCCTCTCTACATTCCTGCTTGGTTTTAATGTTACCATGACCTTCCCTTGCAACAAATTAGCAATGAAATGCCCGGTTCTACGTGTGTGTGTGTGTGTGTGTGTGTGTGTGTGTGAGTGTGTGAGTATGTATTCTGGGAGGAGAGTTCCAGCGGCTGTCAAAGAGGCTGGATGGCCATCTAAGTAAATGGGGAGCTTTGATTAAGAGTCCCTCCTCCTCCTCCCGGCTTGGGATCCAGCCCGCGCTGCATCCCAGGCAGGGAACAGGCGCGGGGCCGCTAGAATCGCGGCGATTGCTGCCGTTCCAATGTCCCCTCCTCCTCCTCCCCTTGAGAGCAGCCTAGGCTGGCTCCCAAGCCGGGAGGAGGAGGAGGGGCTGCGGAACCGCGATTCCAGCGGCCCCCGCGCCTCTCCCTGCCTGGGATGCAGCCTACGGGCTCCCAAGCCGGGAGGAGGAGGAGGAGGCTGCTGGAACCACGATTCCAGCGGCCCCGCGCCTCTTCCCTGCCTGGGATGCAGCCAGGGATGCCTCTCAAGCCGGGAGGAGGAGGAGGAGGAGGCCGCTGGAACCGCCCCCCCCCGCTTCCCTGGAACCGGCAAGAGGAACCCACCGGAAGTAAAAATTGGAATCTGGGGGTCTTGCGATGGAATTCAGGACTGGGTAGTCACACCAGACCCATTCGCACTGAGATCGAACAGAGCCCCAATCCAGGATATTGCCAATCCCCTTATCAGCGCACTGGCCAACACGCTCCAAAAAGAGGAGCCAGTACGCATTCAGTTTTCGGCAGCTCGCGCATTCACGTGAATGCGGATTGGGCCATTCGAATGCTAGTATGATGGTATTGTGCGAAATAACATGAATTCGAACCGCCCAGTGCAGAAGACCCCCAGTTCCACACTCATCTGATAAGGGCTTATGTCCCACCAATGAATCCCATACACTTTAGGAGGGCATGGAAAAGGGCCTCCTCTGATGTGGCAACCAGACTGTGAAGGAGGGAGGCCAAATTGGTGCCAGTCTTGTCTTCATTCCAGCATCAGATTAAAAAGATGGCTTATTTCAAAAGTCCTTGGAGTCTGATTTTTTTTTTCAAAATGCACTTGCATATTCTTTCAAACTATTTTCAACCTTTTAGCCTGTTTGTTTAATATGCTCTTAATTTGTTTAAATTATTTATTGTTTTACATTTAAAATTGTTTTAATTGGGTTAAATAGATTTTACTTGTACATTATCTTGAGATACTGAGATATAGGGTGGTATATAAATATTTTGATAAAATAGATTAAATACAAATCATGATTATGTGTAGTTCAGGAAGGCATCTGACACCATGGTACTGCCCCATCAAAGTGCATTCAGACCACTCAGCACTTATGAAAGCTCAAACAATTCCCACACTCAAGATTTGATGGATGATTGATGGATTCCCCCTTGGAGAAAAGCATGAACAAGCCCAAAGCTTTCCATTTAATGTCCTGGCTCCTTGTGGATATCTGGCAGCAATAGCCAATGAAGCCATTTCAATAATACAATTAAGTTCTTCATACTTCTTATATTTCTGGAGAAAAATAAGAAGAAAAGCCATTGTGTGCCAATTTCCCTAATAGCTCATTTTCTTTTTTTTTTCTAATAAGTTTTTCTATCCACACCTTCTATTTCCTGTCCTCTACTTGGAGCCAAATCAAACTTATGAGACTCCACTGTGCACCGTCTCCATCTAGCACTAAAAATGCTTTTCTTCATAGACTTGGAGAGAGACAGAAAAGGTCATGCTAGCAGGAAACAGTATTAATTTTCATGGCATCCAGAATACATATTTTGAAAAGATGCACAGATATTTTAAAGAACTGTCATGACTGAATTATAAGGTGAATAAAACCTGAGTGACAAAACTACAAGTCCGTGGCTGTGGAAAATGGCGGTGAAGTTTGCTCTGTAAACTTGCCCTGAACTTCACCGCCACCACACCCTATGGAGAATTACATTATTAGGTTCCAAGACAACAAATTCCAATCTTCTTTTTCTCTTCTTTAACACTGGCTTGGCCTCTTATCTTTTACAGATGTATATATTAATGGGATATATAAAGAAAATGATATTTGTCAGTACTGTTAACAAAAAAAAATGACAGACTTCATCATTCTCTCATTAAAAGGAGGTGAGAGAACCAGGGAAAAGGAGTGTGATGTGGCTCTGATCAAAGATTCCTCTTCCTTCTAGGAAGGCCAAGAGCCCCCACTAAATGACAACATCCAGCAGTGGTATAGCTAGAAAAATAGAGAATGGGGCTGTTGCCCCCAAAATAAGAATTCTGCCTCCCAGTCTAATTTTCTTTCAGTCCCCAGATTTCTAGTATTGCAGTAACTTAAAACTTCAGTTGAGCATTTAGATATATAGATTAGGGTTAGGCATCCTGGCTCAGTCATGTTTCAAAACAGAGACTGTATCCAAGTCAAGAAATCAAAAGGAAACTAGCACTTGGAATGCTAAAGTCCAGGCCATAGTATTTTAGTTGGACAGTGAAAGGAAGATAATCTTCTCATTTGAAATATTGTGCTAAAAGAGGAAAGTTCTGTGGATCCCATGGATGGACAAAGGAGTTCATCACACTGCCCTTTTGTGTCCTTTCCTCCCGAGCTAGGCATTGGATGGAAACTTTTAAACATCACACACCTCCATGCCAAGGCAGGAAGCATCCCGTACCTAATCATGACATCCTGTGCCCAATCCGGACTTCTCCTGTACTTTGCAAAGAATGGGAAAATCCTCATCTTCTTGCCTCAACCTCACTTGCCATGCATCTAATTTCTGGAAGCAAGGGCGCATAATGAAGGAGCAAGTTCATGCTGGAGACAATAGTTCACCAAACACAAGGAAGAAGAGGAAGCAGCGGAGGAAGAGGATCAGGAGGTGGAGGTGGGAGGAAGAGGAGGAGGAGGAGGAGGAAGAGGAGGAGGAGGAGGAGGAAGAAGTGAGAGGAAGTGGCAGTGGAGGAAGAAGAAGAAGCAAGAGGAAGAGGCAGGAGGAGGAGGAGGAGACAATGGCAGAGGATGTGGGAGGAGAAAGAGGAAGAGGAGGAGGAAGTGGCAGTGGCAGAGGAAGCTGCCACCTGCCGTTCACCCACATGCCACCAGTGAGAGTCGAGAGGGAGGGAGGGAGGGAGGTGAAGTCCCATTGTCCCCAATGGTGGCATGGCCACATGGCCACACTGCTATTGGAGACAATGCAGACTTGAGCATCTGCAAATTTTGGTATCTGGGGGGTGGGGGTGGCAGAACAGATCCCCCGTGGATACCAAGGGCCAGCTGTATATGCTGGATAATAGAGTGCATCAAAGAATTTTGAGAGAAAATCAGCCTGGGCTTTATAGATTATAGCAAAGCCTTTAATAGAGTAAATAATTAAAAATTATGGATCACTGTTAAACAAATAGGTGTGCCACAGCTTTGATTGTCTTGATGCATAACCTGTACTCAGGACAAGAGGATACTGTCAGAACAGAATTTGGAGAAACAGAATGGGTCAGGCGAGGATGCATCTTATCACCTTATCTGATTAACTTGTATGCCTAAAATATCATACATAAAGCAGAACTAGATTCAAAGAAGATGTGAAAAATGGAGGAAGGAACATCACCAATTTAAGATATGCAATCTTAAACAATGACAACAACGATTTACATAACTTTAAAACAGACAGTGAAGACACTGAAATAGTTCAATATTTCCTATGTCTTGGCTCAGTCATTAATCAGAATGGAGGCTGCAGTCATTAACAAAATAGAACACATTAGGAAAAGAGAAAGACCACATTTCAGATGGTTACACTCAATGAAGCCACAGCTCTGAGTGTGCAAGACATGAGCATGATAGGGTGACTTGGAGGTTTCTCATTTGTCCTGTTTTAAACAAGACAGTACTGGGATTTTTTCATATTTCCAGACCGTCTCATCGTTTTAATATAAATGTCAATTTTGTCCCGTTTTCAAGAAAAATGCACTGTTATGTTCCAAAATTGTTTGAAGATCCCTATGTGAAATTGTGGTTGTCAAAAAGAAAAAATTGTATCAGGGAGTATGAGAAAATTTACAAGTTGTTGAAAGACCAAAATTTGCTGCACAAGATTATTTCATCAGAGAAATATTCATGGTATGATTGTAGTAAAATAAAGTCCCCTTCTACGTCTACCTAAATTTTGTATGCGTTTTGCCACTGAAGAATCCTTTCTAGCTCAATATGTTAATGTAATAAAACTTTTGTTAGTATCTTACTCTTTCAAGAATATGGAATATTACATAACCCCCTCATACTTTTGCCATCTCAATGTCCCATTTTTGCTTCAAGGAAATATCAGCCTAGCCATAAGTCAAAGCTGGACTTCGTGGTAGTTACCAACAGCAGCAGCAACAACAACAAATCAGGACTTATGTAAACCCCAATGAAGCAATAGGTTTACTGTAGCTGGCTAGCAGTTGTATTTATACCCTGCAACTATCTCAATTTGGTAAGGACATGTCCTGGTTTTCATCTGTGAAATGTTAGAGGGTATGTGTATTTAGGTTGTCACCTCTCTGTCTCTCTCAACATTCTTCTTTCTCAAGCAAGTTGCTAACACAGCTATGAAATTACTATAACTCCTGTAGTGTAATGTGTTCTATATGGGGATGACCTTGAAAAGTGTTTGGAAGCTGCAGCTAGTGCAAAATGCAGCAGCCAGATGGGTGTCAGGTATACATTTTACAGACCTTATAATGCCAGTCCTGCAAGAACTATGCTAGCTTCCAATTTGATTGTGAGTTTAATTCAAGGTGCTGGTGGTAATTTGCAAATGGGACCAGAATATCTGAAATACCACCTTCTCCCATATTAGCCTGCCAGAAATTTGCGATCTTCATAGGATGTCCTCTGTTGAATGTCCCAACACCTCCTGGAGTTAGGTTGATGGGTACATGTAACCTGACTGTCTCTGTAGCAATGCTTCAGCTGTGTAACTCTCTGCCCAAGAGAGTTAAGAAGGTCCCATCTCTTTTAAGTTTCTAGCAGACAGCCAAAACTGTGCTATTCTACATGATGTTCAGTGTTTCAAATTTCTATTTTAACTGTTTTAAAACTGGATTCTAGGGTCATTTTTAGCCTGCTTTTAAAAGTTTTTAAAGAGTATTTTAATATGTTTTGATTTTTTTAAATCTTTGTATTGTTTTAATTGGTTTTTATTTGATCATTGCCTTGGGATCACTTGTGGGTTGTGAGGAGAAACAGAAATACTTTAAATAAATAACAAATCAATATAAAGGCTGATGAAAGGATCTATGTTTTCTTGCTGGCGCAACCTCTGAATTCAGCCACTCTGTCCAATTTCCTTGATTTAGCTTTTTATTATGAACATAGTCTGCACTTTGGCATAATTTATTTTCATTTTGCTAGTCACAGAGAAGGATAGCAAGCTATACACTGAAGCTCACTACTCAAAACACAATGGTTGGAAATCTGTTCCAGGCACCTCTTCATTTTTCTGATACTTTAATGGGCACTGTGCACACATTTGCAGATATATCTTTGCAGCTATATAGCTAGAAACATGCTGTGTTCAAAATAAAGCCAATGAGAACTAGGATTCTTAAGCTGCTAGATCATAACATACCATACTTTATGCATAGCACACAGTCACAGCATAACACTGAGCCCTGAGGTCAGTTTAGGATAGTGAAGTCTCTACTGAATAGGAGCTAATCCTTTTTTCCCTACACACTAGGGATAAACTGGAAATGATACATGTAATTGCAAAGTTCTGACATGTGTTCCATAATGCAAAACAGCTTTAGGAGACTGCGATTTTGCATGTGGAATCAGATCCTTTGACTAGTCCCTGATGATCATGTTTCTATACAAAATGGTCTTTCCAGCTTTCCAGATCCATGATTCTGATCTGATATATACCAAAGGGGTGAACAACAATTGTGGGGATGAATTTCAGAAAAAAAAAAAAAAAAAAAAAAGGCCTGTGAAGAAAGTGTTAAGCATATCCTCCCCTGCCACTCCTTCACTCAAAACTGCAGCTTGAAGACTGCTTTTCACATTTAAAAAATCTGTCAGAGCTTAGTTACATATATTTCCATGTATTGTGAAGTTTTTCCCCAGATGTCAGCATGCTGCCTCCAGACATTACTGTTAAAATTACAAAGGATGAGAAGATGCAGAGAGGACACTTTAGAATGGACATAGTAAAGGTGGCATCCCTAAAATACTGCCATTGCTTCACTGCTAATTGTACAAAGGATGTTAGCACATTTTATTTTCATGTAATCGTGAAATTTACAAAATCACAGAAGAGTGTTTTATATATATTTTATTTTATTCTATACTATTTTATTGTGTGTCACTTGAAATTTATTTTTGCACTTATGAATTATGCTTTGTACTTTTTAAATCTTGCTGGTCATTCACTGAATCAAATATAGGTATGTCCCGAGATGTGGGAGGAAATGGTTTAAGGAAACGGGGAGCGGAGAGTTTTAAAACATAAGATCAAGTCAGCTGGTGTTACCCATTAGTAGCCAGGGACTAACTAGTTTCATGAGCTTGCTTTCTAATTATTGTGAACCCAAGGTCTGAACAAAAGAGAATTAATGGATCAGGATTGATGGTCAGTTTGCTAAGGACTAGTTAATGTGCTTTTTTTTTAAAATAAAAAAGATAGTTGATTATTAAAAGACTATGGTTGGAATTCAGAAGGGGACTTACAGAATCACAGAAGCATGGAGTTGAAAGAGACCTCATGGCCCATTGAATCCAAACCCTCATTTCATGCAGGATCCTCAGCTAAGATGACCACCCGACTCACCGGGCTGGTCGGGTTGCAGTGGGGGTGGTGGCTGCGGTGGTGGCTCTCGCCGTGGTGAGAGCAAGCGGCAAAGGGGCCCGCCATGGCGGCGGCGCTTTGTCCTGCCCTCGTGGGACCAGGACTACCGCTCCCAGACTCCTCTGGGAGCGGAACAGGAAGCGCCGTGTGCCCGGGCCGCTTCCAGGTTGGGAACTACAGTTCCCAGCCTCCCTTGCGGGGGGGAGGCGGCCCTGATTGGTGGCCACCAGGGCGCCTGGGGCCTGATTGGCCGGGAGGCGGGACCAACCCCAAATCCCAGCCAACCATTGGCTGCAGGGCCTATAAAGGCCCAGACCGCACAGGCCACAGGTGCCATTTTCAAGCCGGCTCCCCACCCACCCTCCCTATGTGCTATAATCTGTCACAACTTCCAGATATGGGGCGGTAGCATAGGTCATGGATCTGAATGGGCGTGGTTTCCGATGCTGCGGAGCACGGAATTGGGAGTCCCCCGGGGACCCGGGGGTGCTGAGGGCTAGCGATGTCGCCAGTGCGGGGGCGTCATCGATTCTGCGCTCCCGGTGACATGGGGCGAAGATGCGCCCAGGCGCATAGCCGGCAGCAGTTAAGCGGTGAACGGAAGTTGGGCTGGTTCCCCTTCTGTCATCCCGAATGCTTGGACAGGGCCAGGCAATTGGGTCATCGACCAACACGGGTTGGTGGATGTCAGATCCAGACCTCATGCTTGCGGGCCAACCCTCATGTGAGGTTCTTATATGCAAAATAAAGTTGTAGCCTTTTTTATTGCCAAAACATGTGTCTGTCATTTTGTCCGCCCTACAACACCCTTCCTCTGCAAAACCATCCCTACCAGGTAGCTGTCCAGCCTCTTTCTTAAGAAGCCCAGAGAAGGAGACCCCACAGCCCCTCCATTGCTGATCCCCTCTTACCCCTTCTCTTAAGAAGTTCCTTCTAATGTTCACTCGAAATCTCCCTGCTATGGCTGAGAGAGTGTGACTTGCCCAAGGTCACCCAGTGGGTTTCCATGGATGAGTGAGGATTCAGATCCTCGAGTCATAGTCCAACACTCAAACCACTACACACTGGCTCTCAAATAACTACCTAAATGTGACTAATTCATTCTTTGAATAATAAAAGTATAACTACAGTGGTCCCTCTACATTCACTGGGATTATGGGTGAAGGACCCCCCGTGAATGTGGGAAAACCGCAAATTTAAAAAGTACTATTTTTTTTACCTCAGAGAACACCTCTCTAGGAATCTCCAAGTCCTCATGCTAGAGGACCGAGAAATGCCTAGAGAAGTGTTTTCTCTATAAACTTCTAGGTTCGCCATCACATCTCCATGGTCGACTTCTGGCAGTGTTGCTATGGAGGACCTAGAGATTCCTGGAGAGAATGTATTAATCAAAACCACAAATAATCAAATCCACGCAAGTCAAAGCTGCAAATGTACAGGGCCCTACTGTACACTGTAACTGCAACCTTCACAAGTGATAACTTCAGACCTTCTTTGTAGTGTAACTACCTTTTTAATTACTTTTGTTACTTTCAGGGATGTAGCAACAATAAATGGTGGTGGAGGACTGTCACACAGTTCAAGCACTGAGAGACCTAGCTACAGAGAACAGCTAAATGATAGATGTACATCTTCCAATTCAGGATCTTTGCCATTGTATAATTTTTATTTTTTAAAGCCCAAGAAGTCCAGCAAAAACAGCACAACCTCCCAGTAAATCTCTTCCATCTGGAGGAGCCATGAGCAGGGAGACACAGAACAAAGGGGCAGAGGGAAGGAGACAGAGGTCTGAATGCTTCTGTGAGTACTGCAATATCTCTCTGCAGATTTGCCATGGGACACTGAGTTTTCTGCTTATCAGTGACTAAGCCTGTTCTCCCTGCTGTGCTCAACCTGTGTATTTCTTAAGTAAATCTGGGTACTACAAAATGTCATCTGTGTCTGGAATAGGGATGGACTGGAAATTCACCAGTTTCCTGACTGAGATATAATATGGAGTTCCTGACCACTCAGGAAATTTTTGCAAGAAGAAAGCAGCACCTCAGATGTTCGTGCAATTTGGGGGGGGCAGGGGGGAGACTTTGTTTTGTTTTTTTACCCATCACAGCATAATCAGTGTACTTTTCAAATAGCAATGTACTTTGAGAAACTGCAGCTTTTCTGTAAAAATTGTGTTTGCAGTCTTTTCACTAGTACAGAACACTGTGCAGCTTTGGAGGGGGATGAACCCACATCCCCTTACATTGTTTTTTCCACTATTTGGCAAAAATGCACAAAATTCAGTACTTCAGTGCATGTTATATCCCATGGTGAAGGGCGTATCCTAATTTTTCTCACAACGGAAAAATGGGAAAAGTTTAACAATAGCTTATAAATAGCTCCAATAATGTTGTTCTTATCTTCTTGTAAGATATTTCCTAATTCTGGTTTCCATCTTCAAATCCAGAAATTTTTATATCCATCCTAAATCTTTCACTAATTTGCCTGTGCAGAAACTAATTAATGTTATGCCCTTCTAATTCTTTCTGTGTTTTTATCCTAAATTTTCCATTACAGTATGTTTTCCTAATATATCTTTATACATAAGCCATCTTTCTTCTATTACCATTTCCCTTCTACGAAAGGCTTCCTTGTCCATAAAGAAATCCATAAAGATGTCCATAAATAAATATTTGAAAACATTCTCTTTCTGTATTTTTTTTCTAACTTGAAGCAGCACTTTCCTTATACAATGATTGTTAAAATCCTTATTTGCCTTATCTTTCCAAGTTCGTCTGGAATGAAAACAACAAAACAACAACAACAACAACAACAACTAAAGGGTGACACCAAAGATTTTGCAAGATACAAAGGAAAAACAAAAAACAAGCATGCCATCCCAACTGTAAGCCTTCTCTTTCTAATTCAAGCAGTCTTCTATTTTTTAAATTCACCCATTCCTTCAACCATGCAAAAGTGCACACTTCAAAGTATCATTTTAAATTGGGGATGCCCAATCCCCCTCTTTCCTTTACATCTTGCAAAATTTTTGGTTTCACTCTAAGTTTTTGTTTTTGTTTATTTGTTTGTTGTTGTTTGTTTGTTTTCTTTTTAAAAATATTTTATTATTCTTGATCAAAATCCAACAATAATCATAAACGTCTAGTACATATTTTATATACATTCTGTAAATTCTTGATCATTTTTTCTCTTTATATATATCACACACACACCCACCCCTGCTATATAGAATACGCTTCATAATGGTTAGATTTCTTATCAAGCAATATTAATTGCTTCTATTTTTCTTTATCTCCTTGTATGATTCAGTCGGTAATTCTACTCCCTATTATCATATTTCCTTTGAACTATAAATACAGTTATATTTAACCAAGTCTTGTTTCATTATCAGCATATGTACAAATACAAATATATATTCTGTACAAAAGGTGTATCTTATTTTCTTTTAACAGCCATGACTATTATCTACTCATAATTTTCCACAAATTTATACAGTTTTCCCCAGTCATTTTTCCAGTCCTGAGACCATCTGTCATTTCTTATCAAAGTCAGTTTATCTAATTGTGCCATGTTTAACCATTTTTCTAGCCAATCCTTTACTGTTTTTTTTTCATTCCAGATGAACTTGGAAAGATCCTTCTGCCAATTTTTAAAGGGGTCATCTGCAGTTATTATGGGAATCATTTGGAACAAGAACAATTTTTTTTGGTAAAACCATCATCTTCATAACTGAAATTTTCCCCAGTAGAGAAAGCTGCAATTTATTCCAATTCAACATATCTTATGTGAAGTCGAAGGCTTTCATGGCCGGCATCCATAGTTTTTTGTGGGTTTTTCGGGCTGTGTGGCCATGTTCTAGAAGAGTTTCTTCCTGACGTTGCTGGCAGATGCTGACTAAAGCCGGTTACAAACCGGCACTTGGGACGTCCGCAGGACATCCCATTTTAAAAAAGGGGCGTCTCTTCTAGACGCCCCTGGGTCTAATACGGACTCTGTCTGTACAATATGGCGCCGGCCGTTCCACACGGCCAGCGCCATCTTTATGTATCGGACGCTGTGCGTCCGAACGTGTCGCGGCACCTGTGACATTGCGAATGCGCCCCTGGTGCCTCGCGACGTCACAGAGGCGCCGCAGAAAGAAGCTCCATTTTGGAGCTTCTTTTTTGCTCCATAAGGGAGCTGCGCGGTGTGGCTGCGACGGCTCCCTTACAGAGCAAACGGCGGCGGCGGCAGACTACCTCAAAGCGGCGGTCTATAACCCACCCCCATGTCAGGGAGAAACTCTTCTAGAACATGGCCTCACAGCCTGAAAAACCCTCAAAAAAACTATCAATATTTTTTTAATTTCACTCCAATGAATTAAATTCTTTTATAATTATTTTTGAATAATTCATTAGTTTTCTTTGTTATCATTATTCCCAAATATCTCTCTTTTCTATTTTAATCCCAGCTTGCTAATATATACTGTATATACTCGACTATAAGTAGACCTCATGTGTAAGTCGAAGGCAAGTTTGATATGACCCGAGGATAAGTCGAGGGTAAAACTTAGGGGCATGTAACAAAGAAACTGAAGGATGAAACAAAGGGAAGTGATGCCAAAGAACTTACAAAATTCCAGCAGGTGTAACTGTTTTGTACTCTCACTAAAGTCTGGAGCGGGGTCAGAGTTTCCAGGACAGATTATATTCTTGCTTTTTGCCAGGGGATGGTTTCATTTTTAAATAAGAGTTAAAGTACATTTCTTACATTGACCCGTGGATAAGTCAACCCAAGTTTTTGGGGCCAATTTTTTTACTACAATTTTTAGACTTATACATGGGTATATACAGTAATGTCTTTTCAGCTTTTGATTGATATTATTTGTAATTATAACTGATTTTTCCTTATTAACTTTGCAACCTGTTATTTCTCAAAATAGGTTCATTACTTCTATCAGTCTCTTTATATTCTTGATTTGGTCTACCAAAGTAATGAATCGTTCAGTAGTGGTATGGTTCATGATGAGCAGAAAACAACAGACAAGACTCAGGGTGCTCAAAGGATGAATTATTTATTGAAGAAAAACTCAATATATTTCAGCCTGTATATCATTTCAAAGACCTTCTTCAGGGGCTGTTTAGAATTCAGAAATTTCTGGAGCTGAAACTCTACACACTATTTATTGGACCCCCCCAAAAAAAAATCAAGGCTGAGGCACACTAGATTTTTTTTATTATTAATAATAATAATACATTTATCCATTGAGCACCTTGAGATATCACCCACTCTCTTCTGATTATATTGGATGTTCTCCAGTTTTTGCTTCCTACAGATCATGGTGAGCCATCATTCATACAGTGATTGCCTGCTGTAATCATCAAGTTGTGGCACTTTACTGGCTTCCTGTCAATCAGAATTTATTAAACTGTCATTTTTGTGTCTGCCTGTATGTTGTGTGGACAATGTACAATTTCTTTCAGAGTATATGTCCTATTGTCATGCAATGAAAATAAAAATTAATGAAAATAAGGGTGCAACCAGAGTGATTGAAAAGTCTCAAATTTTGTTCCTGGTTTTTCTGATTTTATGCTGATTTAAAATAAACCATGCAGGCGAAATGGTATAAAAGTCTCTGATCATAGCTGGAGTGGATAGAAAATATTTGGGGATAAACAAAATGCATATGGATTTCCAAATAAAATCAGAAAGAAAGGGGGGGCTTTCTGCTAATTAGTTTGGATTCACCCTAATTCAGGAAATGAAACTATTATTCAGCATCTTCCTGTGTCAAATTAAAATGTTTCTTACCTTTATATCGAAAGCTGCACAGTTTTGAGAGAAGACTGTGCTTTTCTGAGGAACAGTGGCATCATTAGAGGGTGCGGGGTGTGTGGCCCATACAAGGTGACACCTCAGAATAGGGGTGACACCCAGTTGGACCCTCCTTCGACTGGAGGATGAGAAGTGGTGAGTGAGCCACAGCCATGGCTTCCTTCTTAATAGGAGGCTGCCGCCATGGTGAAAGAGAAGGGCGAGTATGCCCTTTTGGCCCTGCCCCTCAGTAGCTCCCTCCCGGGCAGTCTCCACTGCACCAGGTGACACCAGGGGTAAGGACACCATTGCTGAAGTGTGCAGTTTGTGATAAACTGTGTGGTTTTCTAGGTAATTTGCATTGTTTTCATGCAAAAGTTGCACTGTTTCCTGTCATTGTGTGTGTGTTTTGGGGGGAGACACCCATTGGCAGTGAAAATATCGAGGTTTACCATTAGTTTAGAGATTTTCTAAAAGCAGCAAAGCTAGGATAAGCACTGCCCCTGGGAGTTGTTGCCATTTGAGTAACATGGGAAAATTTAAAAGTTTTTTTTTCTAAACTGCGTTTGTGTTTAAACTTGCATTTTTTCCCCCCAAAAAACCTGTTTGGGTGTTGGAGAAAGTATTCTTCTTTATATTTCAGTTAAAATGAACAGGTATGGACAATTTTATTATATTAATTGATTTAAAAGGTTATGGTGATCGGAAGAACAGAGGGTACACTGATAACATTTTAATTAAGTTTGTTCTTGTTGTATGTGCAAGCTATTATGGTTCCAAGTGGATGGTGAAGCATGAGAGTGCTTGAGATCACAGATTTGCCTCTATAAATTTCATAGAATTTCCCACATTACCACATGCACTCCCTATTTGTCAAAGTCAGGCAGAGGAGTCCAGGTGGCACCTTAAAATCAGAAGCATCTGGATGAGAGATGGGATGTCAATCAAAATGTTTGTAATCCTCTGTCCCATAAAACAATGTAACATATAAAGATCTAGCATTGCAATCCCATGAACATTTAACCAAGGATAATTCTCACTCTGCCCAAAGGGACTTAATCCTGGGAAATGCCCTAATGCTGCAACCTACAGCAGTTCCTTCAATTTAGGCCTGAAACAAATGGGCAGATACGGGTGGCTTCGAGCCACTCCAAGGGCATGGCATTTAGACAATGCAAGACCCCAAAGTGTCTGGAAGTACACTGGAAGCACATGGGCCTCTTGAGGTGGCTCAAAACCAGTCCCCAAAGGAGCGGACCTTTCCACTCCTTGTCGCAGTCCATTTGGAGGAGGCGCCCTCAAGCTATGGCATGTGTTCTCCACAGCCCCAGGGCGATCAGGCTGGGAGTGGCTTATGGCCACTCCTAGATGGCTGTGTGTTTTGCCCCTTAGTCTTTTCTGAAAATAAAAACCAGGAGAGCCATTTTTCTCCTTTAAATCAGAAAATTTTTGTTTTTTTGAACTTCTTCAGGTTGGCATATTAAGTACCCAAATACCCAAGACTGTCATACTGTTGTTTTTGTTATGTGCCTACAAGTCAACTCCTGATTGTGCAGTGACCTTATCCTTGGGTTTTCTGGATTGATTCAGAGGAGATTTGTCATTGCCATGGGCACCCAGTGGGTTTTCATGCCTGAAAGGGGATTAAAATTTTAGGGGTTGTCTTCATGGCCCAAATAAACCTAGGGCTTGTCTTCATGGGCCCTGTACTCCTGGCAAGAAATCCAGATTATGCACATTGGTATCACAATGGTTGGCATCACCTGGTGCTGCAACTCATGGTGTCACTACCCCATTGACCTTCCCCATTCCACATCATAAACACTCCTTACTATGCTTTTTGTATTAATATTATTCATAAATTGCAATTGCCATATATTACTGAATGTAATGGCAATAGTTGTGACATAATCAACTAGCAAAATTAAAATTATACCTTTAAATTACAATATCATATGCACAGCCTAACTGTATTTACCTTTTGTGTGAAAATTTGGTGAGATGTGATGTTTTTAAAGCATCTTGGTAGTTTTTGCTACAGCAGACTTAACTATGGAAACTTCTACTGTTGTGTATGCTTGGTACTTTAAAGCCTGTTTGCTGATGCTGGTTTTCTTTCTTTCTTTCTTTCTTTTTTTCTTTCTTTCTGTCAGTTGATCAGTGAATTAAGGAAACTCTATGAATGTGAAGAGTAGTAAGCTCCAAAAATTAAAAGTCAGGCAAGCAAAGCAATATTGTGAAGGCAAGGAGAAAGTGTCCAGTTACAAGAAGACTTGAGAGGCAGACAAATAACAGGATATGGCTGGTAGAATAAATAGAAAGAGACTAGTCTTAAGGAGTTTCCATGACTCACCACTGCTGGGCTAACAGTCACTAAAGCGGCACACAGAAATGATTCAAAAGGATGCAAGGAAAATAGATGTGGAAGAAAATTTTAAAAGAGGATAAAAGCTTTGTAGGAACTGAGGAGACAGGAAAATAGATGAAATGGGATGATGTCATGGAGAGATACCTTTCTTGGCTAGACATGTGGAAAATTGAGGCACACAGATTATAGCTCTGTTTATGATCCTCTGCCAGCGAGGACTTGTTTACAGCAGAGAGGGTTAAGAAAAGATGACAGCTGATCCTTAATGTGACAGGAAACACTATTTCACTGCAAGTCTGGATGGGCCTGGCAATAGATCAGGTCTGATAGAAATGGGGGCACCAAAAGATTGTGTTTCAGTATAACAAGCAAGTGTTATATTGTGAGCAAGGAAACATGGTGGGAAAGAAACTCTTCCCAGACGTTCTGGTGAACACAAAGCAGCCTCCAGGCAGAAGCTGCTTTAAATCATTGCCAAGGGCATTCCCTCAGCTTGCTTGTTTCACAGCCGGAGGGCAGTTGTGTGCTGCACAGATAAGAACATTTTCTTCGCATCGCCACAAATGTTTCCCCAAAACGATGAAAAGGACACTGGCAACAGTAAGGAGAAGAGTTCAATGTATGTGGAAAGCCACTGTCGAGAAGAGCTTACATCTAGAACTATGGGCATCCTTTTAAAATGGCCTCCAGATGGCGTCTCTAGCCTCTTCACCAGCCACAGCGAGGCAAATAGGTCACTGTGAGCATCACACAGAAATTAATGCTTGTGGATTAATGTGGTATTTTAAAAAAAAAAAAGAAAGAAAGAAAGAGAGAGAGAGAGAGAGAGAGATTAGTTTTCACTCTCCACAGGAGCTAATGTCAGAACAATTCTTAGCCTCCAATAGCTACATAAGTGTCTGAAATTAAACAAGCATAGTTTTGACAGAACAGATGTCCCCATGGCAATGCAAGGATATCTTGCTCACTAAGGAGTGAAGAGAATGAACAGATGATAAAGATGCAGAGTATCTACTGACAGTACTCAAGGTACAACATGTATCTTTAGAAGCAAGTTGCAAATGATATACATGGGAGGAGCAACAGTTCTGTCATGGTAGGAGTCATAAGTAATGTGAGACAAGATTCTTTTGAGAGTCAACTCAGGACAGTAAGGGGCAATCAGAGGGAGAATTCCTCCTTGTAAATTTCAGAAACCAACATTCTTCATATGGCTAGAGCAATGAAGAAAAAATATTTCAGAAATGCTCATATTTTAAAAACCAGACAGCACAGATTGCATGGGTTAGAGATTATGAACCATGCACAGTATCCCCATTAGACACAGACATCCCAACCCAGTAAGAGGTACCAATGGCAGATTATGATGCACATGCTGCGATAGGTATGTGGGCGAGTTGATTGAGGACTATAATCAGTTAGGTTAGAGAGAAATAAAATACAAGAAGTACACACAGTGATAATTACAACAGTGGTCATTAACAAAGAGTTGAACTATTAAGGTAATTACCGCTGTTTGTACTTTTCTACATTTCAGTCCCCTCTGTCCCACCGATTATGATTTCCCCACCCACACACTCATTCAGCCACTAAGTATAGCAAAAGATTTCTCCCCAAACCATTGTACACCACAGCACACTGAAGTGTTTGGCCCTTGCTAAACTCTAATAGAACTGATAGAAATTATGTCTTGAGAAAAGATTGATATAAATAAGTAGGACCTGAGCAAAATATTGCTGCATAGAGTGCATCTTTTCACTATTTTATCCATGTCAGTCTTCATGATGATGACAATGCATTTCATTTATTAGTGAGTTATAATAGCATAAACCCAATTTAGGAGTTACAATGAAAATAACCCAGGTAGAATTTGGGTTGAATCTTTGTTGTTCACATGTATTTTGAATGCATTTGATTAAATGGGGGAGGGCTGCCAAAAAGAAAGCCCTTAACCCAGGATAAATCGATGTCTGAGCTTTTCTAAAAGATTTGGATTCTCAGTTGTGTGACTAACCAATGCAAATAGACCTAGTATAAACCAGGATAAAACTCTGCAGTCACATGATTGACTCCATTTTTTTGTTAGTGTCACATGTGGGAGCAACCAAACTTACAGAGATACACATAGATGTGGTATCATTGTGTGAATAACAAACCCAGAATGCATGAATGAGATTATTTGCATAGTCACACTAAAAAAACAAGAACAACGTGTGAATTACCCCTTACACTATCTCGATCCATGCTTTTGGTCATTGCTGGGGTTGCAATGATTTACCAACTGGACAACAAATAAATCCCTAACACAATCCCCTCTCCGATACAGTTTTTTGTTCTAGCACTCAACATAGTCAGTCCAGCTCTGTTCCATCCCCTAGGTACAAGGCTTGCTAAGTACATGACTCCAGTAAATGAAAGACACATGCCATTAAGAGACTCACACATGGCAAAGGTTGTTCATGGTACAGGTTCCCTACACCACATCACAGAACTCAGAAAATTTACTTTTTTTTTTATGACAACTCCCATAGTCCTTTAGCATGGCCACTAACAATGCTAGATATGGATTGTGGGAGCTATGGTCCAAAAAGTAACATTTCAAAGCCCGGGTATATTTCCCATCATGCTGTAGAGTTAGATAATGTCTGGGATGAACAAATCAGTTCAGTTTCTTCTTTTTCCAAATTAAGTTTATTCTGACCCATTTCCATATCAGGTTGCAATTGTTACACATGAATATTTTATATACTTTCGTGAACATTTTCCCTAATATAGTGTTTTTAGCTGTACTTGTTTTAAACTGGATGTGAGCCGTCTTGGGTCCTGTACAAGGAAAAAGATGCGGTATACATTTGCATAGCCTAATAAAGCTAACACCACAATATAGATGCTGCAATGTAGGCATTTTGCAACATTGTGGTCCAAATGGTTGTCAACATTTTCCCAACTCCTTGTCAAGTAGCTGTTCTTTTCTTCAAATAAAAAAATCTGGGCAAAAAAAAATCCCATCAAATTTATTTGTTTTGGCTGCTGCAATCTTCAAAAGAAACAAGAGACATGTCTGTTCAGTAGTAGGAAAATCCCAATGGATTTTGGTCTGTGTGTGCCATTTATAGCTTTTATTTGCCCAGTAAATTATTGCAGAATTCCTGCTTCAGAAATTTTTGTGGTTTCATTCTAAGCATCCCCCCAAAGAAGCACAAGGGATCATATCGCAAACATAAAGTGAATAATGAAATACACAAACAAAAAAAACCTTCAGAAAATATTTTTTTAAAAAAAACTATGCTTTATAGAATACAACAAAGGTTTTGGCTGTGTAGGTAGATCTTGAAAAAGTATGGTGTGCTCTAAAAGAAATGGGAGTGTCATCACATCTGATTGTTTTGATCCACAAGATATACTCTGGAAAGAGGTCACTGTGAAGATACTGAAGGTATTCAGACAAGGCTGCATTTTATCACTCTCTCCCTTTAATTTATATGTAGAATATATCATATGGAAAGCATAATTAGCATCAGAGCAAAGAGACATGGAAATCTGAGGAAGGAACATAATTTAAGATGTGCAAATGACACCATATTACTTGCAGAAAATAACAAAGATTTGGATAACTAATAATGAAAGTTGAGAAAGTGCCAATAAAGGGTTACAATTGAATATTAAGAAGACAAAAACAATTATTACAGATGATTTACATAAATTTAAAGTGGACAATAAAGATATTTTACCTTGGCTCAGTCATCAGCCAAAATGGAGACTGTAGTCAAAAAATCAGATGCCTAAGACTTGGAAAGGCCATAAAGGAATTAGATTTAAAAAAAATCATCCATGCTGTAGTATTTCTGATTTCTGGTTATGAAAGCTGGAGAGTGAAAAAAGCACCCAAGAAGACAAGAAACTCATTTGAGTAAGTTGGTGCTGGAGGCAGGTTCTACGGATACCATGCATTGCTAAAAAGGCAAATAAATCGGTCTTAGACCAAATCAAGCCTAAACTCTCACTAGCAGT
This sequence comes from Sceloporus undulatus, assembly GCF_019175285.1. NCBI lineage: Eukaryota > Metazoa > Chordata > Lepidosauria > Squamata > Phrynosomatidae > Sceloporus > Sceloporus undulatus. The sequence continues at coordinate 127,130,470 of NC_056522.1, read as the reverse complement.
GAAGATGACTAAACCTAAGCTGTCATACTTTGGATATATCATGATGTGAGTCACTGGAAAAGACAACTTGTTCTGGTTGTTAGTAGTCTGGCCCTGTTCAAGGGAAACTGAAGTTTGTTCCATGTGGGATGAGGAGAACTGGGATTCTCACTAGACTCAGGAAATTCAAGAAGTGTGTGTTAAGAGTTAGCTCAGACCCTAAATATACAGAAATTCTCAGAAGATATACTGTCTTATATACAACAGTGACAAGGGTTGGAGTTGTTTGTTTTAATCTTAGTATATGAAGCTTAAGCAAAGCCACTTCATTTTACTGAATGTTTCTTGCTTATTTGTTGAATTTATATCCTGTCTTTCTAAAGGTAGCTCATAGTAAAATTCAGTAAAAATGCAATTAAAGCACAAAACATTTTACACATTAAATACAATTAAATTTAAAATGCAATTTAAAACACAAGGATTTTAAAATATATGGGGGGAAATTAAAATTTATACAGTTCATCATGTGATAATGGCTTGGGACAGACATTAAAAAATGGCCCACCAAATGTTGCTAGATTGTAGCTCTGAGTACTTTTTGTCATTGGGAAGGCTGTCAAGGGTTGATGGAAATGCCAATCCAACAACATCTGGAAGCCCATATTTCCCCATTCCAAGGAATTGTGAAATGTGGAGCACATAGTGGTTCAGAAATAACATAAGAGTCCAAGTGTATGAAAGGAGTTTATGTTGGTAGAAAATTATTAGATAAACAGTAGTAGATAAAATGAGAGTTTTTGCATATTCATATATTATGTAAGAGACAAAATTATGATCTATAATAATTCCTCCCAAGAAAGGGACTTTGTTAAAATTCAAACAAAACGTTCACTGATAAATACTCCAGAGTAGAAATTTATATTAAAATCATAAATTTAAAAAACGATGGCCTCTAAAAATGACAGAAAACAGAAAGCATTTACTCAGAATGCTTTGTAAGCATTGCCAAATGGCCATGAAAGTGAATAAGGTACACAAAAGACAAGCTGCAATTTGACTGGTGAATAAATACGTTTTCACAGTAGATAACAGTATTTTTATTTATTTTTTTACAATCCCCATTGTAAAAATATGCATAAATATACATAGGCCCCAAGAAAAAGATGGCTAGTTGCTTCTTCAAGTCTGTTTCAGTGTGATTTAAACATGGTTCTAGTTCTTCTAGACTGGGTGTATTGGGTGATCAGGTTATGCTAAGCTGTGGCAATGTTGTCTCAACGACTTCTGTTTCACTAATATGAAGGTCTCATTGCATGACGGCCTGGGCAGGCAAGAGCAGGTTCAGGATTAGGTGATAATATTCTGGGCAGGCTTCTCAATTGTTTACCATCAAAAGATCAGCGCTATTGGTGGGGCTCAGTTGTGGGTGATTGCGGGCTGGCCAGCTCAGTAGGGGTGTCTGGGCCAAAATGATGGCTTTAACCTGAGAAGAAAGAGGCTCCTGGTTGTGCTTGAAGGGGACGCATCCAAGGAAAGGCCATAGTCCCACATGCTACCCTCCCTTCCTTTCCAGAATTCCTGAAGGCTAGGAAGAGATTCTAGAGACCTGTGATGAGGATGGTCCTAACAGGTGTGCCTGCAGCATTCCTGGTGGCAAGGAAGGTGGCTGAACAGAGTGCAGGAGAAGAGTGAAGTGGCTGTCTGGTATAGTGAGCCTGGGAGAGAGAATAAGGAAGGTTCTGGTCTGGCACTGGAGGTAGAAGGACCTTTGCTCCCATAGTAGGGACTCTTTGTTTGGTGGCTAAGGAGTCCAGCTTCCTGTCCTGGCCCACCAATAGGTAGTATTGGTGGAATGGCTAAAAAATTTTTACATGGGATTTCAAATTGTGTGTATCACCATTATTTGATTTTAAAATCATCCATTTTACCATTGATATCAAAAACAATAAACAAAGAAAGATACTACTGAGGAAGAGAAAGACATACAGAACATAGTTGGGTCTAGGCCCCCTTCTGGACAACTGGGTTCCAGTAATTTGTACTGGCTCTCCATCTCCACCACCCCACATCATCCTTGTTGACTGCCTCATCTCACAAAAATGATATAAAGTTGCAGCCATTTTCGGCTTCCTAATACAAATTGGTAGGTTTTGGTTTCCTAATCCAAATGGGTACAAACTGGTAATCCAGATCACCAAACTGGATTAAAATTTGGAGGCAATTAAATCTAAAACTATGTAGACTCCAAATTAAGTATAAAACTGAATTCTGAATCTTATTTATAATCTTGTTTCTAATCACCACATTGCAGTTTTTTGTCATAAACATGCAAATATCAACCCACTGTTGTGAAAAGAACTTGCATCTATCCTTTCCAGCCTTTTAGCCTCCTGTAGAGCAAATGGAACAGTTTAATCTATTTCACAGGTTTCTTGCAAGGACAGAAGCTATGTGTACATGTGATACCTGGGGAGAACAATTTGTACCAGCCTGAGTGCATTAGATGAACTCCAGGGTAAAAATTATAACTGAGCAAACAAATAAATAGAAAACCCTCCAAAAACAGATCCAGGCTGAATGTAGCAAAGATCAGTGGCACAGCATAGTATTAGCAGTTGTATACCATTTTTCACTATGAGCTAGAAGTCAGTAGTCTCTGGCTGACAGGTGCAGCTTCTTTAGTCTGAGGGGTTTTCAAAATCAGCACTCCAAGGCTGCTGCCACACTGCAGAATTAATGTAGTTTGACACTGTTTTAACTGACCTGGCTCTATCCTATGGGACCCTGGGATTTGTAGTTTGTTGTGGCATCAGATCTGACAGAGAAGGCTAAATATCACACAAAACTACAAAACCCAGAGTTCCATAGCATTGAGCCACTGCAGTAAAGCAGCATCAAACTGTATTAATTCTGTCGTGTGAATGCAGCCCAAGAAGTATATGTACATTACATAGCTATTGTAGCTTGATACCATTTTAATTGCCATGGCTCCATTGTATATGATCATGGGATTTATAGTTTTGTGAAATACTTAAATAGCTGCAGTGAGTGTTCTAGAGTTCTCTATCAGAAAATTTTAAGTACTATTCTGCACAAAACTACAAATCCTAGAATTCTATAGGACAGAGCTATGACAGTTAAAATGTTATCAAACTGCTATAACCATGTAGTGTAGATGCACTTCAAGTATGTCCCAAAATTATTAGCATAGAAAGCAGTACTGTTAACTCTGCAGCAGGCAGTGCAGTTCATATGTTTTCAGCCTCACAGCAACCTTATGAGGCTAAGAGAAGCTGGAATACCATACAGTGAGCTTCATATTTAGGCAAAGATTCAAACCTGTTTGAAAGGGCAATTATGTTCAAGAACTGTTCCCAGAAATTCAATCTTGTTGTTACCAAGCCAGCCAGCCCTGCCTCTTGTGCTTTTGCAGTTCAAAAGCAGGCGATATACATAAGGAGCCCTGATGAGAGATCATTCTTTCCAATATACTTTGCTTGTAGCTTTGTGTGGCTCTAAATTATGGTTGTGTGCTTTCAAGTCATTTTCAACTTATGATGAACCTAAGGAGAATTTATCATGGGGTTTTCTTGGCAAGACTTTTTCAGAGGAGGTTTGCCACTGTCTTCCCCTGAGGTTGAGAGCATGTGACTTGCCCAAGGCCACCCAGTGGATTTCATGGCCAAGCTGGGAATTGGCCATTCAGAGTCCAACACTCAAACCACTACAACATGCTGGCTCTCAAATGATACTGACTGTTGTTAAAGTGATCCATACAGACAAGGGCAGCTTACATTTCAGTGGAGCAGTCAGTCTATGCTGGGTTTTAGTCTAAATCAGTAGTACCCAAACTGTGCCTTTTAAGGGATTTTGGACTTCTGCTCCCAGAATCCCAGACTATTGGCCAAAGTGGCTGAGGCTTCTGGGAGCTGAAATCCAAAATCTCTTAAAGGGCACTGTTTGGGGACCACTGCTCTAAATGGTTCTAAGCTTATTTTGGGGAGAGGGTTCAACATCTTAGGGGCAAAACAGATGGCCCCAAAGCAGCGGCTTTGATCTCTGGATCAGGGCTGCAACAACCGTATGCTGCTGCCCTGATCTGGCATTTCTTCTCCTTTTTGGGCTGGAAAAAAGACACCATTTCCACCACAATGGCAGCTTTTCCCTGTTTCTGCAGTGTGGTGCATGTAAATGCCGTGCCACAGAAATGGCATGATGCCAGCTGCTGTGTGGGCAGCAGGGCAACATGATGCCATCTTGGGGGCAACATTGGGGCATCCAGCATGCATATGCCATTCCTCCAAGTTACCCTGAAGCTGGTATTTTTTGCCAGTATACTTGCCCCTTAGACAACTTTTTGTAGTTCAGAGTAACCACCCCACTAAAATGCATCCACCATCCCCCTCTGCACATTGAACACCATGTGTTCATGGGTACATTTCCAAAGTTTGGTATTCTAGCCTTTCAACAGTATAAAGGCAGAAGGAGAATTAGTCAATATGTGGCAGCAAACAAGAATTAAAAGACAGAAGGGGTTTCAGCCGTGTATCTGAATAACCATTTGCTCTAGCTGAATTAAACAATGAGACTTCATTAATACTTGAATTCTGCTTCACATACTGTTCATTAGCTGCTACCAAATATAGACCTTTGAAATGAATAATAATACTGATTTTTCTTGATAAGACATCTGTTTTCAGCAAAATTACAGCACAGGTAATCAACTCAGTCTGCACTGCAGGCATCAACTACCAAATGCAGACTCTAGGGAAGTTATTTTGTGGGAACAGCAATTGAAAGAATCCACATGTCTAGTATGAACGCTGGCCATAGTGGCTATGAGATACTGGAAGTTGTAATCCTCAGAAAGTAACTTTTTCACACTTTAAAAATGAGCACGGCACAACAGATGTTGTTGCTGCTGTTAACTGCCATCAAGTCAAGTTTGATTTATGAGTGAGAGGCCTCCAAGTCATCCTACCATCAGCCATCCTGCCCAAGTCTTGCAGACTCAGTGCTCGTAGTTTTCCTCTGCTCAACCCCAGTAGCTTGTTGAGTGGGGCCTTTGGCACTATTTCGTTTGTTTGTTTGTTTGTTTGTTTGTTTTGGGCTGTCTTGTCATAGGATTTGTTGGTTAAAGCTCTTAAAGAGGAGATTTACCATGCCTCCCACTGTGCAGTACTAACAAGCATTATCTATGATGGTCATTGTCTCTAAGAGGTCTTCCTCCATCAGTGTCAGACCCCACATACACACACATACTCACACATACACACACTGCTGCTGCTGCTGCCTAGTAACTGTTCGGCACATTTAGCCTGGCTCCTCAGCAAAAGCCTGTCTGGCATGCGAGACCCTACCACTAGCACTGCTATCTTGACCATAGGCTCTTTCCTCACAAGAGCACACAGTCCCACCATCACAGAAAGGCAGTGCCATTGATGGGACAAAAGATTTAAGCCATGTTAAATTGATGATAGATAGATAAATTGATGCATAATTATACCACAGGAAGCTTCACCTTATAGTTGCTGCCAGGATTCAGACATGAATGAAACCAAAGGGAAAGCCTGTGTACACTTGTTACTGAAGTGAGTATTCCCACTCTCAAGTAAAGTAAAAACATAGCATGCTCCCACAGTTTTGTTAGGGTACTTCCATATGTTAGAGTTTAGAAGCATTGTTCCCACACAACAGCTTCCTCTGCTGTTTTTAGCACTCCAATGCACTGCCAAACATGTGCATAGATTTCCTTGAAAGGAGAAGTTTATTTCCTAATGTATTCCTCAGTTTACAGTGTTATGAAGCCTGTTGTCTCTGGTCACCATGTTGCTTTTGAGGACTGCATAAGGTCTTGTACTTGTCCTTTCCTTTAGTTTCCAGCTCTTATCACAACTGAACTTTAGGTACGTGGCAATCCCTCCTCTTGTGTCTTATGTACTGCATAAAACAGCTTGGATTCTGCCCAGACTGAAGTGTTATATTCAGTATTAGATATTCCATTCCGTAATAAATTCACGTAAATCTGCACAATATACATAATTTATTATGCAAAATATATTTCCATTGTTACTCAAATGATGTTTCCACTGTGCTATTTATTCTCTAATTTTCAGAATTAACATTACCTAATAGCCTTCCAAGAAAGGCTATGATTAAGCTCTCCATCTTCCCCAAATCAGGACCACACTATTAATATTAGCTTGGTTTGGAATTTTTTATGCTAAGAAGACTAGAAAAGGTTTCAGTTGCTTTCTGCATTGCCTAGGCATATTGTTGGCATAGAGTATATTCCAGTTACTTGAACAGTTTGACACAAAGTGGTGAAATCCATGAGACAAATTTGTAGTACTCTCTCCACTCAATAATGTATGTTAGCATCATTAAAATCATAACTTATAGTCAATGGCTTGATAGAAAGCAGGTTTCCAAAGATATACATTAAAAATTTCATTGCTCCTCTCCATACCCTAAATTAGGTATTTATTCTTGAAATAATAACACTAATTTATGAAAACAAGAAACTGAAAAATGAGAAAAAATTAACAGCAGCAATTAGATTGCTTTGTTGAGGGAATGAAAGTAGTGGTAGATATTGGCCAGAATCTCTTGATGTCTTACACAGACATAAATTCTTCTCTAGAGTAGATGGAGCCTTTCGTCTAATGTAGTCCAAAGTGGTGAAAGCAAAATGGCATCTGAAGTGTTATTGTACATATGGATGCACATCTGGCTTTGCATTTGCTTGTACAACATTGCCATAAAACACAAGGATTGCATAGTCAAATCAATACATAATTCCTCATGAGGGAGATGTATGCTTGCAGCCCTGCAGCCATTAAGAACGCGTAATCTCCCCATCATTATTTGTATCTGGCATGGGACCATAATTAGACATATAATTTGCATGCCTAATAAAGACTATTTTGTTATTTTTCTTTTGGAGATTACTTTGGGGCAGTATTTTAGAAGACAGAGGGAAAAAAATAAGTAGATATAATAGGGCCTTTCCGAATCTTAGGTTCACATAACCCAACATCAACACATTATATGATACCATATTTCTTAATAAACACCTTTGCTTCACCGTAAATTGGATTTTGAGTGCTTTGTCAAATGGATTGTTGAAATGAGATAAGCTAGTTGGCTGAACGCCTTGGCTTTGTCAATAAATCCCAAAATAATTCTGATGGACCTTAAAAGGTCACATACAGCTTGCCCCTGTGAAAACATGACTGGGAGAAGCTGGTAGCTCAAGAGGTCTTAGAATGGTTGTTTAAATGGGGCTCAGATTGTGTTTGAGCTTCTGTTGAAGCTATTTATGTCCAAGGACTGGTCACTGTTTATAAACTGGTAGAAGAGACAAAAAGGAGGAATGTTTGTGGTGTGAACTGGCCAACATGCTTTCTATACAGTACATGACTCTTGAAAACCTGTTGAAACTCCAACTACCCATTAAATGGTTGTCATATGGTGTGTCTCTTGAGTCAACTTTATTTCACAAATAGAACAGAACAAAGGTAAACCAGTGGAGCCAAGTTGGGGGGGGGGGCGGTAAAGAGGGCTTTATCTACTTGCTCTCAGCAGCCATTTCAGTTTGAATCAGGAATCCCATGCCTGATGTTTGCATAGTGGGATAACTTCTCTGACTCAGGTTGGAACCTTCAAGACTCCCTACCTCCTATGCTAGGGTCCAAATCCAGACTCGACCTTTTACACTGACTACTTGTAAGAGAAAAATATTTTACTGAGGGGTCAAACCAAGCAACTAATATAATGTGTACTTTTGAATGCTGTAGATCCTTGCTTTATTGTCCACAGGCAATGAATGTGAACCCTTCAAACATTTTCTCATGCATGTGAGCCGGCACAAGGCAGCAGGGTTTGTGGGATGTGTGAGTATCTGAAAGAAATACACTTCTGCTTGAAAGAAGGTTTTTTTGTTTTGTTTTGTTTTTTGCACATTTATGTAAAATGTACAGTACTGAAAAATACAATGAGTGTTGCTTTGTTGCATGGGGTAATAAAAGTGGCCAATACTGGATGGTATGTGCCTTTGTGATCAGTCAATCAGCCAGTCTCATTGTGTTTACTTGTATGCACCCAGCTTCACCAAGTTAAAAGACAGGCCCGGAACAGACAGGCCAAATGAAGTGGCTACTGGACACTTTGGAGGTATGGTGTTCAAACAAGACATGCCTCCAAAGTGGCTGGAAACCACGCCAAGACCGCACTCCAATCCTTTGGGCCAGAGAAAAAGGAGACATAATAATTTGGCTCCTGGAAGCACTGTCCAGCCTGCTGAGCACAGCCCGCTTTCAGAGTGGGCCATGAAGTCAGAGGAATTTGGAGCCTTTTCCAGCAAGAATGGACTAGGGCTGCTCTTTCACACCCGTCTGCTCCAGGCCAGTAACTCTGTGGAGAAATAGGAATTTTATACAAATTACAAAAAATGTAAAAATCACAGTACAGTGAGCCCTTAGTATCCTGTAGAGTTTGGTTCTAGGACCACCACCACCACCTATAGATCCACAACCCATGGATGATCAAGTCTCATTATATACAATGCCATAATAAAATGGTATCCCTTATATAAAATGGCAAATCAATGTTTGCTTTTTGGAATGTATATATTTTAAAATATTTTCAAGCCATGGATGGTTGAATCCATGGATATGAAGGGCTGACTGTAGTTTTAAAAAAGGAAACACCTCCATTTGACATCTCAGACTTGCTTAAGAACCAGCTTGTTATGTTATGGCCTTTCAAAGTCAACCCCATCATAGCATTTTCTTTGAAAGATTTATTCAGACAAGGTTTGCCATTGCCTTCTTCTAAGACTGAGACAATGTGACTTGGCTAAGGTCACCCAGTGGGTTTCCATGAATGAGTAGGCATTTGAACCCTTGTCTCCCAGAGCCTAGTCCAACCACTATACCACAGTGGCTCTCAGGTACCAATACTTCTGCTTATTGAACATCATCTATTTTGGTTTCCTGTAAACATGCCTGATGTGATATAGAGTACAGAAAGGGAGGAGAGAGAGAATTCAGGGCTTGGGTGAGCATGGCAGCAGTGGTGGAAGGCTGGTGAATGATCTGAGGAATCAACAGTCAGGGCCAAGAACTTTTTGTCTACTTTTCCCTTTTATTGTTTTTAATTGTCATATTTTATATTTTACTGTTGTTAACCGCCCGGATTGGTTTGCCAGATCAGACTCCCCTCTACTTCCACAAAAAACTCCTTACCAGATATAACAAGGTCAATGCAGATACAGCGCAGCAGTGGTGACCACTGGGGAGCACAGACGGTGATGCTGAAGCCCTGGAGCAATTGGGCTGATGATGCTAAGCTTCATGACTTCCCAGGAGGAGAATGTAGGATGAGCGAGGGAGACCCTTTAACATCTTCACCCCCCTTCTCCAGCCCCAGACCAATTCAGTGTGGGCGCTGGCCCATAAAGCCTCGAGCTCCTCATTCCCAGCCATGGACTTCCCAGGAAGAGAATGGAGGACGAGCGAGGGAGGCCGTTTAACATCTCTGCCCCCCCTCCAGTCCCAGATCAACTCAGCGTGGGTGCTGGCCCATAAAGCCTTGGGTGATACTAAGGTGATTATTTTGTACCTGATTTTTAGTCTCCCCCCTTTTAGGGTGTTAGATTGTAATCTTTTGATTGTAACTTCTTAACTGTAATCTTGTAACTTGCTATGCTGTATTTGTTTTATTATTTCATTGTTTATTGACATTTGCTTCGTTATTTTTGAATGAGGGGTTGGAAATTGGGATTTCCTTTTGATAATTATTGATTTGAATGTAATCTTTTGTATTATCCTTTGTTATTATTGAATTGTTATGAAATTATTATATGTATTGCTATGTTATATTGTTTTATTATTTTCATGTTTAATAATAATAATAGTGTTTATTTATATTCTGCCTCTCCCTGTATTGGATTGAGGCGGGTAAAGAACAATAAAATCAAAAACATAGAATAGATAAAAATACAATGAGCTCCCAATTCCCATTCCCTCCCTCCCCTAAAATTATCATTAAAAGCAGTTCCCGAACAATGGGTGATAAAATCAATCAGAAAAACAGATCTGTTCGAAGGGAACAAGTTTAAGCAAGTGGAGAGTGTGATTAGGGGGTCAGTTTGGGAAGGCCCGCTGGAAGACAGAGAGATAAAACCATTAATAGCACAGACCAATACTCCTTTTTCCTTTTTTATGTGGGTACCAACAACATAGCCAAGAACAACTTTAAGCAGATCATCTCTGACTATGAAGTTTTGGGCAGGAAGCTGAATGGGTTTGAGGCACAGATGTTATTCTCATCAATTCTGCCAGTAAAGGATCAAGGACTACACAGGGCCAGGAAGATACTAAAAGTGAGTGACTTGTTATGTAGATAGTTTCGACAGGAAAGGTTTGGCCTCTGGGATCACAGTTTTCGCTTCTTAGACAGAGGGATAGATTGGTGGTGGGGTCTCTTCTGGACATTTTCAAAAAGAGGCTGGTTAGCTACCTTCTGGGGATGTTTCAGCTGGAGATTCTGCACTCAGCATGGGTTGAACTCAACGGCACGTGTGGCCCCTTTTAATTCTATGATCCTATGGCTCTTTGAGTCATATTACTATTAAATATTACATAAAATATTTTAAATATTCTGTGTGCTTCTTCTTTAAAGGAGATCACTGTTAATTTTTTATTTTATTTTTTTGTATTCCAAAGTCATCCATTAACCTTGCTTTCTTGATAGGGGTATATATTAAGAACTTAAAAGAGCAGCAAAACAAGAACACAATAAATAAAACCTCTTATTTTGCAGCTGATCTACATTTTCACACACACACCATCTTTCATTTTGTATTACTGGAAAGGTACTGCAGAACTCATATTGCTTCCTTCTATTTCAGGTTGGTGATATCACAGCATGAGATGGCCTGATCTCTCATCTGTATGAGATGGTTTGATGTCTGATCAGTTTAGCCCAGCAAGATCCAGCCCTCAGGCTTAGGACATTGGTCATCACTTCTCTACCTGAAAAGATAAGTTGTCTGTAGAACCTTGTGTCAGAAAGTAAACAAGACTGGAACCCAAAAGCTCTTTAATCTTCATCCATCATTGGTCACGATAACTGAAAGGTATTTCTTTTGTCAATTTATACACTGAAAGCAAACAACGAACCACATTCCCTGATGTAATCTCATTGAAATCAATTGATATACAGTTGATTTGGTGCAATATGTCTTCATTCATTCCCAAGCAGCTGTGTAGCAACATTTTTTTTAAAAAAAAAAATACAAAACACAACACTTTCCATTTAAACCTTGTTTAAAATTTTTAGACTGAGCTGAGCACTAAATGATGCACAATGTCAGAGCAATACAGGGGCACCTAAAATAATGGTCATGCAATCTCATTCCCTGTATGGAAAATTCCCCAAGTTGTTTTCTAGGTGCTGCTAGATTCTCCCCCCCCCCCCCCCTTTCTCTTTTACATCTCTAGACTGGCTCTCTGTATAGTGCATGGGATCTGTGGGCTTCCAGATGTTGCTTTGAGACTACAGGCCCATTGTCCCTGACCAATGACCATAGTTAACACTAAGAATGCTAGCATCTCCTGAGGCTGATGGGACCTGTAATCCAGGAACATCTGGAAGGCCAAAGGTTCTCTACCTCAGGGATGAAGTAGAAAATAATACTGAATGTAATTAAGTTTCCAATTCTGTCCTATATAGAACTTAATTTATCGCATAAAGTACATAGAATCATAGAGTTGGAAAAGATCTGCAAGGGCCATCCAATCCAACCTCCTGCCACGCAGGAACTCACAATCAAAGCACCCCAGCTTGTTGGGGGCAATAGACTTACAGATTGTAAACCACTTAAGGAGTGCTAGTTCGCTGATAAGTGGTATAGAAATGTACATGCTACGGATAAGCTAGGTGGAATCTCTTTTCCTGTAGCTTGCATCCATTGTTCCATACATTATCCTCTTCAGTCAATTCAGCTAGTTATGTACAGATGCAGCTGGTAGCCTTTATTTCATTGAAGTGATGAATCTGCTCTGCACTTAGCAATCCAAGGTGCTGCACCCTAATCCCCAATAGATTCAGCACCTTCAGTAGTAATTTTAAATTATGGACTAAAGTCTGGGCCTAAACCACTGCCACTAAAGCCACCAGGCACCACTAGAGAAACGTGGTATAAAACTAGCCCCAACTAGTCCTGTCTCCTTAGTTAATACTAAAAGTCACATCCTCTCCTGCCTTTTCATATATGCTATCCTTCAGATCAGAACACTAGGCCATGATAGATGCAAAAAATATTTTGAATTTTACAGCTGAAAACCTGGTGTGTTCATGTCTATAAAGAAGAATTGAGAAACTGTAGTTGCCTTCCCAAATATAATAATAATAATAATAATAATAATAATAATAATAATAATAATAATAATAATGTTTTATTTATAAACCGCTATTCCGTGTTGATCATAGCGGTATACAGGTAAAAATTGCAATAAATAAAACTTCAATAAAAACATTTCAGAATACAGATTAAAACCACACATCAAATCCAGGCCAGCTAAATGTGCTTGATAATGCTGTACATATAGGGGGGAGTCATATATCATCAAGGAGCATTGGGGAAGGCTTGCCGAAACAGGAAGGTCTTGAGTCTCTTTTTAAAGAGATCCAGGGAGGTGGCGGAGCGGAGTTCCTCAGGAAGGGTGTTCCAGATCCCAGGGGCCGAGATAGAAAAGGCCCTTTGTGAGATTGATACATATCTCGTTATCGGGATCCTCAACAGATTCTTCTCAGACGACCTGAGTGTGCGAGGCGGACTATATGGGTTGAGGCGGTCCTCCAAGTACCCTGGGCCCAAACCATTTAGGGCTTTATAGGTTATAACCAACACCTTGTATTGTGCCCGGAAGCGAACAGGCAGCCAATGGAGATCATGCAGAATCGGTGTTATATGGTCGGCCCTGGGACATCCAGTGACCAACCTAGCTGCCATATTCTGCACTAGCTGAAGCTTCCGGGTTTGGTACAAGGGTTGCCCCATGTAGAGCGCATTACAGAAATCCAACCGAGAGGTTACCAGAGCATGTACCACTGTTTCAAGGTCCTCCCGGCCTAGGTAGGGTCACAGCTGGCGTATCAGCCGAAGCTGATAGCAGGTGCTTCTGACCGCCGCATCCACCTGAGAAGTCAGCTGGAGCAATGAGTACAAAAGCACCCCCAAACTGCGAACTGAGTCCTTCAGGGGGAGCGTGACCCCATTCAGGACAGGTGGACAAATTTCACCACCTGGACCGGGGGAGCCTATCACTAGTACTTCCGTTTTCTCTGGATTCAAGCTGAGTTTGTTTTTCCTCATCCAGCCCATTACTGACTCCAAGCAGGCATTTAGAGGAGAGATGCCATCCCTAGTTACTGCATCAGTCGAGGACACAGAGAAGCATATTTGGGTGTCATCAGCGTACTGATAACACCGCGCCCCGTGTCTCCGGATGATCTCTCCCAGCAGTTTCATGTAAATGTTAAATAGCATGGGGGACAGAATGGCTCCTTGAGGGACACCAGATGTAAGCACCCTCTTATCGGAGCAAATGTCCCTCAGCTGCACCATCTGGAATCTACCCAAGAAGTAGGAACAGAACCACTGGAGCGCAGTGCCCCTGATACCTAACTCCCTCAGGTGTTCCAGAAGGATACCGTGGTCAATGGTATCGAAAGCCGCTGAGATGTCCAAGAACACTAACAGGGACACGCTTCCCCTGTCCATGCCCAGACGGAGATCATCAACTAAGGCGACCATGGCAGTCTCAACTCCATAGCCTGCCCAGAAGCCGGTTTGAAATGGGTCTAGAAAATCTGTTTCTTCCAAGATCCCTTGAAACAGGAAAGCAACTGCTCTCTCGATCACCCTCCCTAAAAAAGGCAGCAGCGAAACAGGCCGATAATTATTCCGAATCAGGGGGTCCAGGGAGGGCTTTTTTAGTAGAGCTTTTACTACTGCTGATTTTAAGCTCGATGGAAAACGCCCCTCCCTGAAGGATGAATTAACATAGAGGTTACCGCTGTTCGCCCCCTGGGCCGCCAGCCATGAAGGACAGGGATCGAGAGAGCATGTTGTCTTCCTAACACTTCGAAGAATCTTGTCCACTTCCACATGTACTGTATTTGAATTAGCAGCTCTCTGTCCATGACAATTTCAAGCATTCTTTTACTAGCTACAATAGAAAAGATCTTCCAGTAAAAGTTTTTGTTTTGCAGAAAAAAGAATTGCCAGAAAGGTAAAATATCTAAGCTATATAATAGTTTTGTTTTAATCAAATTAGTGTAGATGTGAATTTTACAAGAAGGAAAGTTACAAGAAGGAATGTGCAGATGACAGCCTAGTTACAAACTGCACATTACTTGATGAAGACATATGAGGTCTTATTCTTTTCAGTATTGTGTCATGAATCTGCAGAAGGGCTAATTTGTTATTCCTGAAATCATGGCTATCAAATATTCATGCTGCACATTAACACATTATAATGATGTATGCTAATTTACAGTATAATTACTATACTAAAAGCAAATTGTTGTACTGCACTGGACTGACTGAATTCTCCTTTCAAAAAATAAGATGGTTAATTAAATAAATAAAGTACATTCTATCATTTCACAACATTTGAAAGATGCATAGTGCCTCTTAATTCTTTGCATAAATATCATGAAAATATAAAGCCATATAATAGTACTTCTTGCTGCACATATCTTCCTGCCTTGTTAATTTTTAATTACCCCTTGAGACTTTTAACAGGAGATGCTTATTTACATTTTTCAACCAAGTTTGTTGTTTTTTTTTAAAAAAAACATAATGTAATATTGTCTGACATCTGAAAGTTTGAATCTTCTGACTTAGATGTGACCCATCACTGTAACTTGGTGATGGAAAGGAGGAGGGTGCAGAAAAAGATATCTTATCTCTATTCTGATTCATTGGTGGGATTACCTTCTAACTTACTTGCACTTTCCTTCAACAAACATTTCAGCTTATCCAAGAGTCCCAAAGGCTGCACAGAAGACACTATATTATTAAGAAGGGGCAAATACATATATTTCCACAGAGCCAGTTAATAGGATTTATTGAACTGGATCTAAAGGCCTCTTGAAAGATGGAATACTGATTTGGAAGTGATTGTTATACCTGCAGAATGGGAAACAAGTCAAAGAAAGCCAGTCAGAACCTCAGCATTCATTTATACAGTACTGTACTTGGTATCCACTGGGGTTTGGTTCCAGGACCCCCTATGGATACAAAAATCTGTGGATGCCCAAGTCCCATAAAATACAATTACATAATAAAATGGTGCCCTTTATGTAAAATGACAAAGTCTGGTTTGCTTATTGGAATTTATATATTTTTTCAACATATTCAAGCCCTGAATGCTTGAATCCATGGATAAAGAATCCATGGTAATTGATGGCCAACTGTATATCCATCTAACATTTTGGGGGCTGATTCTAATAGTTATTCCCAATTAGAACAGACAAATTGAATCAATGCAACTTACATAAATGTTGACACAATACATGCTCTTCATTCAATGGGTCTACTCTACTTGGAACTTACAAGTGGAATTATGTTCTAGAAAAATAGAAAATAATCAGAAGAGATGAAAGGAACAAAGAGAGTTCTACACTATTTTATTTGAAGGCAGCAAGATTCTGTTACAAGAGAGAGGAATAGCTATAGTAAACAGTAAATATGACACTATGGAGTGAAGTGGTGAGAATACTAGTCTAGGACTGGAGAAAACCAGGTTAAAATCTCTCATGGCTATAAAACTCTCAGGATAGTATACCACACAGGATTATTTTGAAGATGAAACACAAATAAATAGAAAACCATACACAAAGAAGGCTACATTCATATCATAGAAAAACTATGTGCTTTTTTTAAAAAAAGTGTTAAAAAATAAACAAAACAGCAATGTTCTATATACTTTTTTAGTAATTTGACAGAGAGATAAAATTGAATGAGGTTGCAGCCAGGAAACCAATCAAAAACCAACCACCTTTGCTTGGATATGTTTGCACTTGCTATAAAAATTACAATCTTCATTCTAGACATAGAACCCTTTCAAACTCCCTAGTTATAGCACTATGATTCCACGCTGTGTTTTATGAAATCCTGGGGTTTGTAGTTTGGTGAGGCACTGCCTGAAACTCTTTGGGAGGAATATTCATACTTTTTTGTGGGTTTTTCAGGGTACAGTGGTACCCCGGGATACGAATGCGCCGCCTTACGAAATTTCCGGGTTACGAAAAAAATCCAATTAAAAAAACTGATCCGGGTTACGAAGGTTTTTTCGGGTTACGAAAAATTTTTTGGTGCTTTTCGGCGCTATTTCACACGAAATCGCGGCTTTTCCCCATTAGCGCCAATGGGTTTTTCGGCTTGCGAAGTATTCCGGGTTACGAAAGCGGCGGCGGACGGAAACGAATTAATTTCGTAACCCGGGGTACCACTGTATGTGGATATGTTCTACAAGAGTTCATTCCTGATGTTTCGCCAGCATTTGTGGCTGGCATCTTCAGAGAATTTCTCTGAAGATGCCAGCTACAGGTGCTGATGCAACATCAGGAATAAACTCTTATAGAACATGGCCACATAGCCCGAAAAACCCACAAAAAACTATGTATGCCAGCCATGAAAGCCTTCAGCTTCACAATTATTCATACCTTTCCCTAAAAATGCAAAGCCCAAGATTTTGCCATGGCAGTCATACTACTATATCTGTGTAAAGTGAAAGGGCCCTGGTGTTCTGGGGCAGATACCAGGTCCCAGCATACTGGCATCACCTCTACTAGCATCTACTCCTGTGTGATGAGTCAGAGAGCCAGTGTGGTGTAATGGTTTGAGCTTTGGACTAAGACTCTGGCCACCAGGGTTTGATTCCTCACTGAGCTATGGAAACCCACTGGATGACCTTGAAGGAGTCACATACTCTCAGCTCCAGATAACCATGTGGCAGGATCACCTTAGAGTCAACATAAGTTGGAAACTTGAGGACACATGACAGCAACGCAATCATGTGTCATCACTCCAATCAGCTATAGCCATTTTAATTACTCACAATACTTTAGAGAGATATTGTGGCAAGAATATTTTAGATAATGAAGAGCCTGGACAGACAGGCCAAAACAAAGCTGTTTTGGGTCACTTTGGAGGTACGTTGTTTAAATTATGCATGTGTTCTAAGAGGCCAGAGCCTGCGCCAAAGCCATGCTCCAATCCTAAAGACTGGAGTGCAGCTTTGGTGCAGCATATGGCCTCTTAAGAGGCATTTGTCATTTAAACAGCATGCCTCCAAAGTGACCCAAAGCAGCTTTATTTTGGCCTGTCTGTATGGGCCCTAAAATGGCTATTTACTGCTCCTGCCTAAGCAGAAACCCCAACATAGGAAGGGTCTTATCAAAGGGTGCTTTATCTATAAGACACCTGTTATAATTGGAACTGACTCACCTTTAGTCTATGTACTGAAACAGACAGGCCAAATAGAGTGGCTTCCGGCTGCTCCCTGGGCGTGGTATTTACATGATACATGCCTCCAATGCAGTTGGAAGTTGCTCTATGACTGCCCTAAGGTGGGGCAAAGCCGCCAGCAAAAGGAACAGCAAAAACCCACTCTTGATGGCAGCCCATTTGGGACCATGGCAGCAGCCTACTTCCAGAGCGAGTTGTCCGGTCTTTGCAGTCCCAGGCCAATTGTGGCCCAACTGTGGCTGGAGCTGCCAGAGGCTACTCAAAGCCATCGCTCTGCTTTGTCCCTCGATTGTGCCCTTTTGGGCACTCAGTGAGGGAAGGGAAGGTTAATTAAGGTAGTGTTGAATAATTTTGTATTTTGGAAAGCTATAACTTTGCCTCTACTAGAACCTAAATAGAAAATGTCAGCTAAAAGGGGGATGGGGATGGGGAAAGTGGACATTTACTTTCTGGAGCATCTGGGTAGCATTAGTCTTTTTAATGTTGTAAGCCACCTGAGTCCCAGTCTTGAAAGAAGGGTGGGGGGGATGATGATGATGATGACGACAACGATGATGATAGCATGAGAAACCGTTTAAAAGAAATCTTTAAACAATCATGGTAACTATAGATCAGAATCAAAATTTAAAACAGTAAATGTTCTTTCTATCACTGAGGTTTTCTTTTCTCCCCAAACCCACCACTCATCTTCATCCTCCCCCTTTTCCTTAATTCTCCTTCACTCACCTTATTATTCCCTTTTTATCTACATTTTCTATGTTTAAGTTTCTATCTTTAAGTTTATATCTTCAAATTTCTATCATTTTTTTGTGTTTGTTAGTTCTGTTGTTGGAAAACTATTCATTCAAGAGTTAATAATTTCTAAAACCTTACTCTTTTCCCCCCCAAAGATAGTTGAACGCTAGTACTGAAAATATGGGTCTTTTTCAGATTTCACATTTTTGCACTCAAAAAGGCATTTGCATCCAGTAGTCAGGTTTGAAAAGGTTGCCCTGATTTTGAATCTCTGCATAATGGAAAGTTAAATGCAAACCACTGAAGCATTCAAATGTTCTTCCTTTCTAGGTTTTCAGCATTATGCAAATTATGCGCAAAAATAAAAATGCCAGTACATTTCAGGTTTTTTTTAAAGGGCTCAAAGTGATATTTTAGAGATTAACACTGTTAGAGGTTGCTTGCAGATTAACATATTAGAACATTTCCTCATAATCAATGCTTGTGTGTTTTGTCATGTACAGTTCTATTTAGGTGTACATAAATTCAGAATGAAGGAACTTTTTTCTTCTTCTCAGCATACAAGAAGAAGAATTCATTTATATCCTGCCTTTCCTTAAATAATGAGATGCAAATTAGCTAACAGTGTATATTTTTTTATATACAAAAGCTTCAATAAAAGTATAAATATAAAAATCTGAAAAACAATAGATAAAAGTTAAAAATATTAAGTATTTTAAAAATCAGTTAAAAGAAAACATAGGCAAGGTACAGACCACCCAAAAATGGTGGCCTGCTGACGCCTGGTTTTCCACCGGAGGGGAGCATCAACTGCCAAACAGTGAGGCTTTCCGCTGGCGGAAAAAGAATCTGCAAAAAGCGGGTTCTTTTTACGCCGCGGTGGCAGTGTAGCAAGTGTGTCACAGTGTGCCACTGGTGCACTCGTTACACACATGCCACGTGGCACCATGCAGATGCTGCATGGTACTTGCATAACAATAGTGGCGCCCGAGTGTACAGGGCACCATCATTTTGATGCTCTCATCACGTGCGAGGGGTGAGGGGCGTCTAGAGCGCCACCCCAAGACACTCCTCGCACGTGATGAGAGCATCCATTTTGGCCCATCTGGATTGGGCCATAAAAATCTTAAAAGCATGGGATTTTAATGCACCAGACAGCATTAAAAGCCCACGTCAGTCAGTTTCCCAAGGCATGATGGCATAAAAATGTCTCAACTTGCTGGGAGAAGGGCAGCAAGAATGGGACCATTCTGAATCTGTTTATGTTGGCACTAGACAGAGTCCATGTCTATTTCTTTGTTTGTTTTTGTTAGGGTTGTATGCAGGATTTATATTTGTCTTCATACCTGTCACATCTGGATGTCAGTGTTAATAGTTTTGAGAAAGAGAAGCACATCCTTCCCTGAGGACCAGAACAAAACCACTGCAGTTTATGATTTACCTACATGCACACATGTGCGCGCGCACACACACACACACCTGCCTGAGCAGTAAAGTCTCTTCAAGGGACCTTCTACTGTGTCCTACCAGTGGGTGCATTACACTACATGGAAACATGGGAAAAGGTCTTCCCTGCTGTGGCATCCCAGTTGTGGAAAGTCCTCTCCTTAGAAGCCTTTTGGCATAGATGTTGACTTCATATCTGTACCAAGATTTTTTTAAAAGTGGCTCATTATAAGATCCTATGGGGCAAAAGAGACCTTCCTAAAAGGGCGGATTATGGCCATGATGGTGCCATTCATGCTGGGGCCATGGCAACCGCACACACACAGTCCCAAGTGCAGAGCAGCAAGGAGGGAAAAGGATCTGCTCCTTCCTGGGTCAGGTTTCAGCCACCTTAGGCGGCCTGGGCGCAGTTTCAGCATGGGTCAGGGACATGCATCATCTAAACACCATGCCTCCAAGCCAAGTGGAAGATGGCTTTTTTCACCCATTTGTTTTGGGCCTAAATCTAAAGACTAATGATGTTAGCTTTAAACTATTTTAAATACTATGAATATCCAAATATGATTTAGACTGTCTTAAAATATTTACCTTGCTTTCATCCATTTTAAATTGTTCCAAATGGCTTGACACTGCATTTTTCTTTGCATATCATTCTGAGATCTCATAATATCTATATATATATCCATTGGGGGGCAGATTTGGGCTGCCTTGAGTGCAACTTCCACATGGATTTTGGAGCATGCATCATCTAAATGCCACATCCCCAAACCTCACAGAAGCCAGCTTTTTTGTCCATTAGTTTCGGGCTCCAAATACCAATGGAGTTATTAATTAAGCCACAAGTTATATAGTGGTTACATGGTTGTTGTGGTGCAATACAATACAGAAAGATGCAAATTGTAACCCTGACTATATACTTTCAAAAGTTTGTGTGGGAAGATGCAGGTCTGTTAAACTAGTAGTAAATTGGTAGCAAGCTGCTTATCCTGAGTAAGGGGCTGTACAGACCACCCCAAAGGGGTGCCCTGCAGATGCCTTCAAGTGCACCAGATCAGAGCCGCAGGAATCATACACCGTGGTCCTGATCCGGCCTTTCCAGGGCACAATAAGGAGCCGCAAAAAGAGACTCTTTTTTGCGCCATGGAAAGTGTATGATAGTCACAGCACCATGGTTTGAAGGCGTTCCTTTGGTGCAGCACCAGAGGAACCCGTGATGCCGTGCACTGTGCAGTGCAGCACACAGCATCACAACACCCTGAGGGCTGAGTCGGGGCATGTGTCATGTAGACACTACACCCCGACTCTGTTCCCAGGCTGCCTTTAATGGCTGGTCAGCACAGGGCCTAAGTTCTTTGAAGTCAGTAACTTTTTCAAAAGAAATATGTGACAGTTTCCATTCTGATGCCATCCTCACAGCCATGTAACTGCTATGTCCCTGGTGCTTTAATATTAATCCCATCATTATATCAACTCCCTTAACTTTTAATTCTGCAACAGGCTAACAAGTTTGTCTCTTTGACACAAAGACACAAAAGGAAGTGTGAAGGCAGACTGTATTTCCTAATTCAAAAGGCCTTTTTATAATCCTGGTCTGTCCCCTAGTTTTTCAGTCTGTTCCTTTAGTCCAGCCCATTACAATGAAACTCATTCAGAAATTATAATTAAGTTTCCACAAAGTATGCTCCATATTGTAAACAACTGTGGCACAATTCACCTGCACACTCCCACTTGCTTTTAAAAAAAATTAATTCTTATAGAATAAGGTTACTAGACTATGCAGGGGACTTAGTAGTCATGGTAAAGAGAAAAGGCTTGTAATTAAGATGCTAAACCCTTTTATATAATATCTGCAAATGGATATTCAATAGATATTTTATGAGAAAAATCATCTGAAGCATGGAGAAAACAGAAGCACACATAAAATACCATCCTATACTTTAAAACATGTTACATGGTGGTGATGGTGGAGGTTGTTTTAAATCATGCAAGTGGCTTCCCAATTCTTTCTATGCCAGCCAGTTAAATATGCTCTTGCACTAAATTTAATGAATGCCAAGTGTGCCAGATGGACACTAAAGTAATATAATCCCACTCTGCCCACTTCTGTGAGCATGGTGATATGAAATCACTTCTATATTCAAAAACTGTGAATGAACTAGAATGAACACAGGCTGGCTAATCAATCATATGGGTCTCTTTGGGAGCAGGAAGCTGAATATTTGGATCCAAATGCTTAAACTTGTTTCCTGATTTTCAAATCTGGGAGATTTCTCCATGTAAATAACTTCCTTGACTTCTCTATGTAGGCAGACTGTCTTGACAGCTAAGTATGTATTCAACATACATTTTTTGAATGTTGTCACACTTAAGTGTCTTTATTATGGTATCCTTCACTAAAGGAGCCGTCTCATCATAGTCCTCACCACATTTCTCTGAATAAAACTTTAGCTACTAATCTGACTTTGTATTGCTAGATCTCCCCTCCAACATTTTGTTTTACTTTGAAGACCCATTTCCATTATATAGGCTCCGAGACTATTAGTAGCTCTGTGACCATCCAGGTTTGATTTTTGTGAAGGGCATCTATTTCTTCTTGTGCAGCATTTCTCCTCTTACTTCTTTCTGCTACAGGCAGGCTTTCAATTTCTTCTCAAGTTGAAGGATGACATGGTACGACTGTTTTTACAAGGTAGGACAGGCATTGGGGTGGTGTGCCTTTGTTTGATCAAGATGATTATCTCAGATCTGGTTCTGAACCTACTCACTCTGAACCTTCTTCTTTTTGTATTCACTTCCATATCTTTATTTTTGGCAAGTATTTATGGGAGGGAGACTTTGCATACTTTGCTGTTGCGTACTTTGATGGAACAGAGAGAATAAATGTAAACCATGCAGATTCGGATTACACAACAGAGAATGCCCACAATACAAAACAGTACAGAACAGTTACAGAACAGAACAGTGCAGAATATTGGCTTAAATGGAGATATTCAGATCTGCATTTAGGCCAATATGCCATTAGCTGCTCAGTACTGTGGGCATTCTCTGTTGTATATATAGCCCTGCTCTTTCATGTACTGTATGGTTGGATGTAGTACTTGCCACCATTATCAATTTGAAGAGCTTAAGGTTTTCTGCCAAATTTGTTGCTCACAGTTGTGACATAGTCTTTCAGTAGTAACAAGGTCTGGAGGATCAGCCTATTCTAATCTTCATTTCTCACCTTTTTCCCCCCTGCTTTTGTGTAACCCCTCTATCTGATGAGTTTTGGCTGCTAATGATTCCAAGTATTAGAAGATTTTCATAACTGGCTCCATCGTTGCTAAAACGTCCTCTAAACATCCCTAAACATCAAATCTTTAAAGTCTTGTTTTGTTTTGAAACGCGCTTCCTGAATCGTCATGGAAACGTGGCTCCCTCTTTTGCATCCCTGAAATGTTCCTGGGAGAAGATTTCCTATGAACGCAAAGTTTGCATTCATAGGCAATCCACTCCCCTTGCAACGATTCAGGGACACCAGAGGGAGCCACATGTTGGTGATAATTCAGGAAGCCCACCTGACATTCAGACACAGATGCTTCCCCCACCTTTTAGGTAAGTTTGGGGGACGTTTTAACAGCGATGGAGCCAGGTATGAAAATCTTCTTAATCAACGTACATATTTGGTATCTACATACATATTGGAGGAGAGGAAAGGCGAGAGAGTTTCTGTTGTATAGAATATGGAGAAGAGAGCGTGAAGAGAGGGAACAACCACCTAAGCAGCACAGGACTGTAGAAAGAAAGAAAAATCACAGAGGAAAAAATAATGGAAGGTGCAGCTTATTTGTTCTGTTGACCAATGTTATCAGGATTCTAGCCAAGCCGCCTGAAATTCATTTACACCAGGGGTAGGCAACCTGCGGCCCACGGGCTGGATGCAGCCCGGCAAGGCCTTGGGACCGGCCCCAGCCCGGTCCTGCCGCCGATTGCCACCGGAGCCTTTGGCCTCTCGTGTGAGGGTGTGGGGCCTTTGGCCTATCAGGAGGAGGCGGGCAAGGGGAGGCAAGCGGCGGGCAAGGGGGGCAATTGTCTATAGAAGCCTCCAAAACATGCATTTATATTAACATTTTTTTAAAAAATCAGCAAATTTTTTTGCGTGTCCTCCATTTTTTTTAAAAAATGTGTCCTCCATTTGAAAATTTTGTCCTACATTTGTCCCAGTTTATTTATTTATTTAATTTTTTAAAAAAAAAATTTTTTTTAATTGTTTATTTTTTGGCTTCGGCCCTCCAGTTGTCTGAGGGACAGCAACCCGGCCCCCGGCTCAAAAAGGTTGCCTACCTCTGATTTACACCATTAGCTTGCTTGTGATTCCTATTTCTATTTCAACCATATATCTGTGCATCCACATGAACAATATCCATGCTACTTTCTATTTAAGGTGTATCCAAACTAAGTTACTTTGATGTTAAAGAATTAAAGTAACCGCCCTCAATTATAGTTGCTAGTACAGTACAGGTAGGTGACAAAGGTTGGTTCCTGGGATGGAGGGCAGGTGTTTAAATTTTGTAACTGTATTTTGGCTGCATTGTGAGTAGAAAGGAGGAAGTTAGTCTGTGCATATGAGAGGGTGGGATGCGGAGGTAAATTTGCCTTTCAGAACAACTTTTTTTTTCACGCTGCAGTTCATTCTGTGTCTGCTTACCCAACAGCAAGTCCTCTTCTGATGGCTGATTTTTGTTGAAGATTTTGTAAATGCTAACTTCAGTACCTGAAGCAGTATCCCAAACACTATGTTCATCTCATTCTGCTGCATTAGTAAAAGCTAAAAAAGAGGATAAGAAGCAGTTATAATTGCCTCTCCCTTTATCTAAGCAACACAGGTAAGAGGTATAATCTCCTCTCCAGGTAAACAAAGAGTTAATGATGAGCTGGGTTAAGTTACAGTTATTTTGGGGGGGGGGGTCAGTGTCACAGAGCCTCAGAGATTACAAGAGACAATTGGTGGGTGAGTTGAGCAGAAGCACTAAGCTTCAATATGCTTCCCTAATGAAAAATATAAAACCCCAGGATGCCAAGAGATATAAGAGAGAGACTTGGAACTATAGTGCCTGCCACACTTGTGTGCCAACTGCGCTGATTCCTTGAGATGCAAGATCTGGCCTCAGTGGTACATGACTTGGTTACATCACGTTTGGACTACTGTAATGTGCTCTACACGGGGTGCCTTTGAAGAGTGTTCAAAAACTTTAACTGGTGCAAACTGCTGCAGCCAGGCTGCTAAAAAGGGCAGGTTATAGAGATCATACAACACCCCTGTTGAGAAGCTCCACTGGCTGCCAGTTTGTTTCCGGACACAGTTCGAAGTGAGGACCTATAAAGCCCTATATGGCTCAGGTCCAGGCTATTTGGCAGACCCTATCTCCCTATATGAGCTGGCCTGGGCTCTGAGATCCATAGAGGAGGCCCTTTTCTCCATCCCACCACCATCACAAGCATGGTTGGTGGTGACACAAGAGAGGGTCTTTTCCATGGCTGCCCCTAGACTCTGGAACTCCCTGCCCAGAAAGACCAGAATGGCCCCTTCTTTGATGGCCTTCCACTGACAGGTGAAAAACCTTCCTCTTCAGACAGGCATTCAAAACAGAATGCTTTTAAAGAATGGCCTGGAGTACTATATTGTTTTAATGCATTTTAAGCATTTTTATTTTTTTAAAGTATTTGATAGTTTAGCACTGAATTTGTTTTAATTATTGTAGTAATTTAATCCTATTTTAACGTATTATTTTTCTATGTTTTTAACTGTATGGTGTTTTTTAATGTTGTAAGCTGCCCTGAGTCCCAGTCTTGGGAGAAGGGTGGGATATAAATATAATAATAATAATAATAATAATAATAATAATAATAATAATAATAATAATAATAATAGAGGGAGGTCTGGTCATAGGCTGGTCCATGCAGGTCAATGTCATAATAGTGCTATTATTTCATTTTATCTGCTATGGCTACCTCCTGTAGAATACTGGGGTTTATAATGTAGGGGAAAGCATTTAGAATTTTCAGCCAGAGAGCTCTAGAGCTTCACCAAACTACAAACCTCAGTATTCCACAGGAGGCAGCCACAGAAGTTAAAGTGAAAGAATAGCACTATAACAGTGTAGTGTGATATTCACGCCAGTCTCCCCATGAATATCCAGGACTCAGATTCCATCAGTATCACAAGTAGAACAGGAGATATGTAGGAAGACACATTAGGGAAATTATGGCGCATTATAAACGGGCCTTTAATATGCCCCCGTCACATGCTAGGGGTTGGCCGAGGACCTAGCGTCCATACCAGCCTCACCCCTAGCACGTGATGGGGGCGTAAAGATGGCGGCGCCCTATACACACGGGCGTCGCCATCTTTATGTGCAGGACGCATTGCGTCCGCACGTGTCGCCCTGGAAATGACGCTGCAAATGCCTTCCGGGGCCTGAGAAGGAGCACGATTTCCGCGCTCCTTCTCGGCAGCATCCGGGAGCTGCGCAGTTTTAAGGCTGCGGTTTCCTGATGGTGCAAGCGGCGGCGGCAGCAGACCACCGCAATCCGGCGGTCTGTAACGCACCCAAGTTTCTTTGAACTTTGGCTGAATATGACTTTGTAATGCCAAGTAACTACCTGAAGGAAGGTAGATTCATGATGGGATACCCTTATGCTATGTAGATTCCTTGCTTGTATGTTTGATGTTTAGATTAATAAGTATTGTCTTGTATGCTGTTTCATAGATAAAAAAAAAAAAGAATAAAGCTTTCCTTTAAATATCTATTTCTTGCCACATTTATTCACATGCCTTTGTTCAGTGTGTGTGTGGGTGGGTGGGTATGTGTGCATGTTTATGCACATGGGATTCTCATTGTCAAGTTCTCCAGTAACTTTCCACCATGTTATTGGTTAAGGGGAGGGGGGTTAAAGTAGTGGCAGCTCAGCTATGTGATCTCAAGAGGATCCCACCTCCTACAAAAGCCTAGATCTGAGTCAAAGAGGACTCCAAGGTTGTTTTCTTTTGAGATATCAGACTCTAATATGGACTGAAAAGGAGAGGATGGAGATTGAGAAGAACCTTTAGGAGATTGACTGTTATTGTGCTGAACCTAAGATTTTGATGAATCATTCTAAAGCAAACAGCAGTGTGCAGAGGTAATAGATCACAAATAAGGAAAAGATTGCGAGTTGTTCACAAATAATCCACAATAATAAATGAAATATGCCAGAGAGTGTAAAAGGCCAAAGACCAAGCTCTGAAGAGCAGAAGAGACAAGGTGGAGGGGAATTTTAAAATGAGACCCAAGCAGAACAGTTCAAGACACATTTCTGCTGCATTTAAAACTGTCAGCAACAGCAACATGTTATGGAGATTCAAGGGCAGATTAAGGGGTAAGGTTTCCTAAAATAGCTCCAAAAATAGGATCCCTTTTTCACGTGTGACTGGATTCTGGAAGTGGTGGCACAAAAATTAGTGAGTTAAAATGGAATAAATACATTTTTTTGCCTCATTTGCAACAAATCAAGGCTCTGCAAGGTTAAAGCATCAGGTTGTTTTCACTGGGAAGGATGATCTGTCACTTCCCCCAGACTTCCCTGTTTCCCAGAGATTAGCTGTAATCTCAGGAAGTTCTAATGGATTTTGTCAGCAACAAGACAATGTCATGAACTATCTCTATTCTAACTCAGTGTATTTTGAAGTGTTCAGTCAAATGCAGTTTTACAAAGGGCCTGCTCCTGGTGATGTTGAAAACTAGAGGTGCCTTTGAGGCATGGTTAAAATGAATGCTTGCACTTCAAAATTCATTGCCATGCCACTGCATTTGTATTGCTTTCAGTGGGACAATACTGCCTCCTAAAGTGCACTGGCTTTCTAAGAACCTCTTCATGCTCAGGGACATTTGAATGCTCAGCATACTGTCAAATATGCCATGAGTGTACTGCAAGATACTAAAAATCCTGGAAGCATTTTGACTGATTCTACTAAATATATTGACTGATTGAGTAATTTTGCTTTTCCTTGTGGAATGGAATAACTATCTCTGTTTTCATCTGCATAATAGTGTCTTGTTATCCTAGCATCTAAGTAGTTAATACTTTAAGCCTGCAGTATATACATGTCCCAATGATTACGACTCTTCTATCATATGTAACATTAAATACCACTAGAGGGCACAGAATTCTTACAGTTTCTTCATCTGGATCACAGAAAAAAGGTCATCAGGACTTTTAAAACCTGTTTGCTAACTGTAATTTGTTTTATGTACTTATTTTTACATTTGTGACACAGTTCTTTCAAAATACACTTATTACTAGCCAACCTCTAGATCTGTAGCATTAGTATTACAAAGTTATTAGCAGGTGTAAAATTACTATTAAAGATCAGGTAGGTTCTCAGTGATTGGGGTCTTTCTGCCTGGATTTATTTATGTGAAATCAATGTGACTCACTTTGTTTTGTGTGTCCACATTTTTTCCATTCAAGGTTGCACTTCCCTGCTGAGGATACTGCTATATTTAATTCAAAAAGTGACAAGCAACAGGAATGCTAATGTCCAAAATGCTCTTTAGAGGCAGCAAGCTCACGTTCACATAGTCTGCTGAGGTGTGTCCTAAAAAGGTGAACAACCACACAGCAGTTGGCACACATTAAGTCTGTGATCTCATGGATACCAAATTAGGTGTAAAGTCCCATTGAACACACCAAGATTGACTTCCAGGCAAATATGCATACAGTGCACCCTTCCCATCCATGGTGGGTTTGGTTCTGCTTTTCCCCTATGGATAGAAAAAAATATGGACGGCCAGGCCCCATATTATTCAATGGCAGTGATGTGCATGGTGATTGAGGCCAGTAAAATTCAGAGATCACCAGCCAACTGATACGAAGGGTTCAATACTGTTAAGTATGGGAAGAAGTGTTTCCTTTCTTATTTAAAATATACCACCATAACTTTCTTAAACTTTACAAACTGAGTAAAACTAACCAATTAATAAAATACTGTTGTAGGGACTTTTGCAACCAATTCTCTTATATATTATGGTGCAATTTTCCCTTGCCTGCTGGGGCAACTCACAAATACCAAGTGCTGGTAGTGCGTGGCTTGCTGGGCTTCACTTCCTTGGATATGTTTGTACTGTGCTCAGCAGAGCTGTCTCCTAGATAAATGTGTGCTTCAGTCATTCCCATCTAAATACCTTACAAAACTACAAATCCCAGGATCCCATAGGATGAAGCCATAGCCGTTAAAGTCTTATCAAAGTGTTACAACTGTGTATGTGAAAGAGACCTCTCTCAATATGTATTTTGTGTATCAAGTAAGATTGCCTTCTACCCATGTTTGTGCATGTATACCCGCAAGTTGACTGTTGACTTATGGCAACCTCATGAATTTAATAGGGTTTTCTTAGGCAGGGAATATTCAGAGGTAGTTTTGCCTATTTCTTCCTCTGAAATATAGCCTACAGCCTCTGGTATTCATTGCCATTCTCCTATCCAAGTACTAACCAGGGCTGACCCAGGTTACCTTCCAAGAACAGATGGGATCGGGTAGCTTTAGGGTATTTCATGCTTGTAATTAGTTAGAGAAAAACTTATATGTACTTGAATGCTATTTTAAAAATCTATTTTAACCCTTGATCTGTTGCAGCAAAAACAACAAAGAATCTTGTGGGTCCTCAAAGGTGAACTCAGTTATTATGACATTACTTTTCATGGACCATAGCCCATTTTCAGGAATACCTATGTCATAAAAATGTCTAATTGTCAAGGTGCCACAATGTAGAATAGGACAATGTCATGATGCCAGGCAGCCATTCAGATATGGTCACATGCGCTGCAGGCAAACAGAAGAAAGGGCAAAGTGCATTATGCATAGGTGGACATTTTTTACACATTTCAGGCATTAATTGAGAAATGGCCTGAAGTGGGTTACTTTTCAGCCTTGCCAAAGATATTAACAAAAAGCTCTCCCTTTCTGAGCAAGAGGATTCTTTTCACCCAGGGCTACAGGCAGGAGAAAATAATGAGATTGGCAAAGGAAGGCCAAATTATATTGATACGTGGGCAGAAGTGATGCTCTTCCTTTCATATTACCATTCCCAAACAGGTCCAAAGTGCACTGCAGAAATAATCCAATTTGAGACAAATTTAACTGCCCTGGCTTGATGCTAGGGAATTCTGGGAACTGTAGTTTTGTGAGACATTTAGCCTTCTCTGTCAGAGATATCTGGTGCCACAATAAACCACAGTTCTCAGGATTCCCTAGCACTGAGCCAGGGCAGTTAAAGTGGTCTCAAACTGGATTATTTCTGCAGTATGTTTTGTATTGATGGCATCCAATGCTCTAACTCCTTCAGCAATCCATAGTAAGTCCTGTCTTCAAGGAGCAAGCTAAGGACAAGATCATTTGGGGATTCATGTCATTTTGTGTTTTTATTCTTTGCTGTCAGTTTCATTATGTGCTGTCTTAATTTAAAATAGATGGACAGACAGATGGGATTGATTGATGAAGGCCTCCTTGAGGTCTGGTTGTTGGCAATCTAAAAAGCCAATAAATAGGTGCATTAATGGATTAGACAAAAAGACAGTCAGAATTTAGGCTGCCCAAAGGCATATGAGATTTCAAGGATATGGGATTGTTCCTGCACTTTGTGTAATTTATGAAATGTTGTAGCTAATGATAAATTTATATATAATGAATTTAAAAATTGAAAATGCATTTTGTATCTGTCTTATTCATTTTAAAAAAATGCTAGGCAGCATTTTGTGTTTCCTGCAGAATTTGAGATGTGTGGATGAATCTCCAGGCTGCACGTGCTCCTCAACATTCCTTCACTCAGCATGTAAAAACAGTAGTTTGAGCAGTGTTACTATTTATGCAAGATGCAATGAAATTCTGTGGTGCCAAAATAAGTTTGCAGTGGCCTATTTTCCCATGCTGGCCAACCTGGAAATTTGTAAGAGTGAATCCTTTAATCTTTTTCTAATGTAATGTCATAAAAGTATGAGTCTGCTGCATAGAGGCATGAGTCTGCTGCAGAATGGACACAATTCATAATTTGAAATATGGATATACTTTTCTATAAATATACAGTGAAGTGAGTATTGAGGAAATAAAGCCTCACTGCATAAATAAATAAAGAATTAGGATTTGACTTTTCAGCCCACATGTTTCAGACAACACACAGGTTTATTTTTCCTCCAGGCTAGTAATTTTAGTTTTTCCTGGCAAGACTTCTGTGCTGAGTATTAATATTGTTATGATATTGGGGAGTTGGCCTGGATGACCTCCAAGAATCTCTTACAACCCTGTGAATTTGTGATTGTTACCAGTAGGATTTCTGGAGATCAGCTTAATGACCCTGTCAATTGCATTCTCTCTCTCTCTCAGTACGTTTTGTTTTTAAGGAAATTATAGGCTGAAAGCTCCCAGTTGCTGAAATTCTGCATCCCTTAAGGTTTTGTGACTCTGGAAACTGTTGAAAAGGCTTTTAGCTGAGACTGGATGGTCAACTTTAATAGGATACAGTGAAACAAATTACTGTAGTTTTATGTAGTGTGCTACCTGTTTATCGCATATGTTACTAACAAAAATTCTGAATAGATACCTTAGTCCCAGATGTATTGTTTTTGGAAAGATATACAGTACTCTGGTTTGTATTTGGTAATCTTTTCAATATACTAAACACTACTATCACTAGAGAAGTTATCCTGCATATATTTAAGTTGTAGATATATGAATGTTACTGTGTATACGTAATGAATGTAATTTTTAAAACCTAGCATCTTATGTAATACCTGAGTGTGTCCCTTCCCACCTCCCCTTTCAGTCAAGTAATATGGCAATCTAGACCTTTGTGGGGTAAAAATGGGCTGGCAGTTTTGATTTAGACTAAGCTATAGGAAAGAGGTAGTTTGGGGTGGGAAGACTTTGTAAAAGCACATTGGGAATGCAATCTTTCTCCCTAGAGATCTGAGGTAACAGAAGTGGCTATTAGGCTATCGGTTGGAACATTTAATGCTGTACCTCCACCTTTCATCACCTGGTATTCTTTCCAGATAAACACAGACTTTGCAAAACATCCCAAACACAAATGTTGCAAAACATCCAGTGACTGTGCTGACAAGGACTACTGGAACTTGGAGTCTCACAATATCCGGAGGGCCACCCATGCTGTAAAACCTCTCACTCTGGGTGAGAATTGGGTAAACACAATAATGTAAGCACTTGGTGGTAGTGGTCATGGTGGGGTTGTAACAATATGAACAGAACTAGCTGGTGTTCTTTCCATGGAAATGCAGTGCTGGTGGGAAATGTTTCAATTTACTGAAATTCTACTTATTATGCAATGTGGGGAAAAAATTAGCAGGATACTTTGGAAAATTGGTGAGACACTACCAGGAGAGGTGTGTGTGAAAAGGACAGCATGGTTCTATAGCAATTGCTATGCATGTATGTGTTTTCAAGTTGCCTGTCTAAGTATGGCAACTTCACAAAGTTCATAGGCTTTTCTTAGGTGAGGTATACTCAAGGTGGTCTGTCATGCTATTGGGTGAATACCAAATCTCTCTCTTCCATAACCCCTTTTTGGCAGGTCTGGGGTTATTAGAAAATGCCTAATCAGTTCTGCTGTCAGCTGTTGGGCAGAATACATATAACTCTTTCAAAGCCACTGGGGGCTTTGTCTCTTTAATCGCAAACATGAATGTTTCTCATGCTTAAAATGCTGGCACTAGATTTGATTGTTTCTGAGGCTGGTTAAATCCCCTCCCCACAAAAGAACAAATCAAAATGCATAGTAACCCTCCCTGCTAATTTGTTACCTGAAGGGGAACACCTTACAAGTATTCCTGAGATAGAGTGTTAACAATGGAGTAAAATAAGGAGGGGATGAAGCAGCGGGAAGCCAAAAAGATGCCTCCCTTTCATGACAACAAAAATCACTTTCCTGAGACTGTCTCCTCCCTCATTAAAGCTAGGCCAGTCCTAACTGCTGTTGTTTCTTCATTCTGCCTATTAACCAGATTTCTGCCCTGCCTGCACTCTTGCCTCCTGCTCTTTAAATCATTCCTGGAAATGGAGCATGCAAAATGTTTTTCCTTCTGATCACTGCTTTGAGGGGTCTCTGCCAGGATCTTTCAAGCTTTCCTTTTCACTAGATCCTGGCTTAGAGCCAATGAACACTCTAGTGGCCTCCTCAAATTTTTTTTAAGAGAGAAAGAAAGAGAAGAGGGAGGTTTTCTTCCCATTTCCTTCTGAAAATAGTAGTGCCATTATTGATGATTTTAGTAACAGCCCTTCAGTACCCAAGTGAATATTAAGGGGGGGGGGGAGAGTAACTTTGCAGCAAAGAGATAATGTGCAGTGGCACTGAGCTGTTTGACTTCTTCCCCCTCCCCAGTGGGTTTACATGCACAGAGTAGGGTTAGACAGGAGGAACACACCAGATTCCAAAACAAAAATATAAAAGCGCTATACATGCAAAGGTACCTGTTCCCGGATCAAGTTGCAGAGCTGTTCCTACTATCAGGCAGAGTGAGGTGGTGTGGCCTCAGTGGAAAATACTGAGGAGTAAGGGTGAGAGGATGGGCCAGTGTGACAAAGAGGTTCGAGTGTTGGACTACAACTCTGCAGACTAGGGTTTGATTCCCACCTCAGCTACAAAACCCCTGTGTGATCTTGGGCAAGTCACACTCTTTCAGGGGAAGGCAATGGCAAACCTCCTCTGAACAAATTTTGCCAAGAAAGCCCTTTGATAGATTTGCCATAGGGTCACCATAAGTCAAGAATGACTTGAAGGCACACAATAACAGCAAGCCTGTTGCCTTCAAGAGCAGGAGAGCTAGCAAGCATTGAAGCATTAATCTGCCAGTACAGTCAGCTTCATGGAATGGGGAGATTGGGATTGTAGGTGCCCCAGGTGACAACTGGAAAATGCTGTTAACACACAAAAATAATGACTCAGGCTCTAATTAAGTAATTAGTTAATTGGTTGATCAGTTAATAGTTACTAATTAATATCACACTCTTCTGTCACTTTAGGACCCAAAAAGACTTGCATTATAAGTTGAAACAAAATATTGTTTAAAAATCTACAACGGTTAAAGAACCATTAAAAACACAATCCAGTTAAAAATTAAAACAGTTAAAAACACATTCAAGGACAAAAATTAATAGTAAAAATACAGCACATTCTATTAAAAGATCTTTCTGCCCCAACCAGTCAGAAGCTTCTTGTTGAAATAAGAAATTATATGCTTGTGGTAGGGCTTGGGGATCCGTTTTAACTTCTCAGTGATTATGTGTAATAGCAGAATGTTCTGTTTCATATAAACTATGAGCTAAGACTGAGGCCAAACCCCCAAAAGTGCTGAAAACTATCTTATCTAAATATATTTGCTTGTCACTGAAAAAAATTGCAAAAGGGGACCCAAGCAATCCTACCTTGCAAAGGAGTTGCACAGTCTTGGAGCAGCCATCAAGAAGTTTCTCTTCCCTTCTCACAAACAGACCTATGATAATGGTGGGACTGAAAGAAATAGAGTTTCACTTCAAGTGGTTCCCCATTAGAATACTGAACTGACATCTCAGAAAGGGTACTAGATGTTAAAGAAAAAATATGGGAGGATTCTGGTATCCATTTTTCCTTCTCGCTGTTTATATGTAATTGCAGAATGAAGTGTTTCATTTAAACCCTGAATTGAGTCTGAGGTCAGACCCCAAGAAGTGTTGGAAACAATCCCATCCGAAGAAGGGCTGCTCAAGAGTGTTAATGTTTGCCACCTGTTCTAAGCCTTATGGCTCCAATCTCCATCCTGGGAATGTAATTCTTCACTAAGGATGCATCTGTACTGTAGAAATAATGCAGTTTGACACTACTTTAAGTGCTATAGCACCATGCTAAGGAATCCTGGGATCTATAGTTTTACTAGACTTTTAGCCTTCTCTGGCAAAAGGTGCTGGTGCCTCAAAAAACCCACAAAACCCCAGGATTCTGTAGAATAGAGCCATGGCAATTAAAGTGGTATTCAAATCCTCAGTGTTTTCTTAAATGTAGCAACAAGTAATTTAAGCAATTTCCTTCCACTGTGAGAAAGTCTTCACACAGTTTTCAAAGGCTGTTTAGCAATTCAGGATGTATTCTGCACAGAATTCACACATGGTTGATGTGGAAAATAATGTACAAATATTTATACTTGTGCAGAAAATGCAAATCAATTAAGTGTGAATTTTACACAGAATAAATTCCCAATTACAGAATGTTCTGCAAGGGATTGATATTCCTGTGCAGAAATATTATTTTAGATGCAGAAAATGCTGTTTGTTACACAAAACAACCACATGATTTCTGTTCCTACTCCATCCAGGAAATGCAGACCTCTTCAGTGACGAATGTAGTAAAGCCCTGCTGTTAAGATTATATGTGCAGGTAACATATAAATTGTTGTGAAAAGATATTAAAAATTAAAAATTATTTTAGCAAAAGTTCTTCTTTTCCACACTGATCACTGTCATTCCTGTCTACATCCATTCATTTGAAAAGAACCAAGCTGGAAAGAAATGCAAAATCCTGAGATAGGGATAATCCCTAGGGAAGCTGGAAAAGTTCCCTGTTGGGAATTGTAACTCTAAGAACCCATGGCTTGGAGGGAATTCTGAGAGTTGTAGTCCCCTAGAAAGTAACTTTTCCCAGTTCTACCCACAGCAATCTGCCCTATGGTTTCAGAAACTACTGTAGGTAGCCGAAGTTAACAAGTAGTTTGGAAATATATTAAAGATAATTACATTTACTAACACCTGAATTTAAATGTTTTGCCTTAAAGAGAGAAATGCAACTGAATTAATAAATAAAATCCTGTTTGGCCCCAGAAATTTAATTTAAATTAGAATTGTGCTCTCGGTGCTGTATTAATTTAAGGTTTTTTGTTTGTTTGCTATTAAAAAGCTAACAAAACAATATAATTAGTGCTTACAATAAAAATACAGTAAGATTCAAGACAGAAGCATAATCTATGAGGTACAATTATTATTATTATTATTATTATTATTATTATTAACTTATATCCCACCTTTCTCCCAGTATATGGGTACAAGGTGGTGACAATGTTTGTTAGCTGAATTGATAGGCAACAATTGCATAATATGGAAAAAAAGTGGTACACAACAACAAACAAAAGATTTGCCATGTGCTTAAGTTATGGGATGGGTATTGTTGGGATGGGATGTAGTTATGGGGTGGGTTTTATATGAGATGAGTATTGTGATTGTATTGTAGTTTTAATATTTGTAGTTTTATATTGTTTTAGCTGATTTTGTTTTTTAAAATTATTGCAATACATTTTTTAAATTGTTATTTTGAGCCGCCTTGGGTCCCTTCGGGGAGCAAGGCAGGATAGAAATTAAATAAATAAATGCACTTGTCATTTCAAAAAAGAAAAAAAAATCCTAAATATCTATAAGAAAAGATCACCTCTGCCATCTTGAATGTGAAAAGACAGCAGCTTTTAGAGAAGAAGTGTAAAGAAGTGCCTATGGTGGGGCTAAAGCAGTCTCTGACATGGAGACATATGTGAGGAAACTTTATCCTCCTGCCCCATCTGGCCTCTTTTCTGTTTGATGTTTTAAAAGTCTGGCAACAAGACAAAGCAATCTACAAGAATAAATGCCGAAGAATCAAGTGTCTCTGCTTGAGGTGCCCCTCTGGTGCTTAAGCCTTGGGAAGCCTCATCCTTCCCTGTCTCATTTCTCCTCTTCTCTGCGCCTGTTGTCACAGCATCCTTTCCTGACCTGTTTTCTTCTCAAAACAGCTTGCATGCACCTGGATGGCAGGGTTGACATTAGGAAATGAGTGTCCTGCTGAGCCTTAGCTGCAGTATGCAAAGAAAGAGGGGAGGGGGGGTGGGGTAAGGAAGAGACAGTGAGGTCTAAGGTACAGGAAGTGATGGCTTTTGCTTTTACTAGAAAAATACAGGTGCTGCAGAAAGAAATGAAAAGAATGTGAAGCTAAACCAGATGTACTCAGGCTCCATCTGTACTTCAGAAATAATCCAGTTTGAGACCACTTTAACTGCCATGACTCAATGCTATGGAATTCTGGGATTTATTGTTTTCTGAGACATTTTGACTTCTCTGTCAAAGAGCTCTGCTGCCACAACAAATTACAGTTCCCAGAATCCCATAGCACTGAGCCATGGCAGTTGAAATGGTGTTAAACTGGATTATTTCTGCAGTATGGATGGAGAGTAGGAACCAGCCACCACCACTACCCCTTTCCATGCTTTCTTGAACTTCCTTCCTTACAATTCTTTCCTCCCCATCCTTGCTGTTCTGAGGGAGAGTGAGCCATGCTGCCCTCTGTTGAAGAGGCCAGAAACTGAGGCTGCCCTACTTTGACCACACCTTGAGAAGGGAGGCTGGGTGACCAGACACCCTCCTTTTCCCAGGACATGTCCTACATTTCAGCTTTCTGTCCAAAGGGAATTCCACAATGTCCTCCATTTGGAGCAGGACTAAGATGCATGAATTTAAATAAGTGTTTTTAAACTTTCATGTTGTAACATCCTACATTTTTCTCGAGTGTCCTACATTTTGCAGTGCCTTGTCCTCCTTTATGGTGTAGACATCTGGTCACCCTAGAAGGCAGGACTCAGTAGAAAAGAGAATAATGTTTGGAAAGGTAGAGGGTTGTAGAAAGAGGGAAACAACAAGCCAGATGGTATGAGGAATGGAGGGCAACCAAAATGGTGAGGGGTCTGGAACCTATGCCTTATGAGGAGAGCCTTAGGGAGCTGGGTTTGTTTAGCATGGAGAAGAGACAGTTAATGATAACCAGTGATATGATAGACCTGTTTAAGTATTTGAAGGGGTGTCATATTGAAGATGGAGAAAGCTTGTTTTCTGCTGCTCCAGAGAATAGGATACAGAGCAATGGATTCAAACTACAGGAAAAGAGATTCCACCTCCTGAAGGAAGGAAGAGCCTTTTTATAGTAAGAGCTGTTTGACAGTGGAACACACTCCCTCAGAGAGAGGTAGAGTCTCCTTCTTGGGAGGTCTTTAAACAGAGGCTGGATGGCCATCTGTTGGGGGTGCTTTGATTGTGAGTTCCTGCATGGCAGAATGGGGTTGGACTGGATGGCCCTTGAGATATCTTCCAACTCTAGGAAGGACTCAATTAGGGAGATCACAGGCCTGAATCTACAAGACTTAAGCAGCACTGTTGAGCATAGGTGGTCCTGGAGATGCCTCATCCACAGGTTCACTGTAAGGTCACAGGGGCGACTGGAGGACAGCTAACAACTACAACAATGAAAGAGGAGAGAAGCTCACCTGTAGAACGGGGGGGGGGGGGGGGGGTGTGTGTGTAAAGGGTTTGTGGGGGGGATTGGATTCCCATAGCTTCAGAATACATTTCAGGGTGACCAGATGTCATAACTATAAAAAGAGGACAAGGGACTACAAAATATAGGATATTCAAGAAAAATGTAGAGAAAAGACCAAATAAAAGCTAAAAATACTCATACAAATTCATCTTAGTCAAGCTAAAAATGGAGGACAGTTTAAAATCCCTCCTGGACAGAAGGCTGAAATGGAGGGCACGTCCTGGAAAAGGAGGACACCTGGTCGACCTTAGATAATCCGTCTTATTTTAGGGCAGGGAAATGGGAGTGTTTGGGAAGCAGTGGTTGTGTGCCTTCAAGTCATTTCCAACTTATGGCCACCCAAAGGCGAACCTAGGCACGATTTGCTCAGAGGAAACTTGCCCTTGCCTTCCTCAGCCTCAGGGCTGAGATTGTGTGGTTTGCCTAAGGTCACTCAGGTCCAAAACACACTGCAGGAATAATCCAGTTTGAGACTGCTTTAACTGCCCTGGCTCAATCCTAGGTAATTGTGGGAACTGTAGTTCTGTAAGACATTTAGCCTTCTCTGTCAGAAAGAGCTCTGGTGCCACAATAAATTACAAATCCCAGGATTCCCCAGCACTGAGCCAGGGCTGTTAAAGCGGTCTCATACTGGACTATTTCTGCGGTGTGTTTGGGACCTCAATAAATTTCCATGGCTGAGTGAGGATTCAAAACCTGTCTCACCAAGGGTCTCAGCACTACAAACCCCAAGTGTCTCAACACTCAGACATGGTTCTGTGGAATGGTCACAGTCTGTGTGGTTTTGCCAATTGTTGAGATTGTTGTGTGCCTTCAAGTCATTTCCAACCTATGGCCACCCTAAAGGCGAGCCTATCATTGGGTTTTTGTTGGCAAGTTTCTTCAGAGGGGGTTGGCCATTGCTATTCTCTGAGGCTGAGAGTGTGTGACTTGCCTAGGGTCACCCAGTAAGTTTCCATGGCTGAGTAAGGATTCAAACCCAGTGCCTCGGTCCTATTCAACAGAGTCCTATTCGGACAGGGTGCTGTGGTATAGCCACAGGCTGTATGGCTTGCCAATTGTGGTTGTTGCTGTGTGCCTTCAAGTCTTTTCTGACTTGTGGCCATCCTAAGGCGAGCCTCTCTTTCTTGGCAGTATTTCTTCAGAGGTGGATTGCCATGGCCTTCTTCCTCTGAGGCAGAGACCAGTGACTGTTAATATGGCAGAGCAACAACAAACCCAGGCGAAAGGCTCTAAAAGGTGGCTGTGTGAGAGACAGAGAAGTGTGCAAGACTATGGAAGAAACCCCCCCCTTTTCAGGGTGACCAGATGTTCTCACCTCAAAGGAGGACAAGGCACCACAAAATGGAGGACGTTCGAGGAAAATGGGGATGTTTAACCCAACACAAGCTAAAAGGTAAAGGTTTCCCCTTGGACAAGGTTGTCCAGTTGTGTTCGACTGTAGGGCGCTCAAATAAAAAACGCTCATAGAAATCTAAACCCTGGTCATGCTCCAAACGGAGGATCTTTGGGAATCCCTCCTGGACCGAAGTGGTGGAACTGGAGGACGCGTCCTGGAAAAGGAGGACCAAGTCTGGTCACCCTGCCTCCCTTAGCTCAGCTCTCAACAGGGGCTGGGAGGCTGCTACTGAACTTGAAAGGGTGTTGCAGGACTTTTTCGAGAGAGCTTTCCATTTGGCTGCATCCACACTTGAGAAATAACCCGGTTTGGCATCGCCCTGAATGCCCTGGCTCAAGGCTATAAAATTCTGGGAGTTGGAGTTTGTTGTGGGGCCCAGCGCGAGGGCCTTAAGCCAGACAAGGAGTTAAAACGGTGCCAAAACGGGTTATTCCTCCAGTGTGGATGCAGCCCTGAGCTCAAAACACTTCTAATACCCGTGCTTCTTACAGTCCTGCTCCACATGAGAGGACCAGGAGCAGGAGGTTGAAACGGAGGGCAGGTCCGGGTAAAGGAGGATGCCTGGTCCCCTTCCCCTCTGCATACCCAAGAAGCCCCCTCCAAATAAAACATGTCCTGACAAGGCAAGGGTCGGGGGCTAGCCTGCCTCTTCCCAAGGCTCCTAGTCGCATCTCTCTTTTTAAAATTTTTAAAGACGTTCTACAAATGAGGACGTGGTTAAATAGTTGGAGTGTTGGAGGACTAGGACTCTGAGACCAGGGTTCGAGTCTCAGCTCGCTCGGTCAGGGAGACTTCCCTGGGCGACTTTGGGCAAGTTGCCAAAAGAATCACATCCAATGATGGGGTTGCCTTCGGGGGGGGGGCGTCATAAGTCGAGAATGACTGGAAGGCAGCCTCCTCCTCCTCCTCCTCCTCCTCCTCTCTCTCTCCTTCCCTCCCTCCCGGTGCGCGCCTTCAAGCAGTTACTCCCTCCCCCCCCCCTTCTCGCTTCTTGGTGTCATTCGTGGACCTCCCTGAGGCGAAGAGAGGGAAGAAGAGAGGCTCTTGTGGCGTTGTTGCTGCGACTTCAGCGACAGACCCCGAGCCCTGGTCCCTTCCAAGTTTTTTATTGGATTGTATTTTATTAACAATGAAAGGGAAGAAAGGAAGGAAGGAAGGAGGGATACACGGAGGAAGAAGGAGCTAAGGAAGAGAGGAAACAGTTTCGAAGCCGCTGAAGAGGGAAAGAAGAAAGATCCAGGGAGCAGCAGCCTTTGCGAGAGAGAGAGAGAGAGAGAGCGCAAGGCAAGGCGCGCCAGGGGAGCGGTGGCCCCCCTTTTCCCTTCTTCCTTTCCTCCTCCTCCTCCTTCTCCTTTCTCCCGGGAAGACCTCCTCGCCCGCCCTGCCGTGGGTCAGCCAGGTGCCCCCTTCTTTCCCTGCCCAGGGGAGCTGTGGGGAAGGCGCACATCGCCGCCTCCTCCTTTGCGCGCTTGGAAAGGAGGCTGCCAGGCTCCATCCTCCCGGGGCCCAAAGGCAGGATGCCATGCCCCGCAGCCACAGCGGAGGAGACGACGAGGAAGGCGGCGGCAGCGGCGGCGGCGTCTCCGAGGGGCTCTGGCTGAAGAGCAGCCCCTCCGCCATGAAGGATGTGGAGTCCGGCCGGAGCAGGGTGCTCTTGAACTCAGCCCCGCCGAGAGGGGACGGACTGCTCCTCTTGGGCACCGCCACTGGCGGCGGGGTGCCCGGTCAGGGCTCGCGGGAGAGCCGGCGAGGCAAGCAAGGCAGGCGAGCCCGCATGAGCCTCCTGGGGAAGCCGCTCTCCTACAGCAGCAGCAGCCACCCGGTCTACCGGCGCAACGCCAAGTACAGGAAGCTGCAAAACTATCTCTACAACGTCCTGGAGAGACCCAGGGGCTGGGCCTTCGTCTACCACGCGTTCGTGTGAGTAACAGGTGGAGCAGGGCGCCGCTTGCCTCGCCTGCTCTGCCTCAAGGCTGCTAGGGAAGCCTGGGAGGGCCCCACAACAGACTCCAGCCCCCAGAATTCCATGGCAGCCTTGAGCCAGACCAGAGGAGTTTAAAAGGCATTTCAACATGTTTTCCATTGGGGGCATGGGTAAGAAGCATCAATGCACATTTCCATGCGTCTTTGGAGCTTTCCTTTGGTCATGTCCTCCATTTTTCTTGCCTGTCAGGGGCAGCTGTGGGGTTGCCTAGTTTTGTTGCTACCTGGAGAGGGTGGGAGGGGCCCTTACTTGGCAACAGGTGGAAAGATTTGAGGCTGCATAAGCACTGCTTAAATAATCTGGGTTGACACCACTTTAGATGCCTTGGTTCACTGCTATGGAATCCTGGGAGCTGTGGCACCAGAGCAAACCTCTGGTGCCACAACCAACTCAGGGTGACCAGACCTGGTCCTCCTTTTCCAGGACATATTGTACATTCCTAAAGGTCCTCCAGGGATTTACTTTTCTATGAGTGTTTTGAGCTTTTCTTTGGTCATGTCCTACATTTTGCGGTGCCTTGTCCCTCTGCAGCGAGGGCACCTGGTCATCCTGAACCAACTACAGTTCCCAAGCTTCCATAGCATGGAGCCATGGCAGTTAAAGTGGGGTCAAATCAGATTTATTTTGCTCCGATGCCACAACTAAGTACAATTCCCAGAACTGCATAGCATGGGGCCATGGCAGTTTAAAGTGGTGTCAAACTGGATTACTTCTGCAGTATAGATGCTGCCATAGCAAGAGCCCAAGTCCTGTGTTGCTGAGGCACAATGAAGGTGCATCACTGCGATTTTAGAGGTGGGCAGGTGTAGAGGTGCAGTGGAAAGGGATGCCTGAAACCTGGTTGAGCTGCTCTGGCCAGGCTTTGAAAAGAGCATCCCTTTGGCTTTGCAGCTACTCTGGGAGCGTCAGGGTCAGGCCTGAGCTATATCCTTTTAGGGTGCTTTCACTTACCATGGCACTAAAGGGGCCTTTGGATAGGGTTTTGCCCATGGGGGGGTGCAGCATGAGCAGATGTCCTCACCGCAAAGGAGGACAAGCCACCACAAAATGTAGGACCAACCATGCAAGGCAGCACAAGGGAGAGCACCATTAAAAAAAAACTAAGTTGTGCAGGTATTCCATCCAAATGATAAAAGAGGAAGCCAGACAAGTTAAGACATTAATGTTGGCTCAACAGTAAGATCCATTGAATTCAGTGGACTGAGTAAGAGTTGCCTTGTAAAGCTGCAGTTGCATGCCGGCTCATCTGGGAATAAGCTTGCTGAGTACAGAGCAGACTTAAAAAGTACATGGCTTCTGTTGTGTGTGAAAGCACCCTTGGATAGCTTTCTTTAATAACTAAAAGGAGAGACATTCTGACATTAATCAGTGGAAATGTGGAAACCCTTAGAGAAGAGATTGAGGAAGTGTGTGGTTAATTGAAAGGTTTCTTTTTGGGTGCAATACACCGAATGTTGTGCAGATGAAAATGTGGAATACGGAGTCATGTTATCTACCACAGAGAAGCGTACAGGGCTGGGTTTGAATGTGCTGAAATGAGAGAAGTATAAAAGTCCTTTCCCTTTTGGAAAGTCTCATGTTCAAGTGTTGAAAGGTACAGAAGAAGAGCTGATGACTGTGGCACTGTGGCAGGACATTCCTTAAGCTTGCCTAAAAGTGGAACAAATAGAACATTTACTTTTCTTCGGTCTCAAGGTGGAGAGGTAGGACATATTTGCTATCTGTTAGATGCATTGACTATCTCTAGGACATATTGGCTATGAGTGGTTTGCAGCACTTGGTTCTGAATGTTTTAATGGGTTGGCTCAAGGCAAGTGAATTGGTAGAGGAAATTGCAGAGATATACTGTAAAATGGTTGTAGAATCCTAAATTATAATCTAAGTAGCCGTTATAAATTTTATTCCAAATGTTATTTGTATTTATGGAAATTGGAAGGGAAGGAAGAAAAGATGAGATATTTAAAACTTTTATAGTCACATTATTATTAACTACCTGTATATCGCTCATAAGGCACATACAATTCTTACACTGTCACTCTTAGTGTGTAAAATAATTCTTTTGTTCACAATAGTAATAAGTAGCAAGAAAGTAGAGAATTTTGGGTGTTGAAAGCATTGCTTAGAGTTTGAACAGCCTTATAAAGTTCAACAGCCCTGTGAACTGGGCCAGTAGCACTATCACCATTTTGCATACGGAGCCAGAATGACTAGAGGACTTAACAGTTTTGTACCATGTTTTGAAGTTAATGCTGTCAATTAATTTTAAAATAACAAACACTATGTAATTCTTACAGCCACCTATATATAATGAGTACCATTACCCCACATTTCACATATCAGATAACTAATAGATAGTAACTTGCTGGATGTATTGAAAGTTTATGGCAGAGACAAGATTCAGAATAGAGACTTTGTGGTTGTGTTGTGCTACATCAGTTTCTGAGATAAGTGGCTACTCTGTTAGCAGACCAAGTTGTGATTTGAACAAGTTGTGATTTGCCAGTTCATTAGAGCTCACTTTCTTGGATCTGACAGTGCATGAGTTCTCTGTCTCCATTCAGTCAGTTCTACATTTCTTATTGCAATAGATCTACTGGTTCCCATTTCACACAGGAAGAACTGAAGCAAACCCAGTGATCTTATATCCAAAGGGAAATTTGTAATGAGGTTCAGGGCCAAACATCTGTCCACTCTTCCCCATTGAAGGTTGGCATTTTAGTTAGTGCACTACATAGCTGCATTTCAGCTTGCTGCCATCCCTGTAAAGGACACCACTTAAAGCACACTTGAGTTACATTGATTTCTGTGCAAAAGAAAATTAGGCGTGTGTACATAAATATGACACAGATGGTGACTAAACCTATTTCAGCTGTCCAGTGGATATAACTGAACCAACCTTAAGCTCTTTCAACTTCCATTAATTTTGATAGCAGAGGGATTAGGCAGTGTTGGAAGTGGCCCGGACAGGAACATTGCATGAGAGCAATTACTCATAAGGTATCTGTAGTGCAAAATATTGGTGTTCCCCCACTGAATATGTTAGTCCCATGAAATCATACCACCTGATGCCAGATCACTAAACAGAGTACTAAAAAATAATTCACAGTTGCCCCCCTCCCCCGCATGATTAATTAATAA
The DNA here is from genome assembly GCF_019175285.1 of Sceloporus undulatus. Taxonomy (NCBI): domain Eukaryota; kingdom Metazoa; phylum Chordata; class Lepidosauria; order Squamata; family Phrynosomatidae; genus Sceloporus; species Sceloporus undulatus. The sequence continues at coordinate 127,085,852 of NC_056522.1, read as the reverse complement.
AATATGCAATGTGGTAGTTACAAGCTGCATAGGTTCTTCCATGACTAAGCTAACCTTTTCCAGGGGTCACAAATTATGTGTGGGGCCTTGATGATCTCTGTGCCTGTGTAAATTATTCAGCAGTTGCTTCAGAAAGTGATTCCATAAATAATCAAGCCAAATCACAGATAGTCCCTGTGTGCTGCTCTTCTGTTTTGAAATGTGCTTGGCCTGGTTGCTTCTGTGTTGCATATAAAGAGATAGATTCTTGACTGCTAAGTGTTTGTAGAACAATCTCAAAGCAAAAGAACTAGAAAGAAGAGGAAAATACACACAAGTGATGTACAATGCCAGTGTTATTCGTGGAATTGATCTGAAATGTCCTGGGTTTCTTCAGCTTCCCCACCAACTCTGGTCAGAATTTATTTATTTATTACAATAACATTTCTAAACTACCTATTAGCCAAAGCTGTCTGGAATATTTAAGAACTCATCTGGCAATGTACAAAGCCGTTTCAAAATCATACTGAGCTCTAATGTTTCTAAAGAGTGTTGTTGTTGTTGTGTGCCTTCAAGTCATTGCCAGTATATGGTGACTTTAAAGCAAAACTGTCATGCGGTTTTCTTGGCAAAGTTTCTTTAGAGGGTGTTTGGCTTTGCCTTTCTCTGAGGTTACGAGAACATGAGTTGCCCAAGTTCACCCAATGGGTTTTCATGCTAAAGGGGGGATTTGAACCCTAGTTTTCAGCCTCACAGTCAAACGCTCCACTACACCACTCTGGCTGTCACCCAAAGGACATAGTATGGTTTATTTTTTATGTTTTTATCTTTTGTGTAGTTGTATATGTGTTGTATTGAAAGACTGATATGCTTTTTTCCATTTGGCAGTTCCTTCAGTTAGCTGTTGTTACATTGTCTATAGATTTCTTACAGTTACTCCATTTCCTCCCATTTTACTCTTTGGCCATTCTTCTCGTTGGTCTTCTCTCAGTAAAATGATGATAACATATGCTTCCCAAAACCTATCAAAAGTAATGATAGCTGGCAGAGAGGAAGGATATATGTTACAGCCGCTGCATCATAATGTCATACTTGAAATTATGGTAGTTTAAAAAAGTAATGAAACAGCTGGGCTCCCAACTCTGATTTTATTCAGAGATTAAGACTCAAAGTGTGGTGTAGTAAAAACTAATATAGGGACTGTGCAGACCAGCCATTAAGGCCAGCCTAGGAGCGTGGCATCCATACAACGCATGCCCCGACTCCACACACGGCTCCACACAGTGCTTGGCATCATGGTGCTCCTCTGGCACTGCGTTTAGATGACACAGCATCAAAGGAGTGTCTTAAAGCCGTGGCTGTCACGCCCTTTCCAGGGTGCAAAAAGGAGCTGCTTTTTGCAGCTCCTGTTTGCGCCCTGGAAAGGCCAGATCAGGGCCATGGCATGTGGTTGCTGCTGCCCCAGTCTGGTGAAGATGGAGGCGGCTGCAGGCCGCCCCTTAGGGCAGTCATAGCCCCATAATGTCATGCCTTGAGTGGTGGACTGGGACTCCAGTGGATAGTGTTTCTAATCCCCATTTAGCCTTGGGAAATCATTGGGTGACCTCTCTTAGTCTAAGACAGAGACAATGACATGCCTCCTGTGAATAAATATTACTAAAAGCCCTATAATAGATTTCAACCAGTAAGTCAGAGTCAATTTGAAGGCATAAAACAACAACTGCAAAGACTCAAATATAGATTTGATCTGTGCTAGTGACTGGAAATTAGAAATCAGAAAGTGGTACTCTTTATAGCTTAATGTGGCCTGGAAATACTGTGTCCCATCTGTCTCCATCTCAAGTGGCAGAGAAAAGTCTATTTTAAGCATTTAGTCAGAAGCCTTACTGTGTTTAAGACATCAATAAAGCTGTTAGCCCATGGAGAGTAACCTCAGGAATATGCAAAAGAGATGTGTTACAAGATACTGTGAATGCTCTCTCCCCCCATCACTGAGAGATTGATTTTTTTATTTGTAAGGTAAAAAGGTAAAGTAGGAAAAGCAGAAAAGAACTATTAATATCATGATTGGAAGCAAATTTCCTGCTCTCAAAGTATCTGTGAATGGTTATAGATTACTCTTGCATCTTTATGACATCCATTCATCCATTTATCCCGCACTTTAATGTTCACTCACACAGTCTTCTACAGTCCCCCCCCCCCCTTTAGTTATTTCTATGTATTTCTGTCATGGTTCCTCAATGAATGTACATTGAAATCAATATTTTTTTTCATGCAGAAAAGAGATGGTCAAGATGGGATATATGGTTTTTTTGATTTTCTGATGACAGTATCTTTTGTTTATCATAATTATTATATCTGCTTGTCTTCGATCACACATAATGCTGTATATATCTTACTTTGAAAGATTAATGTATAATTTTGAAGTGACTGATAATGAAGTTACAAACATATGATATTAAAGTATTAGACACACAAACACACGTTCTACACTCAATTAAACAGACAGAACAGAGAACAGAGAACCAATGGTATAGGTTACAAGTGGAGTATACTTGATGATTACCAATAACTTTTCATTCTGTCTATTATGTGTTAGAGATGTTGGGAAAGAAAAGATCTTACTCTGTTTCTATCATCTCATCCTCAACATGTTACCCAGAACAGTTATTCCAAAAGGTGAGAAATCTGTTTAGAAGAGGCTCTGAGAGTCTAGAAGTAGAACCCACAGTTACCTGTCGTGATAAATGCTAGGCAGTTCAAGGAGAAAATCACTCATATTTGTACATAAATTGAGGCAACAGCTATTGTTGCTTCTGGGGAAGTTTCTGATTTTCCACCCATTCATGTTTCTTGGGATAGTTTCCATTTAATGCATTCGATGGGGAAAGGGGTAGTTCAGTCAGTTGCTTTAAATTGGTTTTAAATTTACCTCTGACAATCTTGGCTGAAAGGTTCTAGTAGAAGTGGACTGATTGAATTCCTTGTGTCAGAGGAAGGTGTCTAAATAAGAATGAGGAAATAGTGTACCCCTTGCTAGACTGAAGGATGCAAGAACTACCACCAAATGTCCTTTATGTGCAAGGTGCTTGAACATGTGCTAATTGGGCATCGTCATACATTCTTAGAGGAAACACATTCTGGACCCGTTTTAGTTAGGTTTCAGGCCAGGTTTCAATTTAATTTGTCCTGACTAATGACTGTTATTAGGGGGAAAGGTGGGGGATTGCAGCCCTGTTGACTCTCCTATTGTATCAGCAAAGTAAGATGTGAGAAGAAGGCACTGTGTTATGGTCATTCTGCTTTTGTATACAGGATGATTCCAAGACTGACTTTGGAAACTCACTGTTAGCTCCATTGCTATTACATTGTAGAGTGTCAGAAGATACATCATATTGTCCATGCTTTTTAAATATCTATATGAAGTTGATCTTATTTGTATCCCAGCCTGAGAATTTGTGATATCGGGCAGGATTTAAATATGTTATTTAACAAATATAATAAATCATAGCACCACTATGATGATGAAGGGGTGAAACACATGGTCCTAATGAAGTGACTTCCATACACTTTGGAGGCATACCGATTAGACAATGCATGCCTCCAAAGTGGCAAGAAGCCATGTGGTCGGTGGGGTTCGGACCCACTTCTGGCTGGAGTGGACTCAGGCTGCTCTTTCCCAAACATCTGCTCAGGCCCATAGTTGCTAGTTTTGACTATTCCTTTTATATTGGCTATACTCCTTAAAAATAAAAGTTGCATTTATGTGGTCATTCTTTGTTTAAATATGATCAAGAAAAATGCAGATATAAATGCAGTGTTACATTAATAGATAGCCATGAAATTTTTCTTCTTCCCCTAAAGTCTTTTGTACCATCTAAAAACTGTGTCTTGGGGTTTCTTAGCCCTCTTAAATTAGATTGGGGAATTGACAGGGGGAGTACCCAGCTCCCAATTTGATTGACTTAGACCATTATGTCAGTGAAACCAGCCTGTTAAATCCTGGTTCTATTTCCTTTTAGTGGATCATATATTTTCCTTTGTATTAAATCAGATTGTAAATGATTCTTCATGTACATAAGTTTTGATCTAGAGATTGATGGGAATCATGTTTTCTCGTTGCTAAATATATATACAGTACGTTCAACCGCTACATTCTCCTAAAAAGAAGATGATTCCCCAAGCTAGCAAAAAAGTGAAGTTGAGAAGGGGGCATTCAGCATGAGTGGGTAGAAAGGAAAAGGGGGAGGGAAAGAAAAGGATCAGAACTGAAAGAGGGAGACAGGGAAAGAGTTAGGCAGAATTAGATTGGCATGATGATATAGTTCGGACTGGGGCGATGTTTGGATTATGCCTTTCAGTCAGAGTTGAAGTAGTGGTAGAGTATTGCAAAATAAAATAAAATATTACTTTTCAACATACCAAAAAAGTTGACATATATGGATAATTATCAAGATAATGCTCTCTCTCTCTCTCTCTCTCTCTCTAATATATATATATATATATATATATATACGTTAGTATATTTTGTGCTGTAGGCATTGGTGATGCTCTGAGCTCAAATATTTCTAAAGGACTTTATTTTTTATTTTATTTTTTTGTGTTGTCAGCAAACAAATGCCAATTAAATAGGATTTTTGCTGTTGTCTGAGGGTGTGATTCAAATATGATCCATGCTGAAAATAAATTTGACAATGTTAAATCCATCAAAATGTAAATTTCCAAACTGAGTGAAGTCATGACACAGCAGCAGCACAGTAAACAATGAAGACTGCCAACTACCTTTAGATAATTGCCCACAAAGAGTTACTGCCAACTTTACATTTTAATCACAAATGGCAATTTTGGCAATTGTAGAAATATAGCTGTACTATATATTTTCCCCCAGCAAACTTTTATGAAAATTCTTCAAATAATGTTGTAGTACAGGTGTATCTACTTGTTCACATATCCGTTTCTGTCATTCTGTGACCACAGTTGCCATTCTCTGTTGTTAACTGCTTAATAATTTGAGGTTTGATTACATGAAAATTGGGCAGGCTTCAGCCTCCTGTATGAAGGTATTGAGATATGTTTAGATAATTTGATTTAATTAAAGTGTAAATAAAAAGTGTCTTGAGGACAATGAACAGAAAGATATTCAAAAAAACAGGAGATGTCTGCTTACCAATAAACTTTTCCAGATGCTTGGGAAATCCTGCTGAACAGGATGGGGTGCTGTGGACTGCTGTCCAAAACATGGAAGAAGAACTTTGCATGAAAGTCACCCAGATGTTTGCAGGGCAGTGACACAAATGCCCTTTTCTGTGATTTTCCTTCCACTTTACGTTTTCATTATGATTTTCATTTCCTAGTGCACAAAACTGATCAAGCATAGCACACATTTAGAGAATTATATCTAAGCATATGTTGTGCCCTGTGAATCACTAACAGCTTTGTCCAAAGCAGTGGAGCAGATGCACTGTGGACCATTGTGCAGGCTTGATCCGTTGAGAAATATTTTGTTATTGTGTACCTTCTGGTTGTTTCTGACTTACAGTGACCCTAAGGCAAAACTATTGTGGGGTTTTCTCAGCAAGGTTTGTTCAGGGGAGAGTTGCATTTGCCTTCCTCTGAGGCTGAGAACATGTGGCTTGCCCAGGTTCATCCAGTGGGTTCTCATGGCTGAGCATGGATTCAAACCCAGTGTCCTAGTCCACTATTCAGATCACCACACCACACTGGCTTGCTGAGAAATAGAACTTCCCACATTATATAGGACATTGGGAATCTTGCACTTCAGCCTAGCAGGGTGTGTTTTGTACTGCATTATTTTTGTGCAAAATGTACAGCATCTTACAGCATTACATTCATGTATATTCTTGATTGCTTTACTGTCTGTTATGATTAAAGAACTATATGGTTTGATGGACTGAACAGAACTGAAATTTGATAGGTCTCAGCCCTTTTTACAAGTACTGAAAATGGATTTGAGGAAGCATTGTTTCACGTAACGTACACACAGGTTTCTACGTATTTTTCAAAGAATATGAAAATATGCAAATACTGGAACTAAGAGTTGGATGACTGCATAAGCCACTTTCAGTTTGTGGTAAAAGCAATTATTGTGTTATAGCCAGCATTCTTCTGATGGTCAAAGTAGACCTTTCTTCTGCGCCACCTCAAAACTGGCTTCAAACTGTTTCCCAGTGCTGTTGGATGCTACCCCTTGTCATCTGTCTGTGGCCTTTATTTTGAAGCCACTTGGCTTCATCATATTAAATACATGTTACGGATTCTATCCTACATGTGATTCCAGTACAGTGTTATTTCATTTTAATTTTGGAATGAGAAACAGATACCAAACTGAGGGGTCAGGGAAGAAGCACTGAACCAAGGTGATCCAGATAATCCATGCAATAACATCACAGAATCAATAAATCAGAATTGTTCTTCAGAGAGTCTTGCTAGTATAGTATGTTATTGAAACATCATTGTGAATGCTCTCCTAAGTGTGAATCCTAGGTCCCCCTAAAATGGAAATGTAAAACCTACGTTGATTGGAGTGTGATTTATTATCTCTCATATTAACAAGATTAATATTTGCTTGTAATAATCTCTTTCATACCTTTCACTCATACATATACTGAATGTGAGGGGGGGGTGATGGCCTCAGTGCTTCAATAAGGCCAGTTTTTGTGCAATTTTTAAAAAGATGTGTACATAGGTCTTCTGTGTATCTGGAAACCTCAACCATTGAGCCTTCTTGATCAAGCATATAACTCTACCCCATGGAGGCCACTTTTATGTGTGAAGGTCAAGGAGCATGGCCAGTAACCATGATCCTGCTCTCTTCATTATAGGTTCAGCATGTGCATGAAGGAAAGGTGTGGAAGTATATAACGTTATATTTAAAAATAGACTAAAGCATAGGGATATCAGCTTTTGCTTCATATATACAAAGTTTCTTACAGGCTCTCACAATAAACAGAGAATGTATATCCTACCAGAGAAAGTTGAAATAGAATCTGTAGAAAGTTACCATTCATTCATGTGTTATGATTACCAGCTAACTGATAATAGAATGACACATACCTCAGGGTGCCTTGTGAATTGTATGGTAACCCAGATTTTCTTAGTGAAACTGTTATATGGGTAGAAATATAATTGTTTCTAATCATTGAGCGCACACACATGCATACATTCTTTAGGCTGCTACAAAAGAACTTTGAAGATCTTTCTGTTTTATTTATCACCCAGGGAAGAGTAGTCCTCTGCATGCACTTGATTTTATATGAACTGTAGGTTGTGTACTTTATCAGTACTTAAGCAGAACATCTATTGAGAGATAAATGCTACCTTCAATAGACCTATTGGAATCAATGAAAACAAAAGTTAGTTTTGACTCACAATATACCTTCTTGTCAAAGAGTCATGTTTAAGTAGGACCTATCTTGGATTTAGCAGTGATAATCCATACTGGGATGTGTATGAGCAATTCCAACTGAAATGAATAAATCTATTTTGAAACAAATCGGTTGATCATTTCAGCTCAGCTTTATGAGTATGTAGTCATGTAGCTGCTCCATTAATTTAAATGGGAAAATTTTAAATGTATTTTTTAACTCTGTATCTGAAATAATTGAAACCCAAAAGTGCTTAGCTTTGTTTGGTTCATGTCTTCTTTCTTAATCTACATACAGTACTGAAATTTTCTGTTACATATGTGTAAATTTGTCTGGGCTTTTTGTTTTGTATTGATTTTTTCTGGCTTTTAATAGCTTTAAAGCTGTTAAAGTACAGCTGTGTTATAGACATAAAGATTTACTCTTCAGGGATGCATACATTCTTTTGGTGTAATAATTGCCACTGCATTGTTAAACATTCTCAAGATTAGATTAGATGCTAACTTCCCTGTGTGATTAAAAATATAGTTGCCCATTGTTATTAGTTACTGGGATAAAACATTGGATAATAAGAAAGCAAATCAGAGCAGACAAGTGGGAAAGAGTGGCCCAAGTCCCCTCCAGCCACTGCTCTGACTGCATGACCCACTCCTAAAGTGGGCCGCAGCCACAGGATCCAACCCGTGCCACTAGGAGCCGGATTATCCCAGCTCCTTTTTGCTCCAGTCCACTTTAGAAATATGTGTCATTTGAATGTCATGTCTCCAAAGCACCTGGAAGGTGCTTCATTTGACCCATCTGTTTAGAGCTTGGGACAAAAAAACCACCCCAATCTATACCATTCAAAATGCTTTGGAGAATTCTAGTTCATTTCACTAAAATTGTAAATTGGCATAATGTACAGTAATTGTTTTGCATGTCAGTGGAAACAAAAGCTTAATGTTCCATTGTCTACTTCTCTGCTTGAAATTTGAATCATAGTCAGTAAATAGTAGTGGCATATAACTTTTTAAAAAATGAATTACAGAGAATACTATCACAACTATTTTGCTTTGTATACTTTACCTTTCAACTTTATTCAAATTGTATCCTTTCTGGAACTGATCCACAAAACGCTCTTGGGAAGGTTGCAATATCTATTACATATCTAAGGCTGGGGTGTGGGTGGGTGTGGGTACCTCATTCGACCCTGTAAAACAAAGAACAAAAATATTGCTTAAGGAACAGTGCCTTCATAAAATAAAAATTATAATGAGCACTCTCTCCAGATCCTCATGGTGTATTTTTCTTCATCCTGGGGGACAGAATAGATCATGAAATAAAAACTTTGAATGAACTCAGACAAGTGAACAGATAGATCTAGCTTGCAAAGCAGAACTTGAGAAAAATGCTGTGTTCAAAAATAGCATAGCCCTCTATGTAGACAAGAAGTGATGGAAATCATGTTAGGTTCCACTGATTTCAGCTGAATAATTATTAAACAAATCTTTGACAGTATTCTGTTGAAGTACTTCAGTTTTGCAGGTTCATACCCACTTTCAAAGCTTCCTGGTATTGGCATGTTATTTAAATAATAGTAAGGAAGATCTTGAAAGCATGAAGCCAATAAAGCTGCAATTTTACACATGAAGCAGGGAGTAAATCCCATTATCATGTATGTCTGAGTTGATATGTAATGGAACACATTCTTATTCATTCCTACAATCTTCAGGGAAGGTTTTCCCTTGGTCCCACCACCATCGCAGGCTCAATTGGTGAAGACATGAGAGAGAGCCTTCTCAGTGGCTCTCACCCTCTGGAACTCCCTCCCTTAGAAGGCTAGCCTGGCCCCTTCCCTACTTGCCTTTTGTCAGTGAGCTAGGATATTTTCTTTAAGCAGGCATTTTAATATATAATCTTGATAGAGTGGCTTTTGTGTGGAGTGTGTTGTGTTGGCCATACCTTTTAGCTTTTGTATATTTTTATATGCTTTATATGGGTTTTAGATTATTTTAAATGTTTTATGTTTTTATTGTAAGGTTTTCTGAAATGCTTTTTACATGTGAGCCACCTTGAGTCTCTTCTGGAAGAAAGGTGGCATACAAATGAAATAAATAAATCCAAACGGTGGCTGTTTTTCCATAAGTGCAGTTGGAATTGGACTCTGCCACACACTTACAGGAAAGACAGGAAATTCTACATTCATCAACCCTCTGATTACCACCTTATTTTGTCCATATTTTTCATAGGAGTCAGGCAAAGCAGTTTAAGGGTCAGTGTGAAGGCCCAGCTGTCCAAATCTTCACTTATGGTTCATACATGCAAATGTACTTTTAGGTTGTTAGAGGAGTGACAAACTCGGAGTCCTGGTTCAGAAGACATGCCAGGTTTTTCTGTCCTTGCTCTTCAGAATAATCAAGAATTCTGAGAAATTCTGGCTTAGTGTTCTCAATAGATATAGCCACAACCTTGGCTGAACTTAGTCCCTGTCCTGACCCAATAGCATGCTAAGATCAGGTGCATTATTACCATCTCTGGTCCTTTCACACTACACAATTATAGCACTGTGAATACACTTTAATAGCTATGGCTGCATTGTAAGGAATCTTGGTTTTTCTAGTTTGATGAGACACTGAAGCTCTCTGTCTGGGAATTCAATAAACTCCCCAAACTACAGATCCCAGGATTCAGTGGGATGTTACCATGGCAGTTAAAGTGGAACCATAGCGTTATAACTGTGCAGTGTGAAAGGACTATAATTACTAATAAGAACATTTTTTCAGTAATCAAAATCAGTACAATGTAACATACAACAACAGTTAAGACATTTTTCATATTGTGTCAGAATGTTGTACAAGTTATTGTTTACATTTCATGTTCCAATGCAGATGGAGTAGATAAGACAGCCTCAATAGGTGTCATTGTTAAAATGAGAGATAACATGAAATGGTTGAAAGTTTTACTTGAGAATGGGCAAAAATATACATGAGGAATATGCTTCTAATATGTTTCTTATATATTATATGTACAATCCATTAAATAAACAGCTTCGCCATAGGATGTGTATAATAATAATAATAATAATAATAATAATAATAATAATAATATTTCTTACCTGCCTCTCCCCATGGTTCAAGACAGAGAACAACTACAAATCAGCAATTAGTAACATCAGTTAAACAAATTAATTAAAACACCCAACAATTTAAAAGAACAAATAAGACACATACAGTTTAAAATACTCCACATTTAAAATTCAACATCTTAATTCACAATTTAAAATTATCTTGATAAGTCTGCCAGAAAAGACTGGTTTTCAATGCTGTTTTAAAATTCAAACAGTATATTCAGCTGCCAAATCTTTTCTGGCAGGACATTCCCTAGCCAAGGGGTGAGTAAAGAGAAAAACCTCTGGCTAACAGTTGCCAACCTAGTCCTGGCTGACGGGAGTAAATGTCCACCAGAGGACCTAAGCATACAGGGTGGATTATATGGAGGGGGCTGTCCTATACGTAACCTGTATCGAAACCATGTAAGGCTTTAAAGGTAATAACCATCACTTTGTATCCTGCCCAGAAACTAATTGGCAGCCAGTGGAGTGGTTTCAAGGTTGGTGTAATATCTTCAGTCCTGGATGTCCCAGTAATCAATCTGGCTGCCATATTTTGAACTAATTGGAGTTCTTGAGCTTGGTACAGGGGTAGGCCAATGTACAGTGCATTGCAATAGTGCAACCATTAGGTTACCAGCATGTGCACTATCATTTTACTCTAGTTGTTCAATAAGCAAATCCGTGATATTTGATGTTGTTAACTGCCGTCAAGTCAACTTTGACTTATGGTAAAATCTCTCATATACTGAAGGTTATTACAATGAGTAATTTTGTTGCATTGTTTATATAAGTAATTTGATTATTTTAAAAATTCCATGGGTTTAGGAAACAACATACTTTTTTGGCCTTAGTTACAATTTTTTTTTTTAAAGTCACAATTAGGAAGTCACAGAATGTTTTGTATGTCAAAATAGCCTGTGGCTGGTTGTATCATATATGGGGGAATGAATATTTAACATGAGAAATGAAAGTACAATAGTACAATAAAAGACTTAAAATGTTTTATTCAGCAGTTATTGTTCACTTTGTTCCTTTATTTTCTTGTTATAAGACGACTCTGGGTGCCACAGCTAATAAAAGTGTAACAAAGCATTAATGTTTATCATCATCACAGCCAATCTTTTTCTCCCTAATGTAATTATTTCAGTACTTCTTTGTTCTTTTTTTTTCAAACTATAAGTATCACCATGAGTTGAAACTAAAAGACTCAATGTAATTCATTCCAAATTCTATTAATAAACATTAGCACATAAAAAAGTGAGAAGAATGTTTTGAATCGTACGGTGTAAGATGAAATTCAAAAATTGCTTTCATATTTTTCATGATATGCTGGTAATGTGAGACAGATATGAACTCATCACATTTAATTTTAAATATCTTTTAGCAGTTCAGATTATTTTTTCCCCCACTACCACATCACCTTAGGCTAATTCTTTTCTGATGCATTTAATGGGATCCTCCCCAACCCAATTTTATTTAATAAGGACAAGATTCCACGTGTTCTGTTTGAAGGAGCAGAATTATAGACAAAATGGTTGAATGAAGGCAAAATGTGTTAGAACTCAGTACATTTTAAATGCATGGAAGCATAAACCCATTATTTCCCCATTTCTTCCTTTCATCCGAATTACAGGTTACAGGTTCCAAATGCCATCGAATTAGTTTTGAATAAAGCTACTGCAACCTGTGATATACTCAGCTCGATCGTAAGAGTTTCAGCAAGTCTCCAGTGGGTAGGGAGGGCTGAGAAAGAGGAGGAAGAAGCTCCAGGTCAAAAGACCCTCCCCATTTGCTTTTCTTTAAACTAAAAAGGGGCAATATCTTGTGGTTGAGGAATTTTTGAGATTGGTGGTACTGGGTTTGAGACAATCTCTTTTCCTCACCCTTTGCTCACCTTTCCCCTCCTCTCCTCATCCTCATATGCCTCCCCCTCCTCTTCCCCACTCCAAATCTCTTCCATCCATTTTCCTCCTCCTCTCATCTCCAGCTTCCTGTCACACAGAGACAATCATGTGCAGGGGGTAAATGTTGTATTTGAGGGTCAATGCCAAGTGCTTCCCATCATATAAGCTGCTAGAGGAAAATTTCTTCTATACACATCTTAAAGGTTTTAGTGAGGAAAGACACGGAGCACATGTGCTTTCTTCCCCCCACTCCCCAGGACATGTGCTTGCACCCATCCATCCTGCTTTGAGATCTAGGCTGAGGTTGAGACACATGACTGCTAGCTTTCCCTTAGCTTAACAGCTGGTGCTGATAACCAAGACCTCATACCAGGATTCCATGGCATCGATGGAAACATCCACAGCAGTAGCACAAATGTAGTTCTTAGTCTAGCATTCTGAGGGTTAGAAGCATGTGGCTAGAATTTTGCTGGACCATTTGTGGTAGTGCAACCAGGGATTCCACAAGAAGTTCTACTTTTCCTCCCTGTTCTGAATACAGGCAGAAATTTACGCTCCATATGCTCTGTTACAGGATTTCAGTCTTTCAATAATTCTTTTTGCACACATCTTAGGAACACTTCTCCTGCCCCAGTGTTCTCTCTTTGCTAGGTTTAAGTGCCACATGTATGCTTGTTGAGATGTAGGGGAATGTTTAGAGAAAAAGGTGAGCAGGTGTTAACCATGCGAGAAATTATGTAGTGGAGGCAAATTATAATCTTGCAGTGGTTGTATTGTATCATGTTCCAATTTGTACCTCCAAATACAAAGCAGTTTTGAAAGAGTGTGTTTGCATTTCTCCTAGCTAGAAACACAACTAGAAGGAAATACAACTATACATTTACTGGAAGTTCAAAATGTCTGAAAAAACATCAAGTGTAAATGAAGGATGGGCATACCATAGCCTACCATTATGGTTTCTCGTGAACTATTTACTTATTTGTTTATTATTTGTTACTTGTCACAGAATCTAGCTCCTGTGAATGAATCTAAAACAGAAGCTCATGCAATATAATTCAGTTGATCTTATATAATAATCTGATGGATTGCTTTCTTATTGCACTCATGTATATTAAATATGATGAGTCTCAAAGCATTTGCTAGAAAAACACACATGATGATGCTCACCACATGCATGTCTTTTATGTATATCTCACTTTTCTTTTATAAATGGCACATGATAGAAGATGCTGTGTACATGGACAGTGTTCACAGCATTCACATCCAGTCTTCTTTCCACATTGTGACTCAGAGCCAGAAAATCTTTTTGGACTACACCTCCCATGATCCTCTAGTCAACCAGTTGCATGGCTCCAGCTCCCATAATCAAGCTGCCAGTCTGGTTCCTGATCTGCTCAGCTTCAGCTGTATTTTATTAATAATAGCATCCTACATGCTGGCCTACATTGCTTCCATTTTTGGGGGGGGGGATAATACACAGGACTGTGCAGTCATTATATTGTTGTTGCTGCTTGTTATGTGCCTTTAAGTTGACTCTGCAAGTAGCCTTTTCATGAGGTTTTCTTGCAAGATTTGCTCAAATGAGATTTGCCATCATCTGCTCTTAGGATGAGAGAGTGTGACTTGCCCAAGGTCACCCAGTGGGTTTCCATGACTGGGTATGGATTCACACCATGTTCCAAAGCCATGGTGCAATACTTAAGCCCCTATACCAGTGATGGTGAACCTTTTCGAGGCCGAGTGCCCAAACTGCAACCCAAAACCCACTTATTTATCGCAAAGTGCCATGTTCCTCTGGCTTTCTAGTAACAAACTTTGGCAAACTCTGTGCTGGGATGATGGCACATGTGCCCACAGAGAGGGCTCTGAGTGCCACCTCTGGCACGCATGCCATAGGTTCGCCATCACTGCCCTATACCACACTATCTCAGTTACTATATACAATTTAACAGTAGTGATACCATACGACACTCAGCACTTTGGCACTATCCATTAAGGAGTAAATCATGAAGAGCCCCCATGATGCTTAAGGTCAAGGTTATGCTTAAGGCCATGCTTAAAGTTAACCATGATGCTTTCTTAACAGTCAGAGTAGTATCAAGCTTTTCAAAACATCTGTGCTTTCCTTTGTAGTTGTTAGTTTATTGTGTAGGTATTAAATAAGAAAACAAAGCCCCAGTGCGTTGAAAAGTACAGTTCAGAACCAGATGGTACTTATTCAAAGTCTTCATGATTCATGCATTCATCCCATTAGGAATGAAGAGACCAGTTTGCCTATACATGTATGTCTCTTTTTATTCATGCAGGGCACTTCTTTTCACTTTGGCTTCCATCCTTCATTTGATAAAGCATGCCTTTCAGCTCTGAGTTGTATAAAATATAAATAACCCCATGAACTAGGAATACAGAATGAGCTGATTGTATCCTAGTTGGAAAATATCTTAAGAAATGTGCATTTAATGTGCTTGACCTGAAGGCCCTTTCAGTGAAATCCAGATATATGTAGTATTCCCAGTTCTAATTCTTTATAACCCTCTACAGTTCTAGATTCCAGTCTTGAGCTAGTATAATTTATATTAATTCTGGAGAATGGCCAAAAAAATCCCTTGAGTCAAATAACAGTTTGATTAATATGCAATTACAAATTTTAACTTGGTATGTACAAGTAGGCCAAATATGCCATTTTGGAAAAGGGCAGAACAGTCATTAAAAATCAATGCACAATGGACATGACTGGGACAATTAGAAAAGGTTTTTTTAAAAAATGTACTGTGAAAGTGATCTAAAAAGGTACACAAGGCTCATTTATTCATTGCAAGTGAAAATAATGGATGAGTCTCACATAGTTTTTTTCTGCCATTGCTGTATGGTGCAGTGTAGCAAGAGCAGGAGCAAGTGGTAGGGACAAAATTTGAGACATGGTGTATAGCTATTGTCTGGAGAGCATCTGTTGCTTGTAGTTCACTAAATGGTGGAGGAGGAATATCACATGGTTTCAGTGAGGGGTGGGGAAGGGGTGGTCTGTTGAGCCCCCAAGTATTACCTTTCATACCCTCTAAACCCGCAGACCTCACAAAAATGTTTTTAAAAGGACTTTTTTTTTTCATTCTGAACCTCTATATATGGCTGAAAACTGCTTTAAGATGCAACCATTTATGCCTCTGCAACTCCCCAGACACATACTTCTAAAACAATAAAAGATAGGAAAAAGAAGAAACATGTTCCCAGATTGGCCAAAATTGAAATGTGGCATTATTTTCAGTTGCATTGGCTGCACCAATATAACCCACCAGGTGGTGTGTGGGTGTGTATGTATGTATGTATGTATGCCTTCAAGTCACTTGTCTACTTATGGTGACTCCCTAAATTTATAGGCAGTACTCATATGTGGTTTTGCCACTGCCTTCCTCTGAAACATAGCCTACAATACCTGGTGGTGGTCTCCCATCCAAGTAGCAACTAGGGCTGATCCTGCTTAGCTGCCAAGGGCACACAGATTTGGTGTTTTTCAGGTATACAGGGACAAAAAATGACACACACACTACACAGTTTCCCATCCTAGCTTTAAGAGCTGGTTCATGTTGTCTCTTGTGCTGCCTGCTCATGCTCTACTGTGGGTGTTATTATTTCAAGGGTGTTATTTCATAACGTAGATGGAAAGAAAGTATGTTTAATGCCATTTCTTTTTTAAAAGTAAGAAAAACTATTTTGAAGCCTTTTGGAAAGGGAACAGCAAAGAGTTTGTTTTTTAAATGTACAAAGATAACTAAATTTGGATGGTGGCACTATAATAAATAGCAGCATTGTGGATGGTCCTCCCTTGCTACAGTATGTCAGACAGGTATTCAGAGATACACTGTCGTATATTGAAAATTCCACAATTGATAATGAAGGCTTCCATGGACGGACCTGATGAAACAGAGAGAAATTTAAATCTTCACTTATTTCATTCCCACATACAAGAATATATACTTTTAGCAATTTCTCCCGTTTCTTGAGAACATGAGGATTTCTATGCCATTTTTGAGCACATTTTTACTTTAGGACTTCCTGCAGGGAAACATTTGACTTGTGTGCAGAAATGATGATTTGGTGCAGAAAATGAGTATTTTGCACAAAAACCCTGGGGTTTTGCACAGAAATCCATAGTTTTTCAATTCAAGAATCCTTGCATTTCAAAAATTATTAAGTTTCATAAACTGTGTAAAATGTATGCAATTTGCAAAACACACAAATTCTTCCACTGA
Organism: Sceloporus undulatus; assembly: GCF_019175285.1. Lineage (NCBI taxonomy): Eukaryota > Metazoa > Chordata > Lepidosauria > Squamata > Phrynosomatidae > Sceloporus > Sceloporus undulatus. Next base: position 127,069,246 of record NC_056522.1, on the reverse strand, counting down.
ATAACTAGGACATTTTCTTAGCAGAGAACAAAAATTAGCAGAGAGCAATAAGGAATCAATACGTGTTATCTGCACAAAAAACAAAAACAAAATGTTTTCTGTGCAGGAAAATCACTGGTATTTTTACACAAATGAATTGCTTTAAAGTCCCACAGTAAAAAGCATCTTGTAAGTGGGATTCTTTTCCTCAACAAGGTATCACAAGTATTGTTTACTTATTTATTTTGAGGATGAAAACATTGACATGTAGTGTAGTAGCCTTTCTTTTTGAAGATACCACTGACCTGATGGATACTATATTCTTTGTTGCTGTTAACTGCCCTTAAGTCAATCTTGAGTATAGTTGTACTGGTGTTAAGGTTGACATAATTTATGTAGGGAAATCAAGGACTGTAAAATGATAATGATGATCCTTGTGACTGAAATATAAGCTTTCCCGTGTGTGTGTATGTGCTTTCAAGTCTCCTATCATCTTATGGTCAATTAACTTCATAGGGTTTGCTTAGGCAAGGAATACTCAGAGGTGGTTTTGGCAGTTACATCCTCTGAAATATAGCCTACAGCACCTTGTATTCATTAGTAGTTTGCATCCAAGTACTAACCAGAACTGACCCTGCTTAGCTACCTAGATCAGACAGGATCTGGTGCCTCCATTAACATTAACCTCCAATTACCAAATAAGCTGCCAGCCAGAAAAATGTGAGTAGGCCATTAGGAAGTAGGGTCTTGTTATCACCTTTGTAAGTTGCTAATAGTACCATAACTGGACATGGTTAATTTTTTTAAAAAAATAGTAACTTTAGTGGATTCTTCAGATAATTTCCCCCGCAGTCTTTTGCCTTTGTCTTAGTTCCTCTGCATTTTGTGACAATAGTCCTGCTTACTGTATATACCCATGTACAAGTCTAGAAATTTTAGTCAAAAATTTGACCCCCAAAAACTGAGTCAACCTTTCCATAGGTCAATGGAAGTACTGTACTTTAACTCTTATTTAAAAAGGAACCATTCCCTAGTGAAAGGCAAGAATGTAATCTGTCCTTGAAGCACTGAGCCCCTCTCTGCTCTCTCATACATCTAGCCTTTAGTGTGAGCACAAACAGTTATGCCTGCTGGAATTTTGTAAGTTCTTTGGCATTGCTTTCTTTTGCTTCATCCTTACATCCTTTGTTATATGCCCCTAAATTTTACCTTCAGCTTATTCATAGGTCATATCAAAATCCATAATTTTAGCTCCAAAACCTGCCCTTGACTTATGCATGAGGTCGACTTATAGTCGAGTATACATGGTAACTTCACAGTAACTTTGAGGTCAACTTATAGTTGGGTATATACGGTATGTACTTCAGTCATAATGACCATCTGTTCAGCACTTTTGGGGTATATCCCCTAGTTTGGGCTGAGATGAATAGGAATGGAGCCATTTTCCAAATACTTTTTTTCAAGTGGATTGGTCCATCAGGTCTCACTCCCCAATCTGATTTGGCACATCAGAATTCCCATCAATCAAGAGCATGCACAGTTGGGTCCAGGAGTTGCATGGGCCATTCAAGACTGTTTTTGGAGCACTGGACCCATCCAGATTCATTGGGTTGCCCTAATTTTGCCCTCACCTCAAAAATGCAAGGTGAATTACCTATCTTGGAAGCCTCCAAGGATTAAATGTCGCCTTGTAAATGGGTTGTAGAACCTCACTGCATGGTTTAACATAAAAAATACCCCTTTCCCCCCATATCGAGAACTGGAATTTCAAGATGAAATATTGGGGGGGGGGGGACGATGACAGGGTAAGAGCCTTAACAACTCAGAGACAAGTGGAGTATTATTCAACAAATAGACAGCTATTCAGGGAAACATAATTTCAAACATACAAATACTGCCTTCCCACACAGTAATATGCTGCCTAAAACAGTGTCTTTAGCAAAGGTTAGGATGCAATTGACAGTTTTGCAAAGGGATAATTTCCTTAGCCAGCTTGCAAAACTGAATGCATTTTCTTCTTAGATTGGCAGAGCCTGAAGGACTTATCTGTGAATCTGCAGAAGAGCACAGGAGCTAAACAAGAATGCTGTGTTGCAAAATAATTGTGTGTGTGTGTGTGTGTGTGGTTTTTTCACTTTTGTTGTCTGTTTCACTGACTTTCTCTGGATAGTACACAGGTAAATTAAAAATATAAAATACAAAATTACAATAAAACAAGATAATTAAAAAAAAACACAATACAACTAGCAACAAGGCTAGTAACACCTAATTAATAAAAGCATTAGCCAAAATATATCTAACTGCTATCCAGCTGTTCTTAAAATGCTAGAGAGGAAATAAAAGATTTCTTGCCTGGCATTGAGAAGACTATAAAGTAGAAGAAGATAGGAAAGCATCTCTTAGGGATGGTATCCCACAGATTGTACACTTGCCTTAGTGGATTTGGTATGGGCTTCTGAAGGAGGGCCCAAGACACTGATTTTAGGATCAGATTAGGATGAATCTGGAAGATGTTATTTTAGGCAGCCTTCTCCCCAGCTGTTTAGGGCTCCAGAGGTTAAAACCAGCACTTGGAATTAGTCTTGGAAAACAGACTGGCAGTCACTGCAACATATTGCCATAATTTGATGTTATTAGTCTTCTGATGGAAGCTGTTTCCTGAATCTTTTGACATCACAATCAACAACAGGCACATGTCTGAGGTTACCCCAGTCGAGGAAGATCACATGTTATAAAGCTTCTCAATATAAACAGACAGTGCTATGAAAATTATAGACCTAAGTACTTCTGAAGAAAAGATCAGTCTGAGTTCAAAGAAAAGGTGCAGTCACAAATATGAGTGGATTTAGAAAAAAAAACTGTTACTGAAAATAAAATTGTCAGGTTTGTTTGTTTTTTAAAGCCAGGATGAGTATAACTAAAAGTGCAGGAAATAAAAATAAAATAAAATCTTCTGTTCACATTCAAAGCAGAATACTGTACTGTGGTTGCATCTCCCATCTAAGCATTATTTTCCTTGTGGGGTGGAAATGATATTGTTTGCACAGTAAATTCTTGACAGAAAAAGATAGAAAAGTATTTGCAAGTGGATCATTTTCAGACTGACCTCAGGGACATTTTGTGAGCAAATTAAGCCTGCTGTAAATTTTCCAGAACTTTTTTAGAAAGGAAATTTTTAAAAGAAATGACTTAAAAAGAGGTGTGTCACAAGACATACGCACTGTGCATGTTTTGACTATGCAGTGTTGTGAAGGCTCTTCTGTTTTAACTAACCAGGAAAGAATTTTCAAACTGGGCCATTTTGTTTTCAGATATACAGATGCCCCTCTGTTTGCGTGGACTCGGTTTGCATAACCCTCACTTACTCGCAAGGAGCAAACAAACGGAGGGGATTAAAATGGGGCATGCACCCCCAGTCAAGCTTATGGGGCTTGAATATGTGCCAAATTCCGTTTTGGCGGGGGGGGGGGGAACAGAACGGATCCCTCATGAAAATGGAGGGCTGACTGTATTAGGAAAGCATATTTTAATGTGGAATGGGAGGGGTTATATTCAGCTGGTTATATTCACATTACAGTTAGAGCCCTTTATATTTAATCTCACTGGCCCCCTCCCCTCATGCTCCAACCAGTATGAACAATGGGAGTTGATAGATGATATAGTAAAGCATAACTGGAGGGTACATGTTTCAGGAAGGCTGGTCTAGTGTGTGATTTACAAGATTTGATTCACATATACAGCTCTCCCCTTAGTATCTTGACAGTAAAAGCTTTGGAGCTGAACCTGTAAAGAAGAGACTCAACTGAAAATTGTTATGTTTAAAGCCAGATGTTACAAAACATATATCTGTGGTGTTAGATAAAAAATGACACCCCTCCCCCCAATAAAACCTTTTGATTGCAGTTTCACTGAGTTGTGAACTTCATTGTTTGAAATTACAGACAAATTCTGCCTTCATGACACATGTAGCCCATGGATACTTTCATGTTGATATGCCAAAGGAATTTCCACTAAATTGGTTTCACTTTTATGGCTGCAGGAGGGAGAAGCTCTATTGACTATGTTTTATCCAGTCCAGTCCTGATGAATCTGATTACAGCTTTTGAGGTCTGCCATAGAATAGAAAGTGATCATATGCCACTAGTAGTCTCTATGGTATTACCCAAATTAGCTACTCCATCTTCCATAAATTCTGAGACATTTGTTAATTACGAAAGATTAAAACGAATTCATTGGAACTCTAGAACAATAGAGGCAGTCAGTGAAATCTTTAAAGAAGCCTGTGCCTTAACGGTAATAAATGACCTAGCTAATAGTACTACAATAGAAAATGCACTGGTAAATTATGGGAAAATAATATCTATTGTGAGTAATAAAACAGCTACTTATATAAATCCAACTAGAGGGAGGAATTCGTGGTTTGATAAAAGTTGTCTTATAGAGAAAAAGAACCTTAGACAAATTTTCCAACTTGCTTTAAATAGCCCTGAGGAAAATTTCAGACCTTACCTAAAGGCCCGGGTAGAATTCTATAAGTATATCGAAGATAAAAAGAAAGCTTTTTATCAGCAAAATTGGGCCGATCTAGATAGAGATCTGAATTCAAATGATACCAAAACATTCTGGATAGCAGTAAGGAGGCACTTGAATAATAACCTAAAATTATCTAGTCCTGGCATTCAGCCCCAAATATGGGTATCGTATTTTACTAATAAGATGCAAACTAAATCAATTGATAATATTGTCGTGATTGCAAACCCCTCTATTATTTGGAGTCCTGTTTCACCAGATGAAGTATATCAACTAATTCTTAAACTAAAATCTGCTAAATCGCCGGGTTATGATACTATTACGGCAGAGGTTTTGAAACATTGTCCAGAATTATGGTCCAAAGCTTTGGCAAATTTATTCACCCTGGTAAACAACACGGGGGTGATTCCAACAAGCTGGAAGGATTCAATAATTATTCCTATCTTTAAAAAAGGCGATAAGCATGAGCCAGCAAATTATCGCCCGATAAGCTTGCTTTCTATTGTAGGTAAACTATATGACAGCTATTTGGCAATGAAACTGCAAAGCTGGATGACTACTCAAGCCATCCTGGGACCTGAACAAGCGGGCTTTAGAGGTCACATGTCTACCACTGATCATATTACAGTTATTTCATTTTTAATTAATAAATATATTTCCCGTCCTAAAGGGAAATTATATGCTGCGTTTATTGATCTAAAAGCGGCATTTGATCTTATTCATCGACCTACACTTTGGAGTAAATTGGATAGTTTAAGTATAGATTCAAGACTCTTGTTTTTGTTGAGCCAAATCCATACCAACAATCGCTGTAGGGTAAAATTTACTGAAAGTGGTCATTTAACTGACCCAATCTATTCAGGAATTGGTGTAAGGCAAGGCTGTGTCCTAGCTCCTCATTTATTTAATTTATTTGTAGCAGATCTTCCAAATTTCATGTCATCGGTTGACACCCATCCTCCTATGTTAGGAAATCGCCCACTTTTAGTGTTACAATATGCTGATGACACTGTATTATTGTCGCGGACTCAGGTGGGCTTAAAGAGAGCCCTGAATAGATTTAGTGAATATTGTGTTAAGTTTCACCTACAGATTAATGTTAACAAATCAAAGGTCTTGGTATTTTCAAAAAGATTCACTCCAAGGAAATGGAAGATGAATAATCAATCTATAGAACAGGTAAAAATGTATACATATTTGGGAGTTCTATTCCATTACAACGGTCTTTGGGTAAAGCAGAGAGAAAAGGTTATACATTCTGGGAAAAGAGAGTTGGCAATGTTGCAATCCTTTTACTATAAGAAGGGAAATCAAGATGTCCTTGCAGCCTTGAAAATCTATAAAACCAAAATTAGACCTCAAATATTATATAGTACATCTGTATGGGTAACAGCTTTCAACAAAGAGGTTGAAAATTTACAATCTCGGTTTTGCAGAAAATTGTTATCTATTCCGCCATGCGTTCATTATTTAACGCTATATGACGAGCTTGGTTTGGTTACACTTGAGACCACTGCCTGGTTGATGGCATATAAATATTGGCTTAAAATTCATTATAGACCAAATAGATCTAGTTTAATTTGGTTTCTCTTATCTGATAATTATTATACTAATTGGTCAAAAGCCTTTGAAGACAATCTAAAATTAAAGGGTTTAAATCTGGACTCTTTACTCCTTTTGACGGAGCACGAGTGCTTCAAGACAATTAAGGATTGTTTTCTGAGTTGGGAACATAAGGAAATTTATTCTACCTCTCCCAGAGTATGCTCCCCTTTTGTATTTGGCATTCCCCCCTGTTGTGGTGAGATACCAAAATATTTTCAATCGTTGTCCCTTCAGGCTGCGAGGAAAGCCTTCCTTTTTGCAAGGCTGAACATCCATCCGTCATGTGTTACTAAGGGGAGATATATGAAAATTCCATTTGTTAATCGTCTTTGTATATGTGAGGCAGTTCCAGATACCCTCCAACATATTGTTTTTCTTTGCCCATTATATCAAAAAACCGAGAAAGAATTTGATAAAGAAACTAATGGAAATGAACTACTGTGTAATGGATATAACTTTAGTGCATTTATTGGAGGATTGCAATGAGCAGATTACACGAGTGATGGCAAATTTTCTAATGGAGGCAACAAAAATCTGGTATAAATTGAACAACTGTAGTCCATAGAATTACATGTTACACGGACGGAATTTTAAAGTATTTATGTTAATGATTTTAGTTTAAAATTTTAACTTGTATGATGTTTTTTATTTGAGATGCCTAATAAAGGTTATGGTATGGTATGGTATGGTATATGATAAGACTCTGCTGTGGCTTAATTGTCCTGTAGACAAGAGGTAGAGGACATCTTGAGAATTGCCACTATGACCCAAAACACATGGGCTAAATGAAGCAGCTTCTGGCTGCTTTGGGGGCATGGTGTTTACATGATGCACACTTCTGAAGCAGCCAGAAGTCTCTCCAATTCCCTCTCGTCCAAAGGACCTGATTAAAAAGAAGCCATTTAAATTCTGTTCCTAGGCAGTGCAGCTTGGGACCACAGGCAGCCCACTTTGGGAGCAGGCCATGCTGTCGTTGCATTCCCGGCCTGATCACAGTTAGAGTGACCAAAAGCCACTCTATCCTGGCCATCTGTTTCACCCTGTATTGTTTTGAAAAGGTTTGTTCTTCATTCATTTTGAAGAACCAGACTGAGTGAAAAATTTACTACATCAAAGCAATAAACCAGTCATCCAATTTCCACTAAAAATTATTTGAAATTGTACAGATATAAATAACATCCAGCCTTTTCATCCCCTTTTTACTGCTAGTGAGGCCTTTGTTATAGGAGTGCCCACTTGCTTTCCTCTATGCAGTGGGTTGAATCAGGTGAGAGAGTAATTTGAAGTATTGCAGAGACTAGCTTAATTGACTTGCACTATTCAAATAACAAACTATAATTATCTTGCATTCTTTTGAGGACATCAACACTGCTAGGACCAGGTATGGGTCTGAGCCAGGCAGGAACTATCAGCATGAAGGTATACTGTGACACATTTCCTTGTTCTAAAACACACTTCACTGCAATTCCTCCAGAATAAGAATTTAAGAATACATGAAAGGCCCTCTGTGACTAATCAGACATCTCTGGGAGGCCTCGGGACCAGAAGATGGAAGTCATAGCCTTGACTTGCCTGTGGTCCATAGCAACAGGTATTCAGTGCCATACTAATGCTCATTTGGTGATTATGAATTTTGTAAAATAATTAGGAGTATGATGGGTAAAACCTGGTGAAGTTATGGCCTCAATGAAGCATAATGCATTGCACTAGTTTGTTGTCATGATGGGTAAAACCTGATGTGCAAAGAAATATTAGACAAATAACAACTTTCATCAGTCTTGATTATGGGGAACAAAGTCTTTTGGTTCCATCATAGCCTCTTAAATGATTTTGCTGTGAAGATAAATAAACAGTTACCTGGTGATGACCAGCAGGAAGTGGGAGGGATGTATCCATTTAGCAGCTTGTTTTGTGACTTCAGTTGTGTAAGTTGCTCCTAACTACTGTCTGTTTAAATCCTGTCGAAGCCTAACTATGTATAACAGGAGTGGGCAATTGCAAACATGGCAGGAGCCATTTTTGCTTTCTCAGCCTTTCATGCAGGCTCTAGCAGCACATATCAGCATGCCCAAAGTGACATGAATATTACTCCTGGCTGCCATTTTGGTGAATTTTTTCTTCTTTTTTCTGTTTTGGGAAGTTGGAAGGTTCCAGGGAGCAGTTTGGGAAGATTTTGAGCAGTCTGGGGGCAGGAAAACCACATGTGGCCAAGAAGCCAAACTTTCCCCACCCCTAGTATAAGGATTGAAACTGTCAAAATGAGAGTAGCATTTTTCTTTGCTAAAATTTTGACAAAGAAAGAAAAGTTATGCCCTGTCACAAACTCTTTAATATTTGTTCTTTTTAGTATCAAAACCAGAAAATGGCTGGACCCATATTCAGATAGGCAGACAGGATTACATGGTTGCCTATGGTAGCTGATAGTGGCTAATGAAATCCAGCCACATTTTCCTCTAAACTATAAAGGTGTTCTCCAAGGTGCTGAATCCTGCTTATGGAAGCAATTTTAGTTTACGCAGCATCACATTTAAATCAGACCTGTATGTCTGAAATTAGTTAGAATTTATTCAGCTCAATCTGTTAACATAATTTTTACAGTTAAGAATTTGTTGGAAGAGAGTTGCGATCTCTGACAGAGAATGCTTAACATTTGTAGACATTTATAACCAATGGAGGATTGCAATGGAGGCTAGTGGCTTCAATGACAGTGGGCAGGGGTGTCACTAGAGGGGGGGTGTATGGGCTGAACTAGGTGACATCCTAAGAGGATGGCACAACTGCTCCCCAAACCTCTGCCTCTTGGCAGAAATGGGCTGTGGTGTTCACCTACATCCCTTTAAAACACTGAAGAGATGCTGTGAGTAGGGGCAGGCTCAGTGGGAGGAGAAAGAAGAGGCAACAGATTTTTTGTTTTTTTTTTTAAATAAATTTTAAATTTATATTTTTAAAAAAATATTAAGAATATTATTGTAAAATTTTCTTTAAAAACATTACATATTACCAAAATTTCACTTTAACCACATTAAACTATGTGCTTTTAAATACATTTAGGCTGTGCATATGCTATTGTTATTTAAAGGTATACTTTTAATGTTGATAGTTGTTTATGTCACAACTATTAGCATTATATTCAGTGATATACATGATTTACAAATTATGAGTAACATTAGTACAAAAAACATTATTAAGGATTCTGTGTGGTGCAGAATGGGAGGAGATCATTGGAGTTACCGCACCAGATTATGCCACTGTCAGTGAGATGTTGAATTTACTCCAGACATTATTCTATATTTCAGTGCTAAATCCTATCCCTGTTCAAACAGGTTCAACACCTTGGATGGTGCCTTTAAAATTTGGACTAAAACCCAGACTGGAATTAAGGCCGTGAGGCTTACTGTGTTTTGTTAAGGATTTATTTAATTACATCCCTGCGTCTTCCCAAATAGTGCTCAAGATGTGTAACAAACACTAGAGACAAAGGTCCAAATCACACAGCAGTTTGAGACCGCTTTAACTGCCCTCACTCAGTGCAAGGGAATCCTGGGAACTGTAGTTTATTAAGGCACCAGATCTCTGACAGGGATGGCTCAATGTCTCACAAAACTACAGTTCACAGAATTCCCTAACACAAAGCCAAGGCAGTTAAAACAGTCTGAAACTGGCTAATTTCTGCAGTGTGTTTTTGACCAAAGAAGTACTGCCTTATTTATATTTAAACATCATGAAAAATTTAAGAGGAAATAAATTCTATCACCCAGTAATAATACCTTGAGGAGATTTTTGCTGTAGGGTTTAAATTATGAAAAGACTGCAAAGGAGTGACAACCAATTTTTTTTTATTGGCACATGGGATCTAAATTGATGCCAAAGTGTGAGTAGAACATAGGAAATTAGTTTATGCCAAGTAGGACCGGTAGTCCACCTAGCTTAATACAGTCTGCCCACTGACTGGCAATGGTTCACAAGGACTTTAGACTGAGCTCTCATCCAATCCTGCCTGAAGATGCCAGGTTTTCAACTTGGGAATCTTTTTTATGATGCAAAGCATGTGCTACTTGGCTGAATTACTGCTTTTCCTCAGTATAGTGGTTTGCTGTATGCTACCAGCATTTGCTTCTGAGCTAGAAGAGGAGCATGGTGTTTGTGTTAACTCAGTATCTTAGAGGTATGTCGTTGTGGAGTGGCTGGCTGCACTCAGTACAGGCTGCTGATCTCATGGTATGGGCTGCCACCGGGTCTGGAATTTAGGAGTGACACACACCTCCAGTCTTTTATGCTCCCACCTCTTCCCTCCCACTCCACCCTTCCCTCCTACACCAATGTGTTCCACCTGTTTTTAACCAAGGTTTGATATGTGTGTGTGTGTTGCAGATTATGGTTTGGAAACAAAGAACTAGCCAAAAATTAGCAAAATCTGGACATGAAAGATGGAGGCCAATAATGACAGGAAAAGAGGAAATCCACTGTACCCTAAAGTATACCCCTGATTGTCTAACTTTAGTTTGGTGCTACACCCAAATATAGGCAGTGGATTAATTGCTTTGATAGTCTGTGTATTTTCATTTTTAACAAACCTTTTAGATGTATCTTCAGCTGCAGATTATTAGTTCATTTTTGGCTTAGTTTGGAATAGATTCTCTCCTAATAGCCAACATTACACTTTCCACAGTGTGTGTGTGTGTGTGTGTGATATATTGCGGAAGAAATAATAATTAGATATGATTCTGAATCTCATTTGAATAGAGTAGAATTTGAAGTGAGGGTTACTATAATGAAAGTATAATTATTAAAGCAACCAGAAGGGATTAGTGTTGGCAGCCCTTACAGTTTTAACTTGCACTTTGTTACTAGGACCTCTTGTGTGTTAAGAGCTAATTTTTAAAACATATAACTATGAAATAATCTTGAAGACATTGTCTAAAAATAAGACTTAACTATTTTTTAAAGTTAAATGAGGATATATTAAATAAATCATTGCATTTTCACACATGGTTTCTTAAGACTGTGGGTAGTATCCCTCTTTCAACATAAGGGGACAGGATAATTCCTAATGATATAGACTCAAGTCAGTTAACTCAGATGTATGTCAGACTCAGGTCACTTCAGTGACTTGACTTGGACTTGACTTTGCAAAAATAACACACTGACTTAACTTGAATTGAGATTTGAATAGTTTTAGTGACTGACTTGCTGGTGCCATTCACTTCAAGCAGCAGCCAACACCCCACCCACAAAGTACAGGGTGCATTTCTTGGAAGGTAACAATAAATATGTTAGACAATGGATTTGAGGTGGAAGGATCCCTCAAAAGGTTTTGAAAAGCTTTAGAAGGATCCTCTGGTGTACAGTGGGGACAGGCAGCTCAAGCCCATTGCCTAACACATTTGCCGTCTCCAGATAATGTGCCCCATGTTAAAATCTGGCTTCTGTACTGGAGACTCAACTTAAGACTTGACTTGAAAGTATTTTACCAGGACCTGAAACTTGACTTGAGAATTGAAGGTAGAGCCTTGGGACTTGATTTGAGATTTGGACTAAAAGACTTGAATAAATCATCGGCAATTCCCCTTTTCCCTGCCCTTGTGGATCTTCAAAAATTGTTCTGGAGTATTGGGGGATGCTCTGAAGCAGAGTTTAGGACACACAGGAGGCTGGGCTGGGAGAAAGAGAAATGAAGAAAATCTTTTCAGAGAACAGAATTCCACTCGTATGAAGCTGGATTTCATTATACGCTTGCAGTGCTGTATTAGGCATGTTGATATTGCTTTATTTTGCATATGGTTGTATAGTCAAGGCTAGACTGGTTTAATGTACTGGACAAACTGTTGGGTTAGGAGTAGGGAGATCCAGGTTAAAATCTTTGCTCACTTATAATATAATAATAATAATAATAAAATTTTATTTGTACCCCGCCCTTCCAGCGATCAGGGCGGCTAACAAAATGCACCAAAGTGCAAACAGCATACAGGTTAAAAACACAAACAACAATCCTTAAAAACAATAAAAAACCCCATTAGCCCAACCTCACGGCCACGGGAGAGGAGGGAGGCCCACAGGATATTTAGTCGGGGAATGCCTGATTAAATAGGAAGGTTTTGAGACTCTTCCTAAATTGGGCCAGGGTGGTAGATGAGCGGAGCTCCGTGGGCAGCGTATTCCAAAGGGCTGGGGCAGCTATGGAAAAAGATCTTCTGGCAGTGACAGCCAACTTAGCCCCAGGCACCTTCAGGAGTTGCTGCCCAGATGTTCTGAGGGTGCGAGGCGGAATGTACGGGGAGAGGCGGTCCTTCAAGAATCCTGGGCCCAAGCCATTTAGGGCTTTATAGGTAATAACCAACACCTTATATTGAGCTCGGAAGCGAATGGGCAGCCAATGGAGGTCTTTAAGCACGGGTGTTATATGGCTGGTCCTGGTAGCACCAGTGACCAGCCGCGCTGCCATGTTTTGCACCAATTGCAGCTTCCGAGTTTGGTATAAGGGTTGCCCCATGTAGAGTACATTGCAGGAATCCAGTCTCGAAGTTACCAGAGCATGTACAACAGTTTCAAGGTCCCTCTGGGCCAAGTATGGGCGCAGCTGGCGAATCAGCCGAAGCTGATAACAGGTACTCTTGACCGTCGCATTCACCTGAGCAGTCAGGTGAAGGGACGAGTCAAGAAGCACCCCCAGACTACGCACGGAGTCCTTCACGGGGAGCGTGACCCCATTCAGGACAGGTGGAACCACCGCCATTCCTGGACCAGGGGAACCTATCACTAGTACCTCCGTTTTCTCTGGATTCAGTTTGAGTCGGTTTTCCCTCATCCAGCCCATTACTGACTCTAGACAGGCCACAAGAGGAGAGACGCCATCCCCGGTCACTGCATCAGTCGGAGACATAGAGAAAATAATTTGGGTGTCATCAGCGTATTGATAACCCCGCGCCCCATGTCTCCGGATGATCTCTCCCAGCGGTTTCATGTAAATGTTAAATAGCATGGGAGACAGAATGGCTCCTTGAGGGACCCCAGTTTTAAGGGCCCGCTCACTGGAGCACACGTCCCCCAGCTGCACCATCTGGGACCTCCCAGAGAGGTAGGAACGGAACCACTGGAGCACAGTGCCCCCGATTCCCACCTCAGCCAGGCGCCCCAGAAGGATACCATGGTCTATGGTATCGAAAGCCGCTGAGATGTCCAAGAGCACCAACAGGGACACGCTTCCCCTGTCGATGCCCAGACGGAGGTCATCGACCAAGGCGACCATGGCCGTCTCAACCCCGTGACCCGCCCGGAAGCCAGTTTGAAATGGATCCAGATAATCCCAAGTCATATTTGGGAGCGTAACTACACTGTAGAAAAAAAAATGCAATGACACCACTTTACGTGCTGTAGCTCCATCCTTTGGAATCCTGGGATTTGTAGTTTTACAAGGTCTGTTGCCTTCTCTGCCATAGAGCCTCATGGTGCCTCACAAAACTATTAATCTCAAGATTCTATAGGATGGAGCCATGGCAGTTAAAACTGGTGCCAAACTGCATTATATCTACCATGTAGTTATACCTCCTGTCTTACCTGCTTTTCAGAGAAGATTTTTTAAAAATGTAAAATATAAATCAATTAAATGTTCTAAACATTTTCTAGTGTGCATGTGTGTGTGCTTGCACACATGTGTGAATGTGTACAATGAGTCATAAATTACTATCAACACACAGAGTATAATGTTTGAAACATAGTTTCTGCTTATTTTACATATATTAACTTCTTTTCATTTCCCCTCTTTTACCTGTTTTTTACATTTCTGAAATTAATGAATAAAATGGTCCTTAAGGACAAAATTATCCTAAATGCAATTGGTAGAGAGAGAAAAAAAGTACTGTTTCTAAATTACTGTGGCACTAGAAACCTTCCTAGTAATTTGCGATACAGATTTTATCCATAAATGGAACCAATTGTTCCCTCTGAGAAGTGGAAACCTTCATATGTTCCTATTACCAAATCATTTTCTCCTCTAAGATCCATTTTCTGTATTTGGCTTTGAAGCTTGACAAAGCATTAAGTTTATTATACCAAGAAAAAGCAGTACAGTAACATATTTAATTAGCCAAAGGAAACAAGTGGTATTTTGTGGCACAGGTTAAGAAAACAAGTGTTTTATTTATATAGTTTTTAAACTTCAGTGAAATAAGGTTGTAGGATAATAAAGATAAGTTTATTTAACAATGGCTTCTCAGCTGTACATCATAATCAGTCATACGCACACACACACACACACACACACACGAGACAGTGTTGTGTTAATAATCTAAAACAATTAATGACAACATTTATCTTTGGTTTTAGTTTTGTTCACTGTAGTCTGAAGTGATATTTCTATTGATAGTTATTCAGATCAGATTCAGTGTTTAACTGCTTTTGTAAATAAACCCTTTCTTTCTGTTCTGTAGTTCTGTACCATGAGGTGTGCTGATCTATGTCAGAAGCTGCAGCCTGTAACATCTTATTGCTTAATTTAACTGTAGCTGGTGAATTTCTTGTGGCCTGATAGGCTGGCTGAGTACACAGAAATTCTGAGTCATATATACCTATTTCTGGACACCCAGTATAATGAGGCACAGTCTTGTAGTATTCTGCTCTAAAGAGTGCTTCAATGTTGAAAGAATATGTTTAGCAGTTGCAATTACGGATAAAGTTAATGCATTTCATAGCAGGATCATATTTATATCTACTCAAAAGTGCTATTTGGTTCTTTCCAAGGAAGAATGTGTAGGATCTCAAACTTCATCTAGTATTTAGAAAATCAATCAATGCAACCTTTTGGATTATTCAGTTCCCAGCATACTTTAATTACTGTAGAAAAAAGCCTTAATAAATTGTCAGCAAAAAAAGAGCATTCACACTGCCTTCTTAACAGTTTGACATTTGACAAATCAATGAGGCCTTCTTTGTATTGTCTTCAGCTCAGATGATTTCATTTTGTGTTTCCAAATGTTCTGTACATTTTCATGAAGTTCAAGAGGCCCCTGGAGCTGACTCTTCTCTTTTTATTAAATCCTCATATTTCATTAGGATGAAGGTATTTGTGAAGTAAACTTTTAAATAACAGTCAAAGGTGTAAGTTGCTTTGCTTCAAAACATTGATTATATTTATATTTTGCTTCTAGAAGTGCTGTTTAGATGACAGCCAAGCAATGGAAATACAAGCATAAAATTATCTGGTGTTAAGCGGGTGACTGCCAGTTTCATCTTTCTCTCCCAGCTGGCTTTGCTGTCCTGTAGGATGGGCAGCCCTGTTTGTTTTGGAATGAGACTGGTTTAAATGTATTAATTTGGAAACATCTGCTGAATATTTGAAGTGAATCCATCTTAATATAGAACATTCTGACTAAAAGCCTGATTTCACTGAAGGTAGAAGAAAACCCAGCATCCAAGTGACCTCCTATTTAAGGACTCCACCTTAAACAGTTGCCCAGCCAGGACCCACAGATGTAGTGTGGAGTAGGGTGGGGGGAAACAATCAAACAAACAAAAAAGGTAAAAAAAAATGTCCATTCCCGAAGCAACCAGCAAAGTTCACATTATAGTGGAGGTGAGAGACTGGATCAACGAAGGAGGCAGGAGGACCTTAAATACCTCCTGGCTCTGCCCCCTCCCTGTAGATTGCATCTGATGTAAAACCACCAGGCCTTCTCCACTGGAGGCCAGCAAAGGCTCTCACTCACAGAGCTTTGTGTCACATAGGTCTGGGGCTGCATTATGAGGCCTTCCTCTTCCACAACAATATTTCACTGTGCCAGAAAGTATAGGAAATGCATCTTGAAGTCCTTTCACATTTATACCACTATCATTCCTCTTTAGCAGCCCTGGCTGCATCCTATGGCATCCTTGTAGTTTGGTGAAGCACTAGAGGAGCACTCTGGCTGAGAATTCTAACATACAACTCCTTAAAGTGCAAACTGTTTAAGTGGGATCTTAGTGCTCCAATTGTGTAGTGTGAAACATCCCAGGAGCACTGGGTTGCCTGAGGACAAACCCTGGGATGGCGATGAGCATGGGAACTGCATTTGCAGTATTTCTTCTTTCTTCTAGATTCCCTTCCATACATTTGCTAGATCCTACCCATCATATTGTTAAGTGGGCAGCATATTCCACATGGGATTTTTTTTTCTTTTTTGAGTGGCCTGAATTCCAGGAGCTTATCACATGCACATTTACACTGGCTTACTTCTTCCACATTCAATTCAGGATTTCACTGATATTATCAGGCCTAAATTGTTGCCGATCTAGCCGTGATGCTGCTGCCTGGATGCATCTGAGGTTGAAGGCTCCGTCAGCCAGCACCTTTTTAAAGTCAGAGAGTTTCCAACTTTAAACAATGGCCAGCTGAACATGGCTTTGACATGCATCTGAGCGGCAGCCTCGTGGTGATTTAGGTCTGATAACATCCAAGGGCATCTCGGATCCAGAACTGAATGTGGAAGAGGTAAGCTGGCTTATTTGTGCATGTGATAAACTCCTCAGTCTGATCCAAAATGGTTTAGGATGGATCCATGAAATTCAGCATCCTACTCTGTCCCAGTTTGTATTGTTCTGTTGCTACATTTATTCTTTGAATGGTTCTCATGTTTTCTTCATTTTCCATGTGGCACTCTTGTTTTGTTCATTGTCTCATATGCACTTAATTTCTACCTTTTTGTTCTTTTTCAGTCCTATTGAGCTAATAGTATATTTTTGTACCCATGCCAGTGAGATGCCGATAATGTATTTTGAAACACAGTCTTTAATAGCTTGCACACTGGCAGATTTTATTTTATTCTCTTCCTCCCTAAAATATATATTCTTGTTTCTTTCACTCCTGAATGAATTGTACTGCCAAAGAATAGCTATGCTGCTCGTTGCTCACCTCTGTATTGCTCATTTCATGACTGATTCTTTGTTGCCTGACCTATATTAAGCAAATTCCCCTTTACTTAACATGGGGTACGCTGATTGCTAGGCATGCAAATAGATGTGAGATGAAGAGGCTGATGTAGTAGTTCTTAATGTCACAAAGTAAGTGATGCAGCCATTGTGTAATAAAAAGCAGTGTTATTGTCTTACGTAGCTTCTAAGATGATAAATATTCTGTAGATGTTTTAATTGCTTGTGTGTACACACACACAGATGTACACACACACAAAGTTTTTGTACGTTTTTCATCAGTTACAGTTTTATTATCCTGTAAGGTCCTTGGAGTTCTAAAAGTGTGAAAAACACAGGATACAAATGAATGATATAAAATAAAAATAATAATACATATATGTGTCGATATATGGAAACACTGTGTGTTCTTTGAAACTTGTCCATGATGACTAGAGGATAACTGAAATATTTGATTCTTCTCAATTCTTTTGAATATTGTAAAGTTATGTACTTTGATATTTAATATACTTATGACTCTGTGATTTTGCTGTCAAATACTAACAATCACTCACACTTAGTAATGATTTGTGAATTTAGCCAAAGCTCATGCATATATAGTAGGACTTCTGCCTACTTTTTCTTTGAAAAGACATAATCTGACATCTCTTTCCCCCCAGAAGTGCCTTGTTGTGGAATTTAATAGATCCTGTTTGCAATAACAAACACCATTGATTTCAGAGCTGGATGCAAAGTTCTTTGGATTATAGCCTATCCCCATGTGCCTTGATATGTGTGGTTTCCCCCCTGATATGTATCTTGTATCATTGATTATCAACTCAGCTGGCTTTGATATGGTTTTTATGGTTTTAAATTGTGATTGAATTTTTATTGTCAAGTTTTAATGTTATGTATATATCGTGTTGTTATTTTTGATTATTATATTTTTTTATTCTTTGTTGTGCACTGATTTGATCAGTTTTGGAAAAACGGTATATAAATAAAATTATTATTATTATTATTATTATTATTATTATTATTATTATTATTATTCCAAATAGCACCTAAATCTTGAAAAATGACTTCTCAAAAGTAAGTCCAATAAATATAGCTAGCATAACAAGCTGGTAAATATAACACAGATGTAGTCATATACTTAATGTCTGTTGATTTGATGCATTATCTTCTTTTTTTGTGCAGGAATTTCTGAAGCATCCTTATCACATATAAATGTACATAATGAAATGGAGGCTTTTCTTCTTTTAGACACTTTATGTATGTTCAAATATTTTCTGCATTGCAAGTTGGGGACTTTGATCCCCCCCACACACACACAGAAGATCCTGTTGTCCTCACCCCAATATATCCCAAAATGCTTTTTAAACTCCATTAGTTTTCAAGGGAAATTGGAGTGTTGCAGGGAGGGAAGTGATGTCTAAGAAAACATCCATAGTTATATGACTAACAGATTGGTTCTCTAGATTGTGGGCAGTGTTATCATGCATGGTCTTTCAATACAATTTCAGTAGAGCAATGATCCATGCTTTGAACTTGAGGGTTTTTTTTTACTGATATCAATCAGAAAAGACTTATTGTTATTATTGTTAATGAAGACAATTTTGCCTGAGCGTCATTCCTGCCTCACACGATTTAAAATATAAAATCAAGAAGAGGAACTATGTATAGTTTCCAAACCTAAAGAACTTGGGGGAATTGATGTATGATCCCCATTCTACCAACTCTTTGTTTCCAAACTAAAAGCATTTTTTGGAAAAGGTCCTAGAAAAATGTGGCTATGCAGAAAATAAGGCTTTTATTCTTCTGTGAATAATTATTTGCATACTCCTACCTGGAATGTAATAGATGTCAAGTGCATTTCTGATTGAGTGCAAAATTCTTTAATATATTAAAATGATTTTATTTAGAAAATCTGAAATCTTAGAATAATGGTCTGTATGCAAAAGGAGCACTTGAGGGATGGATTTATGATATGATCAGTAAAATGATGCAAATGTACACTGTGTGTTTTTGTTTACCTACCACACACCCCAGCTGTACAAATATGATACACCTCTTTGTTAAATATGATACATAATATAATTAAAATAAAATTATCATTAAACATTAAAAATGTATTCTTGTTTACATAAATTTCATAAAGCTTTTAAATAAGAAACAAATATGCAAATAGAATGCACAATGAATAACATCTGGAACATAAGATTTTTGCCCTTTTAGGATCTTTTAATTCTATCCAGCAGCTTCCAGGTATTGCACAATGTTTACCTTTACTTCTATCACATAAAAATACTATTGGTGAAGTGGAAGGTCCTCTCGAACACTGTACTACCGTATATACTTGTGTACAAGTCGACCTCATGTATAAGTTGAGGGAAGGTTTCAGGGTCAAAATCCAGGATTTTGATATGAGTCGTGGATGTCGAGGGTAAAACTTAGGGAGCTATAAGAGGGATGGAAAGGGGGAAATACCACTCCCTCCTTCTCCTTCTCTGAACCTCTCCCAACCAATTCCCAGGTGCTGGAGGAGAGGTTTTAACATCAGATTGAGAAAGAAAGCAAGTGGATTTAAATGGAGAGTTGTTTCCATAGGAAGCAAGGTCTTGCAAAATGGACTGGAGACAGCAGCAACTGGATTTAAATGGGGAGGGTTTTTTTTCCATAAGAAGCCAGGTCTTGCAAAATTGATCAGAGAGAGAAGCAAGTGGATTTAAATGGAGAGTTTTTCCATAGGAAGCCTGGGCTTACAAAATGGACTAGAAAAAGAAGCAAGTGGGTTTAAATGGGGAGTTTTTTTCCATAACAAGCAAAGGCTCGCATATGGACTGGAGGGGGAAAGAATTGGTGTTCAATGGAGATTGGGGCATCAGGCTTGCTTGCCTGAGGACTTCTCTAAGCACTACTGATTTACTGACCCTTATATAAGTCTACCCAAAATTTTAGGTCAATTTTTGGGGCATAAATTTCTCAACTTATAGGTGAGTATATATGGTATATATTTAAAACCTTTTTGTATGTTACAATTAAAGTAGATAAAGGCTAAATCTGTAATAAAGTAATGTGGAAACATGTTTATCCACGCATAGCTCAGGTGGTTGGGGTATAATGCAGGTAGATAGGGTTTGTATCCAGTAACTGAGGGTGTGTACTCAGAACCTTTCTTCAAAAACATTCTAACAACACATTACCAGTCTATTATTTTGAACCTGGATGTAGTATTTTAAAAACATTTGTGGAGCATAATTTAAATTACAGTGATCTAACTAGCTTCTTACTACAGGTTGAATCGCCCTTATCCAAAATGCTTGGGACCAGAAGTGTTTTGGATTTCAGAATTTTTTGGATTTCAGAATACCTCTATTTGCATATATGTACATAATAAGATATCTTAGAGATGGGAACCATGTCTAAACACAGAATTCATTTATGTTTCATATACACTTTATACACATAGCTTGGAGGTAATTTTATACAATCTTTGTAATAATTTCGTGAATGAAACAAAGTTTGTGCATACTGAAACATTAGAAAGCAAAGTGTTACTATCTCAGCCAGCCATGAAAAAGCTTGGGTTTTGGGATATTTTGGGTTTCTGAATTCTGGATAACGAAGACTCAACCTGTACTGGCTGCTAGGCTAGAAATTGCTGAACGATGGAGGAATGAGGACAGCTTTTCAATAGAGAATTGTTACGGGACAGTGTGAGATGTAGTACTATTGAAATGAGACAAGTTAGAGAACAAATGGAAATTGGTATTTTCATTGTTTTGTGGTATTTTATTGCATATTAATGAATATGGCAATGCATGAGAGCATGCTCATAGTGGACAAATCTGTTTGGATAATTCTACTGCTAAACATTTAGACTTGCGTATGAAGATTTCATGATAATGCAGTATATATATATATATATATATATATATATATATGCTGCAAAATCATATTTGTGGAATACTGATTTCTTTCTTGTAGTAAATTAAGCAAATAGGCATATAATTAATTGTAATCATAAAAATGGTATGCAACAAAAATTAACATCAATAAATATTTTAAATGTCTGGGAAAGGCAGGCTACAACCCACTAGCTATTTAGGAATAGGATAGAGTGTGAGAAGATTGTGTTCAATCTCCCATTGCTCTTCCTCACTTATTCAAACACACACACACACACACACACAAGATACACACATGCACAAACAAGTAATCAATAACATTTTGACATTTTCAAAAGGACTCTTGATATGTAACTATAACTCCTTTAGATAAGCTGACAAAGATTTAGGTACACATGTCAATTTCTGTCTTGAGATGTGTGAACCCAGTGCAGCAAAAAAAGCCTCCCCTACCACATTGTGAATGCAGGAGAAACATGCTATAAAGAGTTCGGTTTCTGCCACCAGGCAGATGGATTGTAGAGTCCTTGTTAGCATTATGAGCATAGATGCCCAGTCACATGAAAGAGTTAATTTCTGTTAGTGACCTCGTTGGCTACTTTTTGCCTTCATTTTTTAGTTTGAGCCTGGAAAAAGTTATGAAAGCCGAGAACCAACTTGAAAGTGAATTTTTAGCTAACCTTCTTGCATAGTTCTCCTAGCTATTGGGGCATATGAGTTATGCTTGCAAAATTTAATTTTCTTTGTGTGTTTCTTCACAATGTAACCCTTACAAGTCCATCTTCCACTAGCTTTACTTTGGCAGGGTGCACCCCACCCTTAAGGTTCCCTATATGTCCAACAATGAGGATTTTATTTTATTTGATTGCTGGCCAAGGAATAAGTCTGGGTAGAACTTGTTTGGGGGCCCAATTCTGCTCTTGGCTGTGAGGGGATGCTGGACCCTATCAGTGAAAGTGTTGGAAGGCTCCTCTGCTGTGTATCATCTGCTGCATCATATACCATCAATAAAGCTTATGCTATAGCAGTAACACTTGTCAGTCAAAAGAATCCTTGGAGAAGCCTAGAACTATATCCAAGTCTGACACAAGGTACATGCTACAGAAACAATAACAAAGGGTCTAATGACACCTTGAAGAAGAAGAAGAAAGTTTTATTTGGCATTAGATTTCATGAACTGCAGTCCAGAAAATGTATGCTAGATAAAATTTGTTAATCTTTAGAATGCCAGAGAGATTCTCAGTCTGTTGCAGCTAGGGATGCCATAACCCGGCTGCAGGCGTGCCACACCCGCTTTTGGTGGTGCTGGCACGGTCACGGTCTGGTTTCATGCCAAAAGCGCGTCTGCTCGCCTGCAGCCACTTCTGCCCCCACACACGCCTTCCTTATGGCCGCGGCTGCTCATGCAGCCAGCCGGCCACCTACTTCCGCATCAGCCTCCTCCTCCTCTGCCTCCTCCTTCTCCTCCGCCCCCCTGCGCGCTCCCTCTGGCCACCAGCCACCCTTCTCCAGCCTCCTCCTCCCCCAGCACATCCCCCTGGCCTGCAGGGCTGTGCGCGGCTGACTGGCTGGCTGGCTGGCCGGCCACCCACCTCCTCCTCTGTGACCGCGCCGAGCAGTTGCCCAGGCGCAGCCGGCGGAAGCGCGCGATTGGCCCACTTGCCTGCCTGGGCCCTAGCCGCACGCCTGCCTCAAAAGGGAGCTGGTCCCTTTAAGGAGGCAGAGCCTCAGAAGGGGGGAGGAGGAGGAGGCGGAGCCACCCGCAGAGCTAATGAGGAGGACTTCCTCCTCCTGAGTCTGGGGCTGAACAGCCCATCCCTTCTCCAGGCCGGAGCCTGTGAAAGCTGGCAGGGGGCGGGGCTGTCCCAGCCCCAGTCTGCCCCCATTGGCCAGCCAGGCTCAGGAGGAGGAGCTCCTCCTCTGTTGGGCCGGGCTGCAGCCAGAAAGGGCCATTTCCTTTGCCATTTTTTGGCGCGGAGGAGGAGGAGGATGAAGGAGAGGAGGAGGTGAGTGGCCATGCTTTTTATTTTTAAAGTGCATTTTTCCCAAGTGCCTTTTCTGTGTGTTTTTGGTGCTTGTAATGCTAACAAGTCTCCCTTGTTTTGTCAATGATAGTGTGGTGATGATGATGCAATAAGCCTCTGAAATATGCAAGAGGCCATGTTAAGTAAAGCCATGTGAAATGCTCAAAGGTGCTGTTGTGTGTGTTTTGGAATGGGGGGAGGGGGTGATTTGGCCAGAAAGAGGAGTACATTTCTGCCATCTGTCCTCCATTTTGATCATGCCTAAGAAACATGCATTTATATTAACATTTTTTAAAAAATCATCAAATTTTTTCACATGTTCTCCATTTTTTTAAAAAAAAAAGTGTCCTACATTTGAAACTTTTGTCCTACATTTGTCCCGGTTTTGAGGTCTTCATTTATGGCAACCCTAGTTGCAACAGCAATAACAACAAGCACAGCTACCTCTCTAGAAGTTTATGTCATGGGGGGGGGGGGACCCACAATTTCTCAGTGCTTGCATTGGACGTGTATAGTTAGAAGAAATTAGTTTTTAGGTGTCTCTTCATTAATACAAATGAAACAACAATCCTGAAATTATCATCTCAATGTTGTGCGATATGAACTTATTGTTGGCCAGTAGCCCTTTATTCACATAAAAACAAGGACATTTCACAAGGTGACTGTAAGGTATTTGAGGCATTCAGTAAGAAGAGGTGAAATTAAAATTTCATGGTATGACTCATTAATCAATGAAGGGCACACTACAAAGCATATACAGTATATTGTGAAATTTTCAGTTCAATAAGGATATGATAATGTTTTTGAGGATTCAGAGCTGTATACTGAAGAAATGAAGGCCAAGTAATATCTAGGAAAAATCAGGGAGGAAAATGTTTCCCTTCCAGATGTTTCCTTCCTATTTTTAAATTAGCATTTTATTTATTTTCTCCCATTTTCTCAGATCGCAAAAGCAAAGATGTTATACTGGATAAATTTGGAATTATGTCTCTAATACAGGGTATATTTGTAATTATTATTTGAATAAAACTGCAACATTTCTATTTTTACATTTTGTAAATATACCAGATAGTAAATGCTGCATTATACATGATATGTCACATTCCCTTACAGTATAGTCTTATGCATATCTGCTCAGAAATATGAGAACTTCACTTATTGTCTGCTTCATAAGATTTTTAAATCTCCTTTATACAACTGAGAACACAAATTTTCATTTTTTATCCTTTAATGTATAAGGCAAGTGGAGAAAATAAATGTCCCTGATGAATGGCAGTCCTATAGTCAGTGGGACCTTCATTTTGGTGAGATGGTTTGAGCATAATGTGCCCCCATCGGCTCTAAGGTCAGGTGGAAATCTGATACTGGAGGAATTTTTGTTGTGGCAGTGGACAGGACTGGGATTATGGTTAGGCATCAGAGAGGCCATTGCGTCAGGTAGTCGATGGCAGTGGTTGTAACCTCCTGGCTATCTGTCCCAAATGAATTCTCCATCTGGTCCTCTTTCTTGGAGGATGAACTTTTTTAAGCCACAACCGTTGAATTACACACCACAACACAATCCTGTTCTAAACTATATAAAAAAATTATACCCTAAAACAAGCTAAAATGTATTAACCCCAATCTCCTGTCCAACCCACTCCCTCCCTTTAAACACAACTTCACTTATCACAACTGACACAGACTATACTTGACTTCCCACTTCACAAGCCTGAATTTTTTTTTTTAACTATTGGTATATATGATTTCTCAGTAATGCTATGTACTGTTTATGTTACTTCCTACCTAAATGGTTATACAGAATCACATTCAGTTTCCACAACCAGGATCTTTCTTCTTCATGTAAGACAGAAATAAATAAATAAATAAATAAATAATAATAATAATAATAATAATAATAATAATAATTCAATGATTTCTCTTTGCTCAAAATTGTGTCCATCTCAACCAATTCAAGGACATTTTGTTCATTTTTCCCATCTCGACCAATTCAAGGACTTTAATAGTCCACTCTTGTTCTGTAGGAAGGTGATAAATGTTCCAATTGTGGGTATAAAACAATCTTGCTGCAATAACTATATAATGCATCACTTTATAATTTACATATTTAAATTTCTCCTTTGGAGTGCCCCCCCCCCATAAAAATAATTCCGTTTCAGCAAGAGGATTTGGATGTCCTGTTAAAGAAAGCCTGCCCAGACTCCTGAATACCAGGATCTAGCTAATGTAGTGTAGAGGTTTGAGTGTTGGGACTACAACTCTAGAGACCAGTGTTCGAATCATTGCTTGGCCATGAAATCCACTGGGTGAGCTTGGGCAAGTCACATACTCTCAGCCTCAGTGGATGGCAACAGCAAACCTTGTTTGAACAAATCTAGCCTAGAAAACCCTATGATAGGGTCACCATAAATTGGAAATGACTTGAAGGCACATAACACACACACAAAACCTTCCTGTAAAGGATCATCTCACAGTTAAGGCAAATGGTTATATATCCTTCACAATTTATGTGCTGAATTGGTATAATTAGAATGCAAATCAGAGCAGTTTTTATAATTACGATGACTTGTGTAACATGCAAAAATAGATGTCCAGATTTGTGAAAGTGGAATATGGTGACCCTACTGTCAAAGGTCTTGTAATTAGAACTGTGTAGGGCATCACCGGTCTGGAAACAATCCCTCAGTCATCTGCTTACCACCAGTTTCCATCTCAAAAATTAGAGCTGGGAAGATGCTCAGAAATTAACAGGGAAGGGAGAGAATTGTGACACAAAAAAACCCTTGGGCTTTTCATATTGAACAGTCCAAAATGCCATGAAGGCTTTCAAGCATTTGACTGGAACACTTAAAAATCAGAACAGTTGTTTTGGATATGTCTGAGGGGTTTTCACAATTTTAACAGTAAATTTTTAATGAAGTAAATGTTTGAATTTGTTAATCTTTGCATGACCAACTGACTATGTTTTGTGGAAAGGAGGTTTTTTTCCCCATTGCCTGTTCATAATTTATGAAAGTAATTTAACCTTCATGGTTTTATATAATGTACTTAGTGTACTTAATGTAAGTAGATCATACCTGAAGATAATATTTTCTTCTTTTTCTATATTCAGTAACACCTTTCATTAGTTGCACAGTAGTCTTCAAGTGCAATCTAGATTTTAAAACATTATGTAAATTAATGTCCTGCAGGAAAATAATCTGTTTGTATTTCCTTATAAGCTGTTCACTTTTCTTCAGCATTCCCCACCATCTACACCGGCTTTATAGTACTTCCTTCCCATAATTCCTCATCTATTTCTAGCATTACCAAAGGAATATATAAACAAGAGTCATAGTAACCATTGTAAGACTTTAAACAAACTGGGATATTAGCATAACAGAAGTTGGTTATTGTACAGTATTTATTAGGGTAACATTAGTCTTTCTGGAAGTGAGTCAGAAAGTTTAACGTTGTTCTAAAATGCTACCTGTTGTCACCACTACTTTCTGTGGGTGTGTGGGTTGTGTATTTTCATGTGTGCATATATGTAGAAAGAAATAAAACTAAGTTATCCCTGACCTGGATTTGATTTTTTTTTTAAAAAAATCTAAACTTTACAATTGCAAATGAACAAAACAATAAAAAAGCAGCCCTCACTTACTAGCTGAAATTTTGTTATACATAGAGGGCAGTTGTATAACAGTAGCAGTAGCCCTGCTACTGTATACAGTGGCCCTGCTACTGTTTACATAACTAGCTAAACTCTTAGATTTAGGCCAAAGAAACATATTTATGCACATTTAGTATGTATAATAGTTACCAAGCATACAATAATAAATACACATTTAGTAACTTCTGTTTAAACTGATATTGATTGCAGTGCAATGAAGTGAGAACTGACTGGAAGAAAGGCTCATGAATGAGTGGTTATAGAGAGTTCCCTCTCTTTTTAAAGTTAACCCAACCAGATGATGAACTAGAGCAATTTAATTCTGTTAGGTATGTTGGTCCATCTGTCTTGTCTCCCACCTCTACTATTGTTTATTCCATATGGCAGTATGAGGTTGGCATATTCTCTTTCCAAACATCTTCATAAGAACATACAGATTTACATTTACTGACAAGGCAGTTTAGTCTGAATTCAAAAGGGTAGGCATAGAATATGATCTCACGAGACAAAAAGTCTCACTGATTAACCCTCTAAGTTTTTGTTTAAAATGGTTACAAAACAGATAAGGGGTACAAGTGGCCTAATTAATGGCTGCATGTTAGATGAACATCAGGGGGGGGGAGTGACCTTAGGTAGAGACCATATACATGTCTTGTGCTGCCTAATATTTGGTGGTGTACTTGGTACCTAGTCCCTGTCATGGACTGGTCAGTATGCTTAATCATCTGAAACTCCTTAATATGATTACACAGATCCCAATTCCACTGTAATGCCTGCCCAGCCATCACTGCATTAGAAATAATAACTGCATTATTTCTACAGTACAGATGTAGCCATAGCAGTGTGCTTGCCCTTACCCTGGAAGCATGGCTCAGAAAGCATGAACAAGCTCTAATAAGATCTTAAAAGATCACAGTGGCTCTTCTCAGACTGGCAGGCCGTGGCCTTGCTATTGAGAAAGGTTCCTTGCTCTCGTTGATGCAGAAGGGCTTGTTTTTTTAATGAGGAATGCTGCTTTCCCACCTTATTTGTTATGTTTTCCATGGTTTAAACTCTTTTAATTTAATTCTGTTTTTGAAATGGTAGTTTAATGTTTTTTTGTGCTTATAAAATATCATCATCAATTTTAGCTGTATTCTCTGATGTGTCACATAAGTTCTTAAGTCCTGTATTGAGGAAAAGGTAGTGGTGGTATGTGTGTGTGTGTATATATATATAATACAATACAACACAATACATAAATAGAAGCCAGAAAGAGTTACTGAGTGAAATTACTTACCTTAAAAAAAAAAAAGCCCAGATAAATTGTTCAGTAAAAACAAAAGAAATAGCCTTTTACTGATTATTATTCTATCACTTTTATTGTAATTTTAAATATATTTATTATTATTTTCATTATTTGAAATTTGTGGTTTTAGGGATATGTGGTGTGTTTGTGTGTTCATAGCAATTTTATATACAGTGAGCCCGCGCCATACGCGGGCTCCTTATAGGCGGCTTTCAGCATACACTGAAGCTGCCTAGGAAATGTGCACACGCCCTGCGCACGCACATAACCACACAGCAAGCACGAGCCCCATTATATCCAATGGGGCTCATAAATGGTGCGTGCTGCCGCACGGCAAGCATGAGCCCCATTGTATATAATGGGGCTCAAGCTTACACATTTTTTGCGTTTTGGGGGGGGGGGGGGGTTCCAGATTGTTAGGTCCTCTGTGCATTTATGACTAAGGTATATTGAATGGATCAATGGATAGATAGAACTGCCCATACCACCATGACCCGTAATATTTACTTAGAAATCTGGTTTCTCTTATTGAAGTTGGCACACCATTGCCTCTAGGGTTCCCACTGACATTAGTATTGCTCATCATCAGATTCAGATGTAGATGAAGATATTTTGTATTGAACTGAGCCATTTTTCAATATGGATGGATTGCAGGAAAGCATCTTCTGCTGTCTGCCCAACAAGTCTTTGCCCGTCAGCCATCCAGTTCTGGCCATGTTGAACCATATGTATGAGGCATCTACATATGTGGCAAAGGTTGGGCAAGGAGCTTTCCTCTTGGCTAGGTCACCCTTGTTGTGGTTGTGTGCCTTCAAGTCATTTTCAACTTAAAACAACCCTAAGGGATTTTCTGGGGCTGAGTATGTTTCAGTCACCCAAGGTCACCCAATGGGCTTCCATGGCTGAGTGGAGAATTGAACCTTGATCTCCAGAGTCATAGTCCAGTGATCAAGTTACTACTGACTCTTTGGACTCTTAGAAAATTGGAAGGTTAAACTGGCCAAAATGCAGGGTCATCCAGGGCATTAGGGACAATTTTGCATTTGCTTTTTAAATGACACTGCGTGCAAACTGCTCAGACTCCAGACAGAAAGTGGGGTAAATCAGGAAATAAGCATTTTCGCAAAACTACCGTATTTGCATTTTCATTTCATTTGTGAATCCACTCTCTTCACATAATTGCAGCAGTCTGAAAACCAAGTCCCCGATCCTCCCTGTTCCCAGATTTCCCAGCGTTCATTGCTGTGCCAAGAAGAGGGAGAAAGCCACACACACAACACACACTTCTCTTTCCCTCACATGGCTTCTCTCCCATCCCTGCAGCAGGGAACAGCTGGTGAGAGAAGACAGAGGGAGAGGACGTTTTGGAATTCCTCCTGTACAGGAGGGAGAAATGGAAGACGTGTCCTGGAAGAGGAGGGCATCTGGAACTTTCAGCCCTCACTGGAATTAGGCAGGTTTACTGAGCAGCCACCTCCTCTTTCTCTCTAGTGTGTGTGTGTGTGTGTGTGTGTGTGTGTGTGGTTTTATGGGAGTTTGCAAAGGGAAACCTCAGCCTTCCTTCCTCTGAAACAGCTTCTGCAGCAAAGAGGATTTTCCTCCCCGTTTCCTTCCCCTCTGGAGCATGTGTGTGTATGCACTTCTGAAAATGACAGTTTGGAGCATGCACAAAAAAGTTATTTCCAAGCTAGCAACAGAGATTTGTCTTCATCCATCTGAAATCCAAATTCACTTTCGACACATTTTCTTGCCTAAGTAATGTGCTTTTAACCCTTTGTTGTGCTCTCTGTGTGATAAGCATTACTGAATTGGCTTGCTTTACTGGGATGCCAACACTTTAATCATTTTTGGAATGGAAGCAGTTAGGTCCCAATGTGATAAAGTCCTTAGTCTTGTAAACTCCCACTTTCCCATCATTGCCCCATCCTTCCCTTACCTGAGGCATCTATAAAGGGTTTTGATTCTGACAGACATAATATCTCTAAACAAGAACAAGGACACAAACATTCTACAGAAATTTGGAGTACAGACCAAAGTTTCACACCTTCGCTGTGCTTTCACTGTATTTTTTTTTAGAATGATCAGCGAAAGGAAAAAGTGGCCGCCCGGCTGGATGGGCAGGCCGCTTTGCCACTAGAAGCAGCAACAAACTACAAACCCCAGAGGCCTCTGGGGCTTGCCCCGGCCCCTTATTGGTGCGCGGGATGGAAGTGGAGTTGCTTCCACCCTGTGACGCTCTAGGGGCTGGGCTCTATGATCCGGGAGTTCCGGTCCTCCAGGACAGCTCATTGGTCAGCTGCCCAGGAGGAGGAGTCTCCTGGATCAGGTGACCTGGGGGAGGAGCCGGGGCCTATTTAAGGCCGCGCGGCCGGCTCCGGCCTTCAGTTGGTGTTTGGCTCCGAGCAGTTCAGAGCCAAGTAGGAAGGGAGGAGGCAACGGAGTGCTTCTCCCACCCACCCACCGCTTGGTTCGTCGTTTTTTTGTCACAACTTGGAGTCGGCAGCATAGGCCAGTATCTGCACGGTGTGGTACCAGGGCTACGGAGCTCTCTGGTTTGGGAGTCAGTCGGGAACCCGGGGGCAATAGGGCAGGCGTATGGCCATTGCGGGGCCACTAACGCGAGGATACTCCCGGTGACTAGGGGCTTAGTGAATATGAGAATGCATGGCAGAGTTGCCGGTAATGCGGTGTCCTTAGCCCTAGGTCATCCCAATGCCGTGGTACCGGATTTTCACTAATCAGACAACATGGGGTTTTTGATTTCGCAGATCTCTGACCTCATGCTGGTGCCAACCCTACCAATTGTTTGCTATTAATAAGTTGTGGCTTTCTTCCAGCTTGGTTCCTGTGGTTATTTCAGCGGCATCTGAGCCAACAACTGCGTACTTGATAAAACTCTTTACGACCTGAAAATGAACAGCATTACAATAAGCAAACAAAAGTTTTGAAGTAGAGTATTATTCAAGCTGCTAGCCAACTTGATTGTAATCTTTCGACCTTTTTCGGTTACTCTTGCTGAGGAGGTTCTGAGGATGAATTACTGCTATCAAAGCAGTAGTCATAAATAAATAGAATACAGTGGACACCTGATAGCTGCTGAGGTTTGGTTCCGGTACCCCCATGGATACCAAAATCCAGATGCTCAAGTCTTATTATATACAATGTGTAGTAAATGACATCCCTTATATGAAATGCAAAGTGAAAGTTTGCTTTTGGAATTCATGTATTTTAAAATCAAAGTGCATGGTTGAATCCATGGATAAGAATCCATAGATAGGAGAGCCAACCGTACACTTTTTATAACTTCATATACCTCATTTTGCTTCAGAAAAACACATGCCTGTTCGCCTTCACATTGCTCTCAGGATCTCCCAAACAGCACAGCCATGAGCATGCGAGTGGAGGTTCTTGGCAGTTGCCCAAAAAAGACTTTCCAAGGTCTGCACCCAGCCAAATAAAGTACTGATTCTACTCTTGCTAAGTGAAACATTCTGGCCATGGCCGTAGGCCACATGAAGCTAGAATGTTAGAATAGATTATTTAACTGTGACAGTCGAAGGCTTTCATGGCCGGCATCCATCAGCTTTTGTGAGTTTTCTCATGGCCACATAGCAAGAAAACACCCACAAAAAAACTATGAATTTACTTAAACTATTTACCATGAAGCATGTGTGCTCTTTTAAGATGGCCCTGAGTACATTGGTAGCGAGTCACTGTTCGGTATATAAACATTTGGAGACCTGCTGAATTCAAACATCTACAGCGTTTTTCAGTCATGTCAATCCAGTCATGTCACAAATACATGCCTTAACAAGTTTATGGGATGTGAATCAGGAAAGAATTTAATGGGACTGCTGATGCCATCAACAACAGCTTTGCAGTGTACTGTTAAGACAGTAAGACAAATAGCCTTGAAACAACATCACTGTCTCAACAGCACATTTAAAACTGGACACATCTTTTAAAGCTGTATACTGTATGACATGATTGTCTGTAGCAACATTCCAAGCTCTGTGACCACTACATTCCTGGAAATTTTCCAAATCAAAAATGACAAAAAGAGCAGTGGGGTAGTGTGTTACTATATGTATTCAGCCAGACACATGTTTTTTTTTAATAAATGGGAAAAATTCAAAGTTTGACACATTAATTTCTATAGCGCAAGCGATATCCCCAGATTTGCAGGCAACAGATATCCTTAGATGTACAAAAAAGATGGGGATATTGTGAAGTTATACATGAACAAACAAAAATGACAAATGTTCAGCTGTATTTTGAGGATAGTTGTTTAGAGTGGGGCATCAGGCTGCTTATTTGGAGCTTCTAAGCAGTACTCGTTATGACCAATATATAAGTTGACCAATTTTAGGTCAATTTTTGGGGCATAAACTTATTTTCTTATAATGGTATATAACAGTAGCTAAAAACAGTTTTAAAAGCAGCTAGAAAAAAACAGATCTGGAAGCACAGCTATTCTCTTGAAAGTCCTTGCCCTCCCGCCCAAGCACCGGAAGAGTCTGAGGCTTCCCTGGCCAGAGATTTCCTGGGGAATTTCCAAGGACCCTTTCACATTACAAAAAATCGGTTCTGAAACCGATTCAATCCCGTGAAGTTCCTACTCACCCTAATCTCACACAAGCGAATCCGGGGCTTGCAAACCCGTTCCGTGTTAAATGGCCCTTAGCGCGGGTCTTTGAAATCGGCACAATACGTTTCTTTTTAAAAAACCCCGGGTCCTGGAAATGAGAACTTTGGCCTCGATCACGATCGAGGCAAACTGAGGGAGGGATTTAGGTCAGAGGGTGGGCAAAGGGCAGCATTCCTCCCCTCCATCGGAGGGGAGGGGGAGGAGGAAACGAGCCCTGGGCGAGGGGCAAGGGTGGCATTCTTTAGGAGCCTCTTTCCCGCATCCCCAGACCAAGCCCTCTGTCGCTGGGCATTCCTTCCCTTGCAGGAGGAAAAAATCAGGTCATGAACGGAGGCTATGTCAGGCACCCCCCCTTTTCAAATTCAAACAATTTTTTCTAAGCGCGAAACATGCGCGATTGTCTTCCATAAGTATGTTCATTTTTAACAATTTTGTTGAGCGAAACAGCGCATGTTCTATTCCAGATTATGTTACATTTTAACAATTTTTTGAGCGAACATGCGCATGCATGGTTTATCTTTCCAGATGATGTTTCATTTTTAACAATTTTTTTTTGGAGCGAACATGCGCATTGTTTCTTTCCAGATGTATTTTACCGTTTTAACCATTTTTGATGCGAACGCGCCAGGTTTATTTCCAGAATGTATGTTACCTTTTTAACAATTTTTTTTGAGCGAACCTGCGCATGGTTTATATCCAGATGGTGTTCATTTTTAACCAATAATTTTTTTTGAGCGCACATGCGCATGGTTTATATTCCAGAATTGTGTTATCATTTTTAAACAATTTTTTTTGAGCGAACCTGCGCATGGTTTATATTCCAGAATGTTAGTTTCCTTTTTAACAATTTTTTTGTTAGCGCACATGCGCATGGTTCTATTTCAGAGGCAGAGGAGCCAGGCTCTGCACTTGCTTTCTGCAGAGGGAGAAGCTACAAAATGTGCAAAACAATCAATGTACATTTTAACAATTTTTTGAGCAATATGCAAATGATTGTCTTCTTGAGCAGATACAGCAAGGGAAGCCAGGGAAAAGCTAATGTGTTTTAAAAGCAAACAAAAAAACACAAACATGGCAAATCCCACATCCTCTCCTGGGACAGGGCAGATCTGACCCAAAAGCCCACAGTTTTACAGAAAGAAGAGAGAGAGAGGAGAGAGAGAGAGAGGCGGCATCTCTCTCCCTGCTTAGCTGCTGAAACCCCTGTGCCTGCTCTTTAAAAAGGAGAGGACACTTCCCCGATGCCCTGCAACGTCACCATGACGTAGCTGATTGGCAGCGCCAATCTCAGAATGCATTCGATTTCGTCAAAATGCATTTCGTTTCAATTTGTAGTGGGCACTTGCTAACGGAGCGATTCGGGGAGGGGCATCCGGATCATCCCCAGTTCCCTCCATGTCTTTTAGGCCAGTATGAATGGGGCCCAAGACAGGCAAACCAAAACCACAGTCACACTGCCTATTTAGCCTTTTCATAATGAAGTAGAAAATGAAATGTTTGCACAGTACTGAACCATAGCAGAAAAGGTTCAACAAATTTTTCCCAACAAACACAAAATTAATTTCCAATGACTCTATAGTGCAACAAAACTAGGATAGCTATTAAGTTGTGTGATAGGTTGAGGCAAAGGTGAGATTAATCTACTTGTATGGTTATAAACAACACTGTGTGATAATGTTGTTAGAGTAGAGACAGTTAACTCAAGTAGTCGTCTAGATTTGTATTCTGGTGAGTTTAAGCGCTCCCAAGCATAACTAGAGACAACCACGTGAGGTATTTTTTGGACACTAGACTTGTTTCTTACAATGTAGTGCAAAATGTAATGTAACAAGAATATCTTTTAGATTGGTTAAAACCCCCAGAAATGTATGCAGTATCAAGGCTTTGGCCATATGATTTTAGATCGCATATTTCAGTGAGAGAAAGAAGAAAACAATTACAGACTGTCAAAACCTTTTAAACAGTTTTTTTTCAGCCACTAAACATGTGCAATAATGGGGAAACATCCATTTTAATTAAGAAAGGTGAATAATAAATATTGATGGTTGCTTGAAAGATGGAAACAAGTCTCAAAAACATAAAACAAATATGTAATTGCAGCAAACGTACATTGGAGAGAGCAGTTAATATCTGCAGCCTTTTCATTTTAAAATGACTTGTAATGTTATAGTCCTCCACAGCATGCAAGCGCATACAATATTAAAACTGTTGCAAGCAGCGTTCTTATTTTTTAAAGAAAATATTTCAATTTTTTTGTTTCTGAAGACATTCATTTGGTTGTTGATTTCACTTGAAAAAAAGGGGAATGCAGCCCCTTCCCTATTGATATGAAACAGGTTAGACACATTCTTTCAAGAATAGACACATAGCTTGTATAGTTATAGGTATAGAGAAATAAGATACCTTTAGTCAAATTGCAGTGTTGTTGTGTGCCTCACGTTTTTTCTGACTTTTGGACCCTAAACACCCGTATCATGGGATTTCCTGGCAAGATTTGTTTAGAGAGAGCGTGCCTTGCCTTCCTCTGAGGCTGAGAAGTGAAACTTGCCCAAGGTCACCCAGTGGTTTTAATGGCTGAGCAGGGATTTGAACCCTGCTCTCCAGACTCATAGTCCAGTGTTCAAACAGTACCACCATCTGACTCTCTTTAGGCCAGCTCGCTGGGATACAAAACATGAATCAGTAACAAGACAAATGTTTTCATAATCACTTTTTCACTTACGAAAAATTTTCTTTTCCTCATTCTTGTAAAAGCACAATGGCACACATATCTAATGGGAAATACCTTGGTTTCTGATAATACTTATAGTTTCAGAGATCATTATATTGTAGCACAAATATTCTTGGGAGATGGAAAATCATTATGTATCCAAACCAACTTTATAGTCAAGACATAATACAAAAGTGCAAATGTTTGTTCCATATGTGTGTTGAAAGAATTTGATAATTGTCTTTTTTATGTGGTGTGCAATGAACTGAATTGAATACCTTGCCTTGTACCGATTTCCAAAACCTTGGCTTGGTTTAAATTGACTAGTGGCAATAATCATGGACACAAAGCTTTGTTATTTCCTACTAAGCTTTGAAAATAGATAGCATCTGTCTGGGATTCCAGTAAACTGCTCATACACAATAATCCTCTCTCTCTCAATGACAGACTCTTTGTCCCTGCCAATCCACACCCAGTATTTTTCCCCATTTATCCAAGGAATCACAATGGAAAAGGACAATGATGAAAAAGAAATTCATCATTATTACAGATTTGCTTTATTTTTTAAACTTTTTATTTGCATAAGTAGTTCTTTCTTGGTATGTTACAATTGCCAAATAAGTATCACTTGTATTTATGACATGTGCAAGCCATAGGAGATACATTTTCATTCAAAGAACTGTGTGTTGCACTATTTAAAGCTCAGTTAATTTTTGTAACATTCTTAAATAGGCTTACCATACCTGAAGGCTATGATATATATTGTCATCTTGTGATGTAATGTAAATGTCCATGCCTTTAACGTGCTAAATGTTCTGCATTTGTGTAAACGATCCTATTTTTGTTATCTTTTAAAAGTCTCAAAATAACACACGCACAAAAAATAACTTGACCGCACTGAGACTACCCGCGATGTTGTCTCAACATGCCATGCTATTTACTAGGACTTTTTGTTGGAGATAGAAAGACTGGGTTTGTTCTAGACCTATATGAAAGCAATCGCCTCCAGGAGCAGTCAGTACATGGTAAGGTTGCAATCTTGCCAGTTTGGACCAACAAATGCCTACCTTTCCATTTCCCAGTGCATAGAGTAGATTGTTAGAAAAAAACTCTTTGTTAGGGTGATGCTTCGTTCTGCGGTGTTCTGAACTGGTACCAACTGGAACAGATGCAGTCTTTCTAGCTACTCAGGAAACAAAGTAACTTCAACACAGATTTTCACTCAAATGAGGGTTATTACTTAGTTGCTATTTACACTTTAAAGCAGACTACTATACATCTATTCTCTTTCAGAGTCCATGCTAGAGCTCGAATGTGACATCAGTCTTGTTCTCACATAAGATCAACCTCCCACCAAGTGGACACACCTCTTCCCATGAAGTCACATACTACACAAGAGCATAACAACAATACATTTGTTTCTATAGTCTCAGCACATTCCTTAGAAGACTTGCTCTTCCAGCCTAGACTTTCTGGCCATGAACAGGAACCCTTTTAACCTTAGTTAACCATTGACCCATCTGAACATTTTCCATACAAATTAGAAATAATTTACCATAGATATACGCCGATCTCTTTCTGTCCATTTTTCTTCGTCATTAGTGAACAGATTAGGCAAAAGTACAGTGCATTTGGAGGGATTTAATATAGAATGTGAAGTTGAAGATTCATGGCGGCCATCCACTTTTTTTGAGGGTTTTTCGGGCTATGTGGCCATGTTCTAGAAGAGTTTCTTCCTCCCAGACCCAGGAAAAATCACAGAGAAGTGAAGACAAGCACCACCAAAAGGGAAGTTTGTTACCATACATCAAGGAGTCACAGACAGAATAGGCAAAGTGGTGAGGAAGCACAATCTTCAAATGGTTTACAAACCGACGAAGAAAATCCAGCAAATGCTTCACTCAGCAAGGACCAGAGAGACCCTCTCACAGCCGCAGAGTTTACTGCATACCCATGCAGCTGCAGACAAGTCTCACATAGGGACCACCAAAACAGTGTGCAACACGAATCAAGGAACATCGAGAGACACTGCAACTGGGCCAGCCAGAAAAATCAGACAGTAGCCAGAGTATGCCCACAACCACTGTTTGAAAGCACTGAAATTCTAGACCATGCCCAACCACTAACCATGTCCAGGATGCACAGGGAAGCCATTGAAACCACAGACACTGGATCAATTCAACTGGAAAGAAGAAACCCTTAAAGTGAACCAAATTTGGCTACCAGCCTGAGGAATACAAAAATAATAAATAAAATTTATTAACGCACCACTTCCCCCCCCATAGATCAGGGCGGTTAACAGCAAAGTAAAACACAGTACAATACACCAATACAACAATCAAATACATCAAAGTACAAATATAATAAAAGCAGAATAAACCCCGTTAGCCAGTCTTCTTGCCAGTAAAGAGGGAGGTAAGACCTATTGGGTTTTAATCGGGCAATGTGCATGGAAAAGGAAGGTTTTCAGATCCCTCTAAAATTGGGCCAGGGAGGTGCCGAGCGGAGCTCTGTGGGCAGCGTATTCCAAAGGGCCGGGGCAGCGCTGGAATATGACTTCCTCGAGTGGAGGTAAGCCTAGCCCCTGGAACCCAAGTAGTTGCTGCCCAGAAGTTCTGGGGTGCTCGGCGGAATGTACGGGGAGAGGCGGTCCTTCAGGTATCTGGGCCCAAGCCATTTAGGGCTTTATAGGTACTCACCAACACCTTATATGTGCCCGAAGCGAATAGGCAGCCAATGCAGATCTTTAGCACCGGTGTAATGGGCTGGCCCTGGACGGTACCAGGACCAGCCTGGCTGCCATATTCGTAACATTTTAGCTTCCGGGTTTGGATAAGGGTTGCACCCATGTAGAGTGCGTTGCAGAAATCCAATCTTGAGGTACCAGAGCGTGTACCACAGTTTCAAGGTCCCCCTGGGCCAGGTATGGGCGCAGCTGCGAATAAGCCGAAGCTGATAACAGGTGTTCTTGACGCGCATTCACCATGAGCAGTCAGGTGAAGCGAAGAGTCAAGAAGCACCCCCAGACTGCGCAACGGGTTTCACAGGAAGCGTGACCCCGTCAGGACAGGTGGAAACACCCCATTCCTGGGCCAGGGGAACCTCCACAAGTACCTCCGTTTTCTCTGGATTCAGCTTGAGTCGTTTTCCCTCATCCAGCCCATTACTGACTCCAGGCACGCCACGAGAGAGAGACGCCATCCTCAGTCCACTGCATCAGTCGGAGACATAGAGAAGATTATTTGGGTGTCATCAGACGTACTGATAACCCCGCCCCATGTCTCCGGATGATCTTTCCCAGCGGTTTCATGTAAATGTTAAATAGATGGGAGACAGAATGGCCTCTGAGGACCCCAGTTTTAAGGGCCCTCTCATCGGAGCACACGTTCTCCCAGCTGCACCATCTGGGACCTCCCAGAGAGGTAGGACCGGAACCACTGGAGCGCAGTGCCCCGATTACCACCTCGCCAGGCGCCCCAGAAGGATACCATGGTTCTGTGTATGAAAGCCGTGATGTCCAAGATGTCCAAGAGCACCAACAGGGACACGCAAAATAAGGACTCAGCAAATGCAAATGGGAAACCACTCACAGTGGCTT
This sequence comes from Sceloporus undulatus, assembly GCF_019175285.1. NCBI lineage: Eukaryota > Metazoa > Chordata > Lepidosauria > Squamata > Phrynosomatidae > Sceloporus > Sceloporus undulatus. Next base: position 127,030,423 of record NC_056522.1, on the reverse strand, counting down.
TCCCAGCAGATAATGATCACCAATTAGCAGACATTAATCCTCTTTTGCATAGCCTCCCAGCCTGAGCCATCAACACAGAACAATACACATGCAAATCATTCCTGCATTCCCAGGCTCACACAGTATATATATGCCCACTTTTTCCAGGCAAGCATTCTCTGAAGATGCCAGCCACAGATGCTGGTGAAACGTCAGGAAGAAACTCTGCTAGAACATGGCCACATAGCCCAAAAAACCCACAAAAACTATAATTTCTCCATTTTAAAGCATATTCAGTGAGAGATAAATTTAATTCATTTCAGTTTATGGAACCTAAGGCAAAGAGTTTCTGGAACACACTGCAGAATGTTCATTAGAATATAAGGAGTGTTGTTCATCCAGTATTCTTCAGAGTATGAAGATTATCGCACCAGGGTTAAAACGTTCCCCAGTGCGTTCTAAAGTGCACGCGTGGGGGCGCGCATAGAGCATGATGGGAACCCGATGGGGCCCAGAAAGCTAGTTTACCACACAGCGGAACGCTGCCTTTGCCGCCGAGTGTTCCCATCGTGTGCCCATCGAGTTCCATGGGACGCCAATTCTGGGAACTGTTTCAAAGCGTCCCCAGAAATGGCGTCCCCTGGAACTTGATGGGAGCATGATGGGAACGCTCGGCAGTGGCAGTGGCGTTCCTGTGTGCAGTAAAGTTATAGCAATATGATATGTCACCTCAATAAATAATGGCGGGAATCTACTACATCATCTCCCTTTTTACTTTTTGGTTTTAATAAAAGTTTCTGGAACTTTTAATGGCCCAAGGAGGGCAGAAATATGATTTAAACATAGGGGCATGGTGAGTGTTTCTAGTTTTTTAAAAAATAAACTTTTAAAAAACAGGGGCAGATGACCCTTGGGAGCATCATCTTGTGGGCTGTATGCATCTTCTTCATACATTTCCTCTGTAGTAATAATATAAAAAGTCAGAAAGCAGAGCTCTCCTGACAGGAAATTTCCTAGGGTTTGTCAAGTCACTCTTGTAAGCACAAATTAAATCATTTAATACTAGGGGATTTATTTGGGAGCATAGATCAGTCTTTATCAAAACATTCTGTTCTAAAATGTAATATTAGCCATGGCTGGCTGGCTGGCTGGCTGTAAAATCAAAATAGGTTGATGAAAACCCATGTGGAACTGTGTTTAGAAGGCCAGGGTATTTCCCCTCAGTACACTGAGAAACCACCGTTCTTGGTGGTACTTTGTAGTTCTAGTACAATAAACTGAAGCTACAAGAACAGACTCAAATGATCAGAGGAAGTGAAATACAGTAATTTTTCATTAGCCACTAATGTCTTGTACTGTACATTCAAATCTTTAGTCTTATATAGTTTAGTAATAGGAACATCTGCTGTAATGTTTTGGTGTAGGCTATCACTTTTAATTTTGTTGATTAAAATGCATGATTGAAATGCATTTTAAATGCATGATTGTAGAATCCACTTACTCAGTTAGTATCTGATGTATTAACAAAATAGGAAAATGTATTGGCATACATACCCTGTTAAATGTAGAATTAAACCACAACAGCAAACTTTTCAGATGAAAAGGTATGAAACAGCCAGGACCTGATTACTAATTACCAGGATCTGTGCATTTGGTTTATCCTATGTGTTAAGATTTGATCATTTGTCCTTGCTTAGTTTCATTGCCATCTCACCAGATATGATGGGACCTAACAATAAATTTAGGTTAGAATTGGTGACAACTTTATTTAGCAACAGGAATCTACAACACAGCAACACAATGGGAATGAGAGCCTAGCTAGCCCAACTAGGCATAGTATGCCTAGTTAGGCCAAGTCTCCTAAGCCCCTTTTGGTTTTGAACAGGAGAAGAACCCTTCTCTGCTCATCAGAGAGGATGCTCAACCCCAGTGGGCTGTTCCCCTTAAAGGGAGGTGAGGGCCCAGGTTATTCCGTCAAGTAGTGCTGGTTAGCACTCTTGAAGAGGGTTAAAACATGGGGCAAGTAATCTCCCACTTCACCTCTCTTGCCAGTTGACAGTAATAGACATGTGAAAGGGGTTTGCTCATCTTCTGGTGCCTCTGGAGGACTTTGATAATAGCCATTAAAAGTGCCACACCCAGCCAGTTGAAACACAATGCAAACCTCATGAACAATCTTCATATAGCATGGAGTAGGCGAGAAACCTGTGTCCAAGGCCAATTAGGCATGGTAAAAAAGTTCCTGCTCAACATCTGAAGGTGAATAGTCACAGCTCATGCTATAGGGAGAAAGAGAGGTGAGGAGGGAGGGAAGCAAGGTGGCAGAAGAGCAAAGAAACTGATTTTCAGCCCATTCTGCCTTCAGTAGCTGGGAGCAATGTGCCCCAAGTACCCATCAGTGGAGGAGGGCAGAACCATTACCAGCTAAGAGCTGGGGGCAAAGGATTCTCTACGTTTCCAGTGTGCAAGTTCATTTAGGGAATTTTGAGTCCCTAAGAGCACATACAGAACTGCTGTTACTATCTCCTACTTTACTGAACACTATCCCTTGATTGTGGCTTTCTAACCAATTGTATAGTGAGTGGTGTTGTGATGTATATTTGCCATTTTTTCATCATTGGCAGGAAAGTGAGTTTCAATGCAACTGATGTATCTTGAGACATTGCATTTTGATAGTTTTTCACATTAATGATCTTTTCTACAAAAAATTAATTTGTTTAAACACATTTGAGCAAAATACAACATTGTTTTATATATTACATTGCCACAAAATAACAGTGTTTTTGTGCAAGCTAAGATTTACATCCCTCTTCTATAGGAGGCTGTTCAGTTTGGTAGTACAGTGCACCTATGCCATACATGGGTGTATCATATGTGGCTTTCAGCTTATGCTGAAGCTGCACCTAGGAAAAAACAATGGTCACACCAGCACCACTGATTGGACACAGACTCAGTCTGTACATTTTGTGATTGACAGTTGCATTTGAAGGTTGCAAATGCAATTTCCATTGTCAAAAGTGGGTTCAAAATGTGTACATTTTAAAAAAAACTTACATAAAGATGTGCCAGCAAAACATTTATAAAATGTGGACACTTTTGATGGGAAAATGTGTACAGTATAAAATTTTAAGCAGTAGAAAAAAATGCATAAACTGTGAACACATTAAAATATACAGAAATATACAGAAATATGCATTTACATGTAGAGTGGGAATTAACCAACCTGTTATGGAAATGAGTCAGAACCAACTTTGGGGTGGAAGCTGCAGAATCTCAAATGAGTTTCAGTTTAGCAGATTCACCCATTGATACTCAAGGGCAGCAGTAGCACTGGTGGGTGCTTTGAAATAATGCTCCAGGCTTGTTTTGAACATTCAGACAGAATGCTCACAGAGGTACTGTGAGATTGAAAGCCTTCTGCTTGACTGCAAAGACTTTTCTTCTTTCAGAGGCAACAATGGGATGCTTCTGCATCTATAGTTGTTTGCTGTTAAGTTCCATTGATTTCTGGAATTTGTATTTCAGAAGATTCCATATTAAAAAGTACACATTAAAAAGAGAAGTATACATCAAATAAAACTTTTCAAGTCTTCTGTTTTATTACTAGCTCAGCAGGAGCAATAGACTTTATTGCTATCAAGGAATAACTTTTATCATGAAATATGCATACTTGGTTGACGTTACAGGAAGAGGCCCACAAGACCAAAACAAGTTCAAAGATTCCGCACTGCACAGCTGCATGATGGAATGATTCCACCACTTTTCACTTACTGAAAATAATGGGAAAAATTCCCACTTTTTGAAACACCAAGAAATGAATTCTGAAAGTATTTATATTTCAAGTGTACTCAGGCGGCAGCAACTTACTAGGGATTTGTGTTTGTTTCAGTTATCAATGCACAAAAATAATATGTTCATATGAATAAAGATTTTTCTCATTCTTTGCATTTGACACGCATGTATATTGCTTATAGCCAGATTTATGGTTTTAAGATAAAATCACTTGTTGTGTCTAGCCATTATTGACTCAAGGCTTAACACCCATTTTAGTTTCTCAGATTCTGTTAGTGCTTCTAAAATAATTTCTTTCATCTTGTTAGTTTAAAGAGTTGAATCATCAAGAAATATACATATGATACTATTCTATGCATCCAGTTTAGTTTGATTTGTTAATCACAGAAGAAGTCACATGGTTCTTTTTCTTTCTTTTCAGATATGTATTAACACTTGAGAAGTATTAACATGTACTCAGTTACCAGTATCAATATTTGTATTTCCCTGGGCACTGTAGGGCACTGTAAATGAATAAATAAAAGAGAGAATAGCGTAGAATAGTGGTAACTATGAGTTTTACCCTAGGCTTTTCTTACACCCAACTTGGGACATTTGGGTAATGGTGCAGTCTTATGCATCTCTGCTGAGAAGTAACTTCTCTCCTATTCAAAAATTGTATATGATTGTGTAGGACTCAGCAGTCATTTATGAATTAGTATACCATGGGGACCATGAAAATTGAGTTTGAGAGAACTGGAGTACAAAAAGTCAGATTGCCCAAGCAGGTTATTTTGCAGGCCTGTAAGGTGGTGGTGATGTAAGCAAAGAAAGATTTATTTTCCACAATTACCTCAATGGAATTTCTTCCAGAGGCTGCCCCTGAAGTAAAAAATTGTTACCCATGTGGACATGACAAAAGAAACACTTCCTTGACGATTTTCTCCATGATTTTATACTACTACTTTTTATGACTTTTTCCATCTTCAATCTTATTTATTTATTTATTTATTTATTTATTTAAAAGGTGATGAGGGTGGTTTTCTTGTCTGTTCTTGAACTTTAAAAAAACAACCAAGCTCCTATTCCACACAGTGGGCTGGCTATGATTGGCCATCATGTTGACTTCTGAAAATGGAACTGAAAGTAAATGGAAGGGAACCATACTACATTAACTTCCCACTTCCTCTTTTCCTCTTTTTCAAAAGGTGGTTGCATTGCTTATCTTAGCTATTGCAGTACTTGGGATTGTAGATTTGGCTTTTTCAAAATTAAATGAATTTATTCACATTTGCCACTTTGTAAAACTGTAAGCAGCCATCAACACTGGTACTATTTTGTGGTGGTGTGCTTTCATTTCATTTCCAGTTTGCCTTATGGTAAGACAAAACTATGATGGGGTTTTCTTCGCAAGTTTTTCAGAGGGGTTTTGCTATGGCCCTTCACTGAGGCTGACAGAGGGTGACTCGTCTAAGATCATTCAGTGGGATTCCATGGCTGAGCAGGAATTCAGGTCATGTTCTTCTGGAGTCCCAGTTCAACACCTAAACCATTACACCATGCTTGCTCATCACTACCATCACCACTATCAATAGTCATACCCTTATATTTTTGTAACTCTGAAAGAAGTGCCATTTCTTATTGCCCTTCTAGTTCAGGGGTAGGAAGATGCTAATGACTGGAGTGCTATTGTCAGCACCTCCTGACCATCTCCAAGCTACACAGTGTAGGCCAAACTAACCCTCAAGAGTCTATTCTTGGCATGGGAAATGTGTTGGGTTTTGGTCAAGAATATTGGTTCTCACATGCAAATAATAATAAAAATAAATGTATGTAGTATGGAGGATCTTAGGATTTGCTGGGGATTTCATGCTTCCCAAAACATGGACTGCATGATTCCCACCTATATGCTGGGTAAATTGAAGAGCCTTGGGCTACAGAACAGAAGCCCAGGCTGTATTAACACAGCGACTAGTGAGGTAGTTGCTAGAAGATAAAGAAACAACAATGGGCATTCCTCCCATATGGTCTGGAGCATTTCATTGGAATAAAACTATTAAAAGTCATCACCTACCTCTCTTCAGCAGGTGTAAGGATCAAAAGTAGGGCCTCTGAGAAAGAGTTCAATAATTGGACATGTTCATATGAAGCTTCCATTATCAAAGCATGCAAATCTCATGCTAATCTCTCCTTTATTAGCTGGAGAGGTAAAAATACTAAAATTCATTTAGATTAAATTATCATATTTTAACAGTTGTGTGCCATGAATAAGAAATATCTGATTGGGCTTTGCTAGCTTATTTCTGCATTTGAAATTTATATTGAAATCCATTTGTGATTCACATAGGAAATGTAGAGATGAATTATTGTTTGGGCTAAAATTTTGGAAAGTAGTACAAAAGGTGAAAAATAATGTCTTGCTGAAGGAGAATGAACATGGCTCCTGCAAAGATAAGTCCTGCCTCACTTAAACCTTTAGGGTTGTTTGAGAATGTTGCCAAGCAGGCAGTGAGTAATCTTGCATTAATTCTTTACTTGAATCTTCAGCTAGCATTTTGTGGAGTCCCTCGCCAAAATCTTCTGAGCAAACTTAACCTTTATGGGATCAGGAACAGCTTACAGAAAAGGAAACAGAAAATAGGAAAAGCCTGATGTTTCTTGTTGTTGAAATATAAACTGTAGGATTTTTTTTACTTATTCAGAAATTATTTGGAGTCAGTTATGTAGCCAAGTTTGTAAATGAATCCAAATTATTCAGGATGGTTAAAATAAAAAAAAAGAATAGCAATGGAATTCAAAATTTTTTTAGTTAGAGGAATGGACATTTAAGTGGCATAAGCAAATGTAAAGTGATCTAAAGGGGAGGGATCATTACATATATGCTGAAAGAGACTGAGCTTACTATGACTGACTAGACATATCACCTTGGGTTGTGTTAGATTGATTGAATTACTGATCCAGTGTGTAGCTGCTGTGAAAAAAGCAAATTCAAAGAAGAGAAAACAATCCTGTCTATCACAATGCTTTTATGCAAATCTATGGGATTGACTACATTTGGGATACTGTGTACAGTTCTAATCACCACACCTCAAAAAGAATATTGTACATATGGCAAGGTTGCAGCAAAAGCCTTCCAGAATGAATGGGCCAGAATAAATCTGTTATGGTTATGTATTGGCCTTTTTAGCCTAGTGGGGAAAATAAGTGCAGTAAGAAGTATGTATGTATATATTTATTGCATTTTCTCCATACTAAAGTTCCCTGGGTGATATACATCTTGTCAAAAATTTAAAGTACTGTGCAACAATAAAACAATGATTAAAGAAGCAGAATCAAATCCAAGATAAAACAACTGAAACCAGGAGCAAGAAAAAAAATGCTATGATATAGGACAGGGACAGGGAAAGTGTGGCCTCCCAAGACTATTTCTATGCTCCCAAAGGGCCCCCAAATTGTGGGATTTAAAATTTGGCCAAAATGGACAGTACTTAACTATTTTGCTACACTCACCTGTTCTAGGCCTGGATTGGGCTCTTTCCAGCTAATCGTTTTCTTACTTCTTCAGAAAAAAAGCCCCATTCAGGTCTTGAATAGGTGTGGATGGCTATAAACAGGCCCCTTAATATGGAAAAATGGCCAATAATTTACTCAAGAATTGAGGGGTGCTCAAGAATTGAGGGGCTGGGAAAACATTTGAATGAAAATTGGAAATATTCCTCTCAATATTCATACAAGGGAGCAATACAGCCTATCAACCTCTGGTAGTTTAGCATGTCTGATACAGAATGACCAAAATACAGTGGTGCCTCGGGATACGAAATTAATTCGTTCCGCCATTCCTTTCGTAACCCGAAAATTTCGTAACCCGAAATACTCCGTTAGCACTGGAAAGCCTATAGCAGCATTTGAATTTCGCGCTGAAATGAATTTCGTAACCCGAAAAATATTTCGTAACCCGAAACAGTTTTTGCCAATCTGACTTTTTCGTATCCCGGAAATTTCGTAACGCGATCATTTCGTATCCCGAGGCACCACTGTACCTATGAGATCAAAAGAACCTGAACCTGAAAAGGACCATAATGTGGATACTCAGAGAGTCTCTTTGGAGAGGGCATTTCAGAGATAGAGAGTCACCACTGATTCAGCCTTCTTTTTCACAGCCTTCCACTTTGCTTTATGTGGAGCAGCCATCCACTTTGCTTCACTTTAGGGCCCAGGAAGTTGTGTCTGGTTAGAGTATATGGTAGACATATATTGTGGCATACCAGGTGTTGGTGTCACCTAGTGGCACACAGAAGCCCAAATGGAAGGGACTGCCCCCCCCCCCCCCAGCTACCACCACTGGAAGGGACATTGACAGCCCCCTGGAGGCCCATTTGAGCTCCAATGTGACTGCAGCCCTCTGGGGTATCACCTGGTGTGGTCCGCACCTCCCTGGAGATGGCATTGAAGGTATATAAAAGTACATAAGGCATGGATAAGGAGTAGGGTTTCCTTCACATCCCTCATAGTAGTGAAACCTGGGGTCATTCAGTGCACCTCAACTGTGGGAAATTCAGGACATATAAAAGGAAATGCAATTCCATACCACACATGTTTCTATTGAATCTGCAGTAACAAGATATATGCAAAGCACATGTGGAGGCCCTTAGTACACAGAGGAAAGGATGAACCTCGACATTTTCAGTATTGATGGAATAAGGTTTGAGAGCAAGACTTTATCAAACATTTAAGATAAAATGTAACAGGCATATTGTTCAATTCTTTATTCATTCATTCATTTTATTAACCTATACCTTGCTTATTCCCTCTGTACTGGGATTCAAGGTGGTTTATGAATTATTAAAAACCAGACCAGATTAAAAAATATTACAAAAACTGTGGGTGTGTGGGTATGTCTTAAAAGAACAATCTGTAGAGTTAAAACAATTGGAAATATATTAAAAGACAAAAATATTTTTAAAATGAATAATACACCATAGTGTTAAAAGCTCATTGCAGTCCCTAAAGGCCTACTGGAACAGGACTGGTGGAACGAGGCCAAAGATGGAACAGTTCCAGCCACCTTAGATATGTATTTGAAACTGCAATAAACTTCATTTGTCTAATATTGCAAATATACTTTCCTAAGTCAGTTTTCCCTTAAAGGAGGAGGATGTGGGCTATATTTCTAAATAAATATTGGTAGGGCATGATGTGATTTTTAATGCAACTTTTCCTATGAACAGCTCTTACAGTTAGTGCTGGGAATAGTCCAGTCCTTATCTGTATGGGTTAGAAAATACTAATTGCTGATCCTGGAGCAATCACTAACCACTTGAGATGAGTTATCTAGGGATGAAGGGAATGCCTTTTGAAGTAAGAAAATGAGAGCAGAGTTAAAATCTTTGGAATAATGTCATGCAATATATCAGAGAATTAAAAAAAAAACTGTTGAGGGGTCCATTTGAAAGTGAAGGGGCCATCCTGAGTTTCACAGCCAAAACACTGGGACCAATGTGAAGTCAGAGGCTTTCATGGGCGGCTGGGACTACTTTTCAAGTTTTATCTCTCTTCTCTCTTTATAGAAAGCATATGTTGTGAATAGACTGTAGATTGTAGAAGTCATATTACATTGAGACTGTCAAGGGTTTATCCAGTAAAAATCTCTTTCTGACATTATTATGTTTATTTGTAACGGTCCCTATTCACGCCCACTTCTTAATCCAGTTCCCATCAGTAGGCAAAGACATTGTTATTTAGGCAAGTGTTTGATTCTTAAATCTTGTGGCAGAAGGGTGTGTAAAGGTAGTGTGCCCGATTCTTGTCTTTTATCTTTCTAATTGTTTCAGTGTGCTTTTTAATATACAGTCGGATCTCCATAGTGGCAGGCTATAGCCATTCATGGACTGTGGAGTATCCATGGCTGTCTGTGTCTAATTATTGCCAATGCCGGTGCATACACACAGCCACACCAATGCAGCCACACTCATGTCAGCATCCATTGATGCTAATTGGACTTGAAATCCTACTGTTTTTGCAGCTATGGGGGGTTCTAGAACCAAACCCTCACTGATAAAGAGAGCCAACTGTACTTGTTCAATTACTTTTTGTCTTTTGTAAAATAAATGTTTAGCTGCATTTTTGTTATCATAAGCCCCTTCACCATGCCTGGAAAAAAGTAGGGCATAATATTAAATCAGTCAATCAATCAGTAAATCAATCAGTCATCATTCTTGTTGAAGAAGATGAGTTTACTTCCACACTGTGGCAAGAAAAAAATAAAATAAAATTTTAAGGGTTATATTGACTTTTTAGTACCAACAGAAGTAAAGCCATTGTATTAATAGGATCTAGGTAAGTCAGCACTCAGGTACAAATAATAAACTACAGTATCTTGTATGTTTCATTGAGTCAGCTGGCTATGTTTGAGATTGTTTGGTTTAAATCAAGGTTCACAAAATTATACATTGATGGAAAAGAAAAGACTGGTTTGGTCAGTTTTAGCCCCTATTTTTACACACAACACTGGTCTCAAGATAGTGATGTCATTAAAGCAAAAAGTGATGCGATGATATAGACATATAAGTGAAGGGCTACTTTTTCACTTCTTACTGATGTCACAGATTAATTCAAATAATGGTAGTTTATTCATACAAACCAGGATCAATTTCAGATTGCATATACAGTGGTACCTCGGGATACGAAATACCCAGGTTACGAAATTTTCGGGATACGAAAAAATCCCATTGGAAATCATTGTTCCGGGTTACGAATGTTTTTTCGGGTTACGAAGAAAATTTTTGGTGCTTTTCGGCGCTTTTTCGCACGAAACGCGGCTTTTCCCCATTAGCGCCTATGGCAATTCGGCTTACGAAGGCTTTTCGGGTTACGAAAGCGGCCGCGGAACGAATTACTTTCGTAACCCGAGGCACCACTGTAATAATAATAATAATAATAATAAATTTTATTTCTACCCCGCCCTTCCATAAATATGATCAAGGCGGCTTACAAAATTTAAAACATTACAATACAAGATAAAAATTGATATTAATTGATAATTGATATTAATTAATAATTGATATTAATTAAAAAAGAATGTTGTCTTCCAGGCGAGGCCTGTTGTTGCTGGCCTGCCTCTCTCCCCCTCAAGATGGTGGTCAGGAGGAGGGCTCTTTGTCTTCAGGCCAGGCCTCTCTCCCCCTCAAGATGGTGGTCAGGAGGAGGGCTCTTTGCCTTCAGGCCAGGCCTCTCTCCCCCTCAAGATGGTGCAATAAACTATAGTACAGTATCTTGAATTGATAATAGGAAATCAGAAGTGGTAGTGTTTTACCTCCTCCTTTATACATGAAGAAGAAGGTCTGAATATAAACCAGAGCTTGGATTCCCCTAATGGTTTAATATTAAGTCTGAAATGGGTGCTGATGTGTAGATGTACTGTACATATTACTACTAATGTGATAAAGAGGTATGAAAGTTAACATTTCATGGAGTGCATATCAACAGAAGGGCCATCCCCTGCCATGCAGGAATGCAGAATAAAAACACCCCCAAACAGATGACCAACAGTCTCTGTTTAAAAACCTCCAAAGGAGATTCCACCACACTCAGAAGCCATGCAGTTCCACTGTGGAACAGCTCTTACTGTCAGGAGATTCTTGCTAATGTTGAGATGGAATCTCTTTTCCTGTAGTTTGAATCCATTGCTCCAGGTCCTATTCTCTGAAGCTGCAGAAAACAAATTTGCTCCATCTTCAGTATGACATCTCTTGAAATGTTTAAAAGGGGCTGTCATATGACCTCTTAACCTTTTCTTCTACAGGCTAAACATACCCAGCTGTAATTGAGTTAACTTTGATATTCTGATATTCTTGCTTTAAGCTATATTAAAAATCACTGGCATGCATTTTCCATGGGCATTCATCAACTCTACACTGTCTTTGTTAAAAAATATGTTAGATTGCCTTCACTTTTGGCAGTCGCTTCAAGTCTGCATTTGTGTCTAAGACTCATAATTAATTTTGCATGGTGAGGATGTTTTGAGTGCATCCAGTTTAATTGGTGGCATCAAACTGAAGGGGCCTCTTAGTGCCCAAAAAACAAGACTCTAAACTGAACATGTGGGTGACTCAAGAAAAAACATATCAGGGATCTTCCCATACTTCCAGTTATATATGTATCCACTGTCAGCTTGTTGAGAGCTGTAAATGTCATAAATACAGGGAAACAACAATGAATAGATTCTCAGATACATTTTAATTCATAATGTGCTAAATTATATGTTTATACAAAAGATAAATGCAAACAGTCTGGTAACGTATCCTTCTGAGACTGTGAAAACATAGAATTTTTAGAAAATTCCTGGTGATTATGAAGTAAATAAAGGGTATGTAATTCTTAAATCTCCTATTATTGGAAATGGGTATTATGAGCTAAACTGTTCATGAAAAATGGTAAATGATAACGGTATTTAGTGGAATCATAAGACACTCATCTTTATAAGCCTGAGAAAATAAGGCTCCCTGAATTGATATGATACTATTTTATTATTTAGTTAAATCTTACATTTTATTATTGCAGAAAAATAGAATGTATGCATTAGAGTGCTAATGAATGACAAAAAGTTATGCTATCAGTGTGACTGATATGCTATTAATGTGACTTAGGCTATTGAGGATTATTTTCATTTTGGCCGTGACACTATTTTGCACCAGAGAAAGCAAATTATGAAAAAAGGAATGTCTTTTACTTAAAAGATACTTAAGATTACTTTCAGTGTTTTTGAGCTATCTATGGGGACTAATTCTCCCAGGGTATTACTGAAAGATAGTCTATATGCTAAGGAAATCAGCCAGATAATCAGAAGAAGATTAAGAATGGGGAGAACAGCTATGAAAGAACTAGAAAAGATCTTAAAATGCAAAGATAGACAACTGAGCACAAAAGTCAGAATCATACAAGCTATTGTATTCCCTATTACCATGTATGGATGTGAAAGGTGGACAGTTAAGAAAGAAGATAGGAAGAAAATAAATTGTTTTTGAGATGTGATGCTGGTGAAGAGTGCTGAGGATATCATGAACAGACAAAAAAACAAGCAAATGGGTCCTTGAATGGATCAAGCCTGAAATCTCCCTGGAAGCAAAGATGACAAAACTGAGGCTATAGTACTTTGGACACATCATGAGAAGGCACAACATGTTGGAAAAAACAATAATGCAAAGAAAGGTGGAAGAAAGTAGGATGAAAGTAGAGAAAAAGGCCATATGCTAGAAGGATGGACTTTATTAAGGAGGCCACACATATGAATTTGCAGGAACTAAGCAGAACAGTGGAGGACAGCAAGTCTTGGAGATGTTTCGTTGACAGTGTCGCCATAAGTCAAGATCAACTTGAGGACAGTTAACAACAAAACAACAAAAAGCCAAGGAATGTTTGCTTTAGAAATTATTTAGAGCAATGGAATTTTTGTGTCAAACAAGCAGTATGGAGCAAGAAAGCTGCAGCCCACTTTCAAATAAAAACCTGCATTCTGCAGAATCTAATGAAAATACTTTGGCTTAATAGCTGTGGGGCTGCAACTTTACGTGCAATCTTCCATTGGTGACAGCGTTACTGCTGTCTTTCCTTCCTCCACTCATATGTATGGCCCTGTTTTATAGCCATGCACTGTATAGTTGTGCTAACAGGGAGGGGAATAACCGTTACAGGATGTGTTTTGAATAGGACCAGGCTGTTAATATTTAGATCCATTATGTTTCTCTTCCTAGATATTTTCACAAGAAAGAAAAATGTGGGGGAAGTTAGAGAATAAGACTGAACCTGCTGCCTCTACCAAGAGTTCCGAGATGCTAACAAACAGTGTGTGCACAAGCTTTGCCTTCACAATCTATACCCTGCATTTTTCTTTTGGTTATGTTACCGAAATTCCCTTTCTACTTGACTTAAAAATTATTTTAGGCTTCTTTCTTCTCACAGTTCTTCTCATCCCTTCTGCTGTCATCATTTTATATTGAAACTGTATACTAATTAGCACCATAGATAGCTTGCTTGGCAAGTTCTGAGCAATGAAATAATCTGTAACATTGACAGCACATGTCTGCATGGGATTGATCATGATCCTAAAATGGATATTTCTTTTGAACTATCAGCCTATTACAAACTCTACTGTACATTTCTCCACTTATTACAGTTCCTTTGTATTGATAAGGCTTTTTTGGCTAGCATGCATCTGATACCTACTTTTTAGTTACACTTTCATGAAACTTTATGTAGTACACCCATCATTTTGCCATTTGCTCCCTAAAGAGTAGCACACAATTGATGTTACACAAAGTTCCTCTTATTCTGTACAGAAGTGAACAAAGGACAAACATTGATCTAATGAGTCATTATTTCCAGATATAAACAAAATAAATGTTGTTATGACAGGTAGCTTTCCTGAGGAGACATTGAATGAGGACACCTGGGGATCAGGTAGGTTACCCTGGCAACCACCTGATAGCCTGGCTGCTGGATTAAGCTAGAAAAACCAAGAGAGGCCTATTATCACTGGCAGAAACCAGTGTCCAGGCTGAAAGGAAAGGCACTTTTTAAAAAACTCCTTCCAATAGAAGATCCACAAAAATGTGTTTTCCATCTAATCATTTCACCTACCACCTAATAACGTGGATGGTGGAACAGTCGTTTTTCAACTGCTGCTGACCAAATAAAACGTTGTGTGCACTTCCCTCAGTGAGGAAATGACTCCTCAAACATCTTGTTTGTTCTGAAAACTCAGAGATAGACCAAAACATATGGACACTTGAGACAGAGGATCAAAAGGCACCTTGTACCTAAAGCTGGGGAAATTATTTTGGCCTAAGAAGAGGCAGAAAATCTCGGAAGCACCTTCCCCTATCCTTCATAGTTGCATTTTTATATAGCCACCACAAATTAAGTAGTAAACAATTTTCTGCATTTTCATAATACCCAAAATTTACTGCTTGAGGCAGCCTCTTCACTCTGTGTAATGATGCTACAATACTGTATAATATCTACACAGCATTTTTTGAATTTTCGAAGTACTTCATGCCAATTATTGCTTAAGGTTGTACCTCAACAGCGAGATAAACTGAATAGGCACAACATTATTCCCCTCTAACATCTCTTTCCACCAGTTCCTATGAAGGAACTGTTCTACTTTAAAAAGTCATGCCATGTGTTTTCTCTGATGTGTCACAGCACAGCTTATCATCTTGTTGCTATAGTTCAATGTAATTCATATTTGAGTCTCTAAAAAACAACTAGTGTCACTACTGAGAAGGTGTTATTTTACATGAGAGGGTGTGTCCCTTGAAATTTAAGAAGTACCGTAGCATATATTACTTCCTAATACTAAGACAGGGAGGGAATTGACAGAATAATTTTATGGCTATTCTAATTCTTAGATATAAAAATAATGCTGTTCTTGTTTTTATGCCAGGAATACAACACTGACTACTGCTGTACAAGGATTATTGAAATGATGAATGAAGATGCATAGTATTTATTTATAGCGATATAGCACTTAGTTTTGTAGCTGACCATAACATGCCTTTCATTACTTAAAATATTTTCAAAACTGCCTTCTTAAACTATACACAACTGCAACTGATTTAGCACAGATGGGGGGGAATATTTTAAAGTGCATTTTGTTTCTAAATGTGAGAAGTAAGCTACAATATTTTTGTACTGTGGCATCTGTGGTGTCCTACATATTAAGTGTGTGCAAAACACCCTTCCCAAACTCATTGCCAAGCCAATCTGTTGCACTACAGTAGCTATCATTCCCCCCAGAGTAGGGTTGCCATAATTCTCTACTAAAAACTGGGACAAAATGTAGGACAAAATTTAGACCAAAATGTAGGACAATGTAGGATAAAATTTAGCCCAAATGTAGGACATTTGAGGCCCTCCATTTTTCTTAAATGTCCTCCATTTTGGGCTAAATTTTATTTATTAATTTTAAATATTTTAAATGAATAAAAATAAATAATTTTATTTGTTTATTACTATTAATTAGAATGATTCTTCATCAGGGAAATTCTGAATAATAAAGTTATTTGTTCTAATTGCTCTAGTTTGCTCTAATTCTCCAATCATCTCTTTTGCAAGCAGTGCCCATGTGATGGTGCTTGTGCCTTTTCCACTAGCCTGTCACCTGCTACTCTCTGGACAGTCTTTTGAGCCCAGGACTTTGTTTCTTATGGTCAGTGTTAGCTATACCACTGCCTGGTTAATGCCTAGATACAAATTAAGTTTGCTTAGTTTTTATCAAAACTAATCAAACGGCATTCCATCTTCTTCTTACCATTAGTCCCATGCTTGTTACACATAGCATTTGAAAAAGAATTTTGAAGCAGAAAAATTTATAGTACTAATAAGTACACAATGACCTACCTACAAGTCCTTTTACTATAGATCTTACAGACAGTGTAGAGGTTGCTCAAGATAATTTCAGATCATGAACCCCCATACTTCTCAATGGCAGTAGCCATCCACTTCCCAACAATTATACCCTGCATGACAATTAAGGTACCCACAGAGCAAATGACCTATCTCATTCAGATTACTTGGGATCCACTGGATAAACAATAACTTTCTTTGGTAGATTTGTTTATGAAAAACAGCTGCTAAGATTCATAAAAGTAAATGATTCCCCTTTGACAAGGTTATCAAGTCGTGTCCAGTGGTAGGAGGCGGTGCTCATCTCTTTTACTAAGCAGAAAAGCGAGCTTTGTCAAAGACAACTGTTTGATAATGTGGCCAGCATGACTGCACAGAATGCTGTTACCTTCCCACTGAAGTTGTACCTATTTATCTACCTGCACTTTTACATCCTTTTGAACTACTAGTTGGAAGAAGCTAGGGCTACTGACGGGCCTAGTGACGGGAGCACTTGGGACTCAAACTGCTGATCTGCTGATCTTACATTGGAGTTAGAATCTTAACTGCTGAACTACCACGTCCCTTTTCGTACATATTGCTTTTCTTACTCATTTATACATCTGTGCTTTGCACTGGCTCATTTTGAGGGATTTGTGGATGGTTCTATTATATTTGGATTGTTGGTGTCTATTGATCCTTTCTAAATCTAGTGAGTCCTAATGAAGCCCTGGTGGTTCAGTGGTTAAATGCCAGTAATGCGGCCACAAGGTTGTGATTTCGATCCCAGGGCTCCAAGGTTGACTCAGCCTTCCATCCTTTTATAAATCAGTAAAACGAGTACCCACCTTGTTGGGGACAATTGGCTTATAGATTGTAAACCACTTAGAGAATGCTTAGTTCACTGATAAGCAGTGTATAAATGTAAATGCTACTGCTAAAATGCTAGTGAGAAAAGCCATACCATGCAGGATAAGAGGACACTGCTGTTTATTTTAACTTGGTGTTCTCTTGTCTTGCCTTGCTTAGATTGTTTAACATTAGCCTTACTATTTTAAATTGTTTTAAAAAATAAAAGTAATTTTATTGCATGCACTCTGAGATTACACACACACACTATATTCTCCAATAGATAAATAAGACTTGGATCCTTAGAACATTTCTAGCACAATAAAGGATTAGAATCTGTATTAGCCTCTTTACTGTTAACTTGCTATATATTACCTGTAAATGAAATATGAGAATTCACTTATTTTGTTGGTAAACCACATCCTGGAGGTGTGACTCTGTTGTAAGGAAGCCCTTGGTGGATGAGACCAAACATCAGTTTTGTCCAGTATTCTGTTTTCCCATAGACACCAGCCAGATCCCACTTTAAAGCTCAAATGAAGGCAATAGTTGCATCACAGCACATGAGACACAGAGTCATACTTTCTAGATGTCTTGATGATATACTATATTATATTTCTGAGGGTGGTGGTGGTATTACACAGAGGTGGAAGTAATCCAAAGCTTTTCAATTATATCCAAGCTCCTTTCCATCAGTTAGGAAAATAACCAACTGGATGCACAGACTCTTATGTGAGAAAGCAGGAAATAGGGAACACAGAGGTCTGAGCTATGATATGCACACTAGAGTGTGTCTGTCTGTCTGCACTATATTGCTTTCAGTGGAAAACATATTACAGAGTGCTTCTTGCATAACTAGTGAAGACAGCCACACACAACTAAAACTGCTTGGTGGTGGTGGTGGGGGGGGAAATGATTGCACATGATCATACCAGATACATCTTTCTGTCCCTCCGTTGCTGGAGGAAGGACTTGGTGGCCTTGAATCCTATTTTGGGAGATAGGTAAGATAAAAATCCAATACACTGCCTCAGAGGTTTTTTGATAGAGGCTGGATGGCCATCTGTCAGGGGTGCTTTGATTGTGTATTCCTGCATGGCAGGGGTTTGGACAGGATTTCCCTTGTGGTCCCTTCAAATTCTATGATTCAGTTAAAGAAAATAAATAAAGACATACATATAATTATTTGCCATTACAGGCCAGGTCAGCTCAATCTTTGTTTTCAGATGCCTTGAAAAGCATTTGTAGCTGAAAGCCAGGATATAAATTTTAAAAATAATATACAGTAAATGCCAAGTCAGCAACAGTGGTGTCACAAGGGGGGAGGGGTTGGACCACACCAGGTAACATCCTAAGCAGGAATTTTAAACATTTTAAAAGCTTTAATTGGCTATAGGTTTAGGCAGTCTACTCACATGACTATACAAAGGCAAATAATCTCTCAATCTCTGGAAGCCTTTAAATAAAGATTGGATGGGCATCTTTCAAGAGTGCTTTAGTTGTGTATTCCTGCATGGCAGTGGGTTGGACTAGAAGGTCTTTGTGGCCCCTTTCAGTAATAAGATCATATGATTCTACAGTTGCAGAGACAATATTGCTCTTCTCCTCTTCTCAAACCACACATGTGGTCAAGCAAAATGAGTAATGAAACAAACATTTTGATAAAAATAGCCATATATTAAAGTATGAGCATATAGAATCATCACAACAGCTCTTACCATCAGGAAGTTCTTCCTAATGTTGAGATGGAATCTCTTTTCCTATAATTTGCATCCATTGCTCCATGTCCTATTGTCTGAAGCAGCAGAAAACAAGCTTGCTTCTTCCTCAATATGACACTTCTTCAAATACCTAAACAAGGTTATCATACTTCTTAACCATTTCTTCTCCAGGCTAAACATACCCAACTCCCTAAGTCTCTCCTCATATGGCATGGCTTCCAGAATCTTCACCATTTTAGTCGCTCTCCTTTGGACATGCTCCAGCATGACAACATCCTTTTTGAATTGTGGTGCCCAGAACTGGACACAGTATTCCAGGTGAGGCCTGACCAAAGCAGAATAGAGTGGCACTATTACTTCCCTTGATCTAGACACTATACTTCTATTGATATTACCTAGAATCGCATTGACCTTTTTAGCTGCTGCATCACATTGTTGACTCATGTTCATATATAAAATGAAATGTTATTTTGCATGCTGCCTTAACGTTCATCTGTTCACTCAATGCTTTTTCAAATTGGAAGCTGAAGAATCCCATATAGGCAGAAACTGTTGAGAAAAACACAGATATCTAGTATATTTGGAAGATGTTATGAGAGTATACTGAGGGAGAGCAAAGACAGGTTTAATGCACCCTTACTTTCTAGGAAAGTTCAGAATATTTTAATGTGAGAGATGTGAAAGTATGTCGGTCACAGGCATTTTTGGCACTCAGCAAAATTGTGCAACAAACTGAGAATTCCTTCAAGAGCATCCATGTCGCTCATCTTAAATTAGCATTGTGCTTTATTAACACTTGCGGTAATCTGTGTGAACCACTGCAAAATCCTGAGTTCATTTCTGAGTCATTTCTTCAGCAGTTCATCAATATAGGTCAGTTACTGACCTATTTGAAATGCATAAAGACAAGTACAAAATAAAGATGTAGTCTGAGAAATGAAATTATGTTGGGCATGTTGGATCCCAGATTGGTAGCTTCTCGGTGTATTTCATTTCCCTGCAGTGTTGAAGCCAGTTTCTGTCATTTATTTGGTTCCTAGAGGTAGTTTATTTCATCCTGATAACTTGTCAGCAGTTTTATTTTAAAATGCCTATTTCAGGGACTTTGTCCCTTGGCAGGGACATTTTAGCACAGACTTGAAACATGTCACAAGACTTTGCAATAAAATTTAGTTCTAGATTAAATATATCTTCAAAAAGAATGTAGTCCTCTTTAACCATTTAGAGTCTGGCAATTCACTTGTATATTTTTAACTAACCCATTTTTAAAACTAATTCCCATTGCAGAGATCTTTGTGTGCAGAAGCAAGTTGCAAAAATAAGAATTGTGCATAAGAGGCTCTCCTTCCCGAACTTTCCCCACCACCACCACAAAAGGTTGGTGACATGTTCTGGAGGCACATGATGCATGCATGTTGCTAAAGCCCAGCAAATTTGGCTCTGGTCAGTGCCACAATGGGAGATCATCTGTGAACACCATGTCCTACCATGGCCCAAGAGAAGTAATAGAGCCACTCTATTATGCTTTGGTCATGCCTAGCCTGGAATACTGTGTCCAGTTCTGGGTGCCACAATTCAAAAAGGATGTTGACAAGCTGAAGCGTGTCCAAAGGAGGACAATCAAAATGGTGAAGAGTCTGGAAACCATGTCTTATGAGGCGACACTTAGGTAGCTGGGTATGTTTAGCCTGAAGAAGAGAAGGTTAAGATGCAATATGATAACCCTGTTTAAATATTTCAAGGGGTTTCATATTGAGACTGGAGTGAGATTGTTTTCTGCTGCTCCAGAAAATAGGATATGGAACAACAACAACAACAACAACAACAATAATAATAATGTTTATTTGTATACCGCCCTTCTAAAAACTTAATCAAAGCGGTTTACAACAGAGTCACATAACAATAACATAACAATGCATATCTCAGTACAACAAATATCAATACAAATCTCAATACATCACAATAGCATATAGCAATACATTTCAATACAGTAAACATCAATACAAATCTCAGTACATAGCAATAACAATGCATATCTCAATACAGCCAGCAGCAAAACAGCACAATACAATAAAATACAATATCAAATTTACAACAAGCTAGCCGGGGCACAGCTCAGTGCCTGCCTCCACCAGGACAAAACAGTTGCGCAACTGCGCAGTTGTGATGGTTTCAGTCCGAAGGCGGCCTCCCTGTGGCGATGCGCAGAAGCGCAGGTGTCCTCTCCGCCCAGGGAGCCGCCCAGCAGCGACAGCGACAGCAGCAGCAGCAACTCGCACAGTTCCTTGGAGGCAGGCACGGGGGTGGGACAGGGAAGGAAGCCAGGCAGGCCGGCTATATGCGCGCCGCTCCCAACAGCACGCCCACTCCCCCGCCTTCCCCCAGGTGTTACTCATCCCTCCTCGGTCCTGGCTTGTTGCTGAGGTGTCGGGATGGTTTCAGTCCGAAGGCGGCCTCCCTGTGGCGATGCGCGGAAGCGCAGGTGTCCTCTCCGCCCAGGGAGCCGCCCGGCAGCGACAGCAGCAGCAGCAACTCGCACAGTTCCTTGGAGGCAGGCACGGGGTGGGACCAAACTATAGGAAAAGAGATTCCACCTCAACATTAGGAAGAACGTCCTGACAATAAGAGCTTCTCGTTAGTGGAATACATTCTCTCAGAGTGTGGTGGAGTCTCCTTCTTTTGAGATTTTTAAACAGAGGCTGGATGGCCATCTGTCAGGCGTGCTTTGATTCTGTGTTTCTGCATGGCGGGGGGGGGGGGTTGGACTGGATGGCCCTTGAGGTCTCTTCCATCCCTATAATTCTATTATTGTTGTCTTGGATAGCCATTAGAGTGTATTGGATGAAGGGCAGTAAACAAATAACATATTTAACAGAAAATCAGCAAAAAAGAAAAAAAGAAAGAAAGAAAAAAAAGAAAAAGAATTTCCAGATAGGCTTGTGGGATTAAGAAGAGAATGAAGAGGCCAGAGGAAGGAGCAAAACTGAAAAATAGGAGTCGAAGGCTTTCATGGCCAGCATCCATGGTTTTTGTTTGTTTGTTTGTTTGGCTATGTGGCCATATTTTAGAAAATTTTCTTCCTGACGTTTCCCCAGCATCTGTAGCTGGCATCTTCAGAGATGCCAGCCACAGACGCTGGCCAAACGGCAGGAAGAAAATCTTCTAGAACATGGCCACATAGCCCAAAACCCCCCCACAAAAAACATGAAAAATAGGAGATTTGCATATATCCATCAGCAGTGGGTGATTTTATAAATGTTGATATAGGATGCTAAATGTTGATTCATTTATATGCCATAGCACATTTTATTTATTTATATATGCATTTAAAGTCTTACCTTTCTCCTACCATTAAATTCAAGGTGGCATACAGCATCTAAAAACACAGTACAATTTTAAAATTTCTTAATATGAAGGTTAAAAACAATTTAAACTGATAGGTTTATCGCAAGCCATTTCCATACTATTCTGGGCATCGGATGGGATCACCATGGAATGGGTGAGAATGGGTGTTACCACACAGAAGAATACCGCCAGTGCCGCTGGGAGTGCCTAAGCTATTCCCCATCCATGCTATGGCAGCCAATTTTGAAGAACAGTTGGAAATCATTCTTTAAAATCGACTGCCATAGCACGGATGGTAAATGACTTAGAGACTTCTGGCAGCATCAACATCTTTCTTCTATGCCTCCAACTGCCTCTCCTTGCCTATTCCTGTTCTTCCCTGCTTGCCCTCCAAGCCTTCAGCTGTCTCTAGAGAGGCAGCTGAAGGCCCAGGAGGGTGGAGGGAAGAAGTCCTGCCCTGGATGTCCCTTCCCCAGATGGCAGAAGTCTTGCCCCACACTAGGTAACACTGGGTGCTGGAACACCTTTTAGTTTGGCCACTCAGTCCTTAAAAGATTCACCATCACTGCTCTAGTCATGCAGCATGTAAACATGTAAATGCCACGCCGCTGGAGTGTCTTGAAGCCGGCTACATTTGTGCAGCTGGGCAGCTTTCGGGCATTGTTGGACAAATCGGCATGTAAACACCGCACTCCCAAAATAGCCAGAAGGCATCTTTAATGGGCCATCTGTTCCAACCCACAGTCTTCTGTACTCTGTGTGTGTGTGTGTGTGTGTGTGTGTGTGTGTGTGTGCACGTTGTGTGCCCTCAAGTTGTTTCCAACTTAGGGTGACTCTAAGGTGAATCTATTGTAGGATGTTCATGGCATGCTTCCATTTGAGGCTGAGAGTGTTACTTGCCCAAGGTCACCCAGTCGGTTTCCATGCCTGAATGAACATTCGAAGCCTGGTTTCCAGAGTCCTAGTCCACCACTTGATTCTATACCACTCTGGTTCCTTCTAATACCATAAATAAATAAATAAATAAATAATCCTTGTTTATAAAACCCAGAATTTGTCCTCACTCAGTAGTTGTCCCTGAACTCCATTCTAGAGTACTGGCAGATATTTTGGACCATACCAGGAGTGATTGCTGGGAGGGAAGTAATAGATAGGAAAGGTCCATTGCATGAGTGGTAGTCTGTTACATACCTTTCTTCAAACTGATCAGCTTGATTCATTACCCTATCACTATCACAGTCAATAAATATCTTCATAACATTTCAAATATCTGGTGCAATATTTTGAGATACATGATCGTTTAGTTGCATTAGCTAATTAGCTTTTAAAAAGGAATACACTCTTTTTTCAGTAATACAAAGAGAATCAAAACTTTTAAGATGGTATTTCACAGCAGTGAAACAAAATGGTTTTAAAAATAAAAGCTGCTGGCATGTTTAATTTTACTGACAAATGAATAACAAGTGTCACTGGCTTCATTTTGAATAAAAGTGTAACCAATTATTGCATGTTTGGAAAGCTGTTTGGATTCTGACTTTTTAATTTATCATTGCAAAATGCCATTTCACTAAGTACTTTAGGTTTTAAATTTTGTTAGTACAGCTTTTTTCTGTAGCTGTTTCCATTATACATTGCTGATAAAAACTAAACTAGAACTTGATTAACAGAGCAATCCAAAGTGGGTGGGAGTGGCCAAATTTACAGTGGAGAAATGGCCAAACTACAAGCCTTGCTGGAGAGGTAAACCAGTTGTTCATCTGTAATTGTCCACCCAAAGTATGCCAGCAAACGGTTCCTTGCAAGAAAGGAGCTTTGTATGAATGGTTCTCTCTTTCTGCGTGTGGCCTCCCACACAGGGAGGAAAAGATTTGTGTCTTCCTATGATCCTGAACATTTCCTCTCAGGCACAAGATGATCATAGTCTTTAAAAAAAATCCTTATAAGCATTTAATTAAATGCTAAAGCCATGGTTAGCCACTTGTTTCCTACAGTGGCACTATCAGAAATATTAACTGGAAATATGCATATAAATGGACACAACTTGGCAAAAGAGTACAAGTTGGAATTCCAAAATCTGAAATACTCTAAAATCCAAATCTTTTTTCATGGGTGGCTGCAGTAGTGACACCTTTGTTTTCTGATGGTTCAGTGTACAGAAACTTAGTTTATGCACAAAATTGTTAAAAATACAGTATAAAATTATTTTCAGGCTATGTGTATAATACAAGGTATATATGAGACTTAAATAAATTTTGTGTTTACACTTGGGTCCCCTCTCCAATATACCTCATTATGTACATATATGCAAATATAGGCATTCCAAAATCCAAAAAATGAAAAACACTTCTTGTCCCAAACATTTCAGATAAGGGAAACCAGTAAATTAAAAAAATCTGAAGTTATTTAAGTTAAATCTGAAAGCTCTTCAATCACCTATTTTTTTTAAAAAAACCCAAAACCAATTGGAAGTGCTATGATTTGGAACTGATCTTTTATTTACTTCTTGTACCATGAGCCACTGATGTTTATTTTTCTCCTTGTGTCAACTTCAAGCCTATCTCCAAAATTTAATCAGTGGTGATTTGTTTATTTGTTTTCCTCAACAGAAACTGGAAGTTGTGAGATTCTGTCATGGGTACAGCAGGAAATATACAAGTTTACCAAGAACAATATGTTTGAATACTAGGAGATATATGTCAGAAAGATGTTATGATACCACACACAAGTACCAGCAACACACAGGAGCAAGCTTTAATAAAAAAGGTGTTGACAGTCTTACAGTGATGGAGTGTTTTAAACAGTACTGGAATACAGTTGCCCTTCCTTTTTCACCTGGGATCTGTTCCAAAGTCCCTCGCAAAATTTGCCTATATTCGAGCCCCATTGTCTTGAATATAGGTGCAGGCGCACACTCACGCGCCATTCATTCTCCCTCAGTTCGTCCCTCGCGCATAAGCGAGGGACATGGATCTGAAGACCGCGAGAATGGAGGGAAGAGTAGACTATAGTCTTACATAATAAATCTGTGAATGCCTACTGGTTATAAAAAATAATGTAGTCTGAATGCTGATTGGCAGGTTATCAAAAATACTGCAGTCAGAAAATTTGTCCGATATTATCAGGTCTTTCTGTTGCTAACAATGTAAGTATTAAAATCAAATCACAGATCCTAACTTGTCCCAAAAAGATACTCATATTAAATTCCCCTTCTTGCATCAAATATCTGGCCAAATAGTAGATATGCATTGGAAATAGTTTCTATTGTGTTGACCAAACCTCTCTGTCCCTCCCACCCCCCCAAAAAATCATGTTGAGATTCTGTGCCAAAGTTAAATTTTATTTCATGAATAACAAGCAAACTTTCTCTGGAGAAGGTCTAGACCAGCAGTTCTTGACCTTTTCTTTATCATGCCCCTCTCCCTTTTGTTGCCATGAACCACCAAGACTTCACTCAAGATTTGAAACCCTAAAGGGTAACAAGTATTTAAAGCTGCCCATCAAAGATCTTTAAATTTGTGATAGTAAGAAATGCCATGTGCTTTCTCTGAGTCACTCAGCATCATTCACTTGCATGTTCTTGCCATGTGCAAAAGTAGCAAGTGCTGAGTACATTTTTTGCTATCAAACAGTTATTTTCATAACTGATTTTTACTTTTGTTTGTTTTTAATGGAAGCAGTACGTTAGAAAAGCCAGGTTTTAATAAACAATCAAGAGAAATCAAGATTTAGTCCTTTGTTTCCTTTTAGTGACCCCCAAAAGAGAGAAACAACCTTAGCTTTAACCATGTCCATCTGATTATCCATCGTGTAACTGCTGAACTGCTTGAAATAGCCTAACAAAATTTGGTATGGAGAATGTCTATGATCTCGAAAGGAAGCCTATTCATTATAATCAGTGTGTGACTGTCCATCTGTCTGTCTTTTGTCTTCATAAGTGTCATTTGAATGACTTTTGAATCATGTGAGAAATGTTTCTATTCCAATAGCTTTGAATGATTTGAGATATTATAATGAAACTTTGTACAAGTGATGTCTATTATTGGTGGGGGGGGGGAGCCTCCTGCTCTTAGAGATCAGTGTATGACCATCCGTCTGTCCATCTTTCTCCCTTTTAATAACTATACAAGCTCATAACGTTTCTTCAGCCCTTCACAGAACCCACCCCCATAGGGACATTTTGGCCCCCCAGGGGTCCACAGACCACGGGTTAAGAACTTAGACTGCAATGTTTGGGTAAGTTTTATAATTCATTATTATTGAATACTGTTTTGGCATTCTTAGATTTCTACATAGGGGCAGAAAATGGAGGCACTCTTTTAAACATTGCTGTGAATCTTACCACTCCTTTGAACAAAATAGCTTCAAGTGGATGGAAACCAAAGAGTTACCACCTAAAGAGGGAAGAACATAAATACTGTAGTACAAAACCATGAAGAGCTCATTTTCATACTGTAGCTGAAATCCACTATGTTGCTTGAAGAAGAAACAGATTGCAGCTTAGCCTTAAGTATTTGACTTCCTTTAAGCTGGTTACCTGACTCAGGCCTTTCCCATTAAAGGGGGCTGGTCACTATCAGTAATTTGAAGACACAACAGCCATAAAGTGGCTGTAGTGTGCTGTTTCCTTCATGGTTAGAGTCCAAGGGCAGCAGTGTGATCTCTGCTGGTTAGAGGGCAATTATGTCCCTAAGGTCTTTCTGGAAAACTAGGTCTAAAGGAGGTAAAAGCCTTCTGACCCCCTTCTGTAATCATTTACTCAGGAGACTGAATTAGGGTCCTGGACAATGAATTTTTGTGTATCTGGAAAGCTCTTCCACTCACACAGCTAAGGGTATTCAAGTATTGATAGTCCCTCTACCCGGTTGTTAATAGCATTTATGTTGACCTCACCATATGTCAACTCTATGTGTGAGAGACTTCCAAGACACTCTGTTATTAGTAGTCCTGCTAAGATCTTGCAGAGTGAGGGCCATTGTTTCTTGGTTGAGTTTTTTCATCTATAATGTGCTCTTTCTCTTTTTCCTGCCTTCAGCTACCTTCCTTGCACCAAACCCTACTCTGTTCATGGTACTACATTAGACAAGAGCAGCTTTTTTGATAGGATATGTGTGCAAGGGACACATTGGTGGAGGGGACTGATGAAAATCCGATCTCCTTGGATAAATGGAAGAGCTTTCCCCAGCCTTCCAATACAGATAGCACAGATTGCTGCATGGGTAAGTAATGAAAATGGACCCCTTAGTTGTGCTAGAGCACATGTTTCACTGGAACAGAAGTCTTCCAAAGACAAAAGAAACAGGAAGCAAATGATGGGTTCAGTCCTTAGGAATCAGTGTGGCAAGAGGCATAACTTTATATTTTGAGAGGCGGGTAGTAGACAAGCTTTGGCAGAAATAACATAACAGGAGATGGGGAACGAGGCAATATCAGCAGAAGGCAGGCATGAAGTTTAAAACAGATACTCCACCTCCTCACTTTCACACAGCTATAATGCACCACTGCAGGAGAGAAAGGGGATAATAACCAGATTAATTAAAGGTCTGTCAGTTTTGATAAATTCAGGTGAGCTATAAAAAAAGCATCACCCTATTTATTTTCTTTGATTGATTGATAGCTCTGAATCATACGTTTTGTATACTTTCGTGTCTGTCTTGCATTACATTTTGACTGGCTGTGATAATTACAATCAATCTTGTCAGGGATATATTGATAAAGAATATTCTTCTAGCAACCATTAATAACTAATATATTATTTTTAGCTTTGTACATGGAAAGAAGACAATTTATAGCGACCTGAACAAAGAAATTGAGCTGTTTCTTAGAACTGTAATTTAGATCTTAGAAAATTCTAGAGAATGAATAATTCAGTAGTGTGAAGAAGACAGCACCAGTGAAATCTGACTGGCAGCAGTTGGCCAGGCATATCCCATTGCATTGATTCTTTATCAGTTTGTCTCCAGTCAAAATTCAAGGTTCTGGTTTCGGTTCTTAAATCTCTAGCAAATTTGGGAGCAGAAGACCCCCAAAAATGTTTTCTCGTCATTGTATGAACCGGCCTGAGATTTCTGTTACATAAGCCTTCCTGGGGTTCAAACCAGCATATACAGTATCTTGCTATATGTTTCTATGCATGATCTCTTGAGAGAGGCATAGCTAGCCCAACCTCTGACTGCTTTTAAGCAGGCAGTGAAAGTTATTGTTTTTAGCCAAGTTTCAATTTGACAGTGAAGTGTGGATCTTTTGCTGTTTTGAAATTTCATAATCATAATATAATTTATTTATAGCCTGCTCAATCACAAGGAATCCGGGCGGGTTATAGCAATAAAAATATAAAGAGAATACAATAAGATAAAACAGAGTGACATAAGTCACAGCTAGGCCTGATGGAGTTGGGCCTGACTTTTCACTCCCTCCAGGCCGGATGATTGTGGCCTGGGATTCCAAGATACATAATATATATCTTACTATCTTAGAAGTTCCCTTCTTCTTTTGTGTCAGGTCTTTTTGGATTGTAAGGCGGAGGACAGCGAACTGTCTAACTAACAAGTTGTAAGCTGCTCTGAGAGCCTTTGTGGCTGAAGAGCGAGGTATAAATAAATTAAATAAGATGCCAATTTTGATGATCATAAGGTCAGAAGGTTGGCAGTTCGAGGCCCAAGTGCCTTGTGATGGGGTGAGCTCCCGTCACTAGACCCAGCTTCTGCCAGCCTAGCAGTTTGGAAGTATGCAAATGCAAGTATATAAATAGGTACCACTTCGGTGGGAAAGTAACAGTCATGCTGGCCACACAACCACAGAGTCATCTTTGGACTTAGTAATGTCTTTGTAGCCATCTTTGGCTTAGTAACGAAGATGAGCACCACCATCTACAATTGATTATTACTAGACATTCATGTCAAGGGAAACCTTTACCTTTATCTTAGTATTACCTTGTATTTAACATAGTAGATTTCAGTCATCTGTATTAAACATGTATTTTACAGAGTGCATTGCAAGGTGACTTAAGTTCCTTAGCACAAAGTGAGAAATTACCATAGTAATCTTAAAGCAGAGGATATAAATGTAGACACTCTACTTCCTGTAGAGTTCGTAGATATTTTTTGTCACACAGGAAAGATTGCTTCACCTAAGATGACTCCTGGTATATGATACAGACATATA
>NC_056522.1:126933819-127000813 GCF_019175285.1 Sceloporus undulatus | reverse complement strand
TTATTTTGGCTGTCATGTAATCTAAGTTTTGTACTTTTATAAAGTATTTAGCTTTCTTTGCCAAAGAATGCTGGTGCCTCACAAAACTACAAATCCTGGATTCTGTATGATGGACCCATGGCAGTTAAAGTAGTGCCAGATTGGATTAGTTCTACAGTATTGATGCACCCAAAGGTACTAGTACTAACACTTTGTAGATCTTGTAATCATAAGGATCTTAATCACAAAGTCGCATCTTAAGGATTTCAAAACTTGTCATAACTCCAGCTAGAACATGAAAAGAAATGCATTTGCATTTAGAAAATGTTTAATTTCAGGCAACCTTTTTGTTTGACTTTGAGACCTGAAGGGATGCTGATACTGGCTGATAGATTCACTGTTATTCCTGCAAGTACCTTTTCTGCCAAACCTGCAAGCTTGCTTTTCAAAATAACGACAGCTTAAGATATTTGTTAGGGTTACAGGAAGAGCACAGCATGGTAAGAGTGATACACTCAGAAAAATTAAGATTGAAATATTTATGGATGGTACATGCTGTTCTTGTTGAAATACCACTTTTAGAATATTCATGGTTTACATTTGGAGGAGAATTTAAGATCTGATAAGTGCAATCAAAATAATTCCAAAAGCTAATCACACTTTTCATGAATTCATTTGTATATGTGAAGTATCTGTGTGGGAGAATCTAATACTGTTTAGAAATATATTAGTCAATTCATCAATATTATATGATTATTGTATGGGAAGGTCAATTTCTGGTCTGTGTAAATTTCACATGTTGTGATTTATCGGCCTGTACTGCCCTCTTTCTGCATTAATCTGTATTTTAAAAAGAAAAAGAATTCTTATTTAAATAATATCTTCAGAAGTACTTTGTCACAAAATATGTGTTTGGATGTACTGTATTTTCTTCCAAAGCACCCATTTCTAAACATATTTACTCTAATAAATAATACATATTCTATGTACATACAGTAGTAGTCTTTTGAATTAAGAAATGCATCCACATATTAGCCTGACAGATGTGGATCAAGCAGGTGTCAAAACTAAGCCCAAACTAAACTCATTGCACTGATTTTACAGAAAGATGTGGTTTGTGCAGGAATCAAGCAAAAATAGTTTCTAGAATTCTGAGACAGGTTACTGAAATGTATTAGTAATCAACTCTTGGTACATGTATTCAGGGGCCAGGTTTATGGCCATCATAAGTGAGAGTGGAGGGGAGAGTGTTTCATTTTTGTGCTATTTGCCCTTCCGTATAATTCCCGTTGGCGCATGTGTGACCTGAAGTGCACACCTCTGAAGCTTTGCGCCAGGAACACACGCCACAGAAAACTCTGCTGTACAGTTCAGTAGATAGGCACACAAGATTTGGATATGTTTCTGCTGATAGCCAAGCATGAGGCGGCAGAGAAATTAATACAATGCGTGAATGCTGTTGAAAGGGAATTCCAGTATAAGGTGAGTTCATTAATTACTGATCAGGTTAGAAAGGGACATGAAAAAGCAATGTTATCTAGGAGTGAAACCTTTGAAAAACACTCAGGGTAGGAAGAAATACACAATAACCATGAGGTGTTCTTACCATTGGGGAAACGTAAATGGGACAGGATAAGAATGGGAGAAATCCGCTTTTCTCCCATCCTTACCCTCAGTGTGATAATCTCCAATGAAATCCATGAGGTCTCCATAAGTTGAAAAGCAACTTGAAGACGTGTGTGTGTGTGTGTGTGTGTGTGTGTGTTCACACACACACACATATACACACAAACACACACACACCTTAAAGCTATTTGTTTAGTTAAATATCCTGCTTATCCCTGATACTGGGAGCCAAAGAAGCTCACAACATGATTTAAAAACAAAACAAATGCCACAATAGTCCCAAGTACAGTAGATTGAACAAAGTGATTTTCCTGTGTGTTTTTATCAGTAGCTGTCAAGTTGACTTCAGCTCATGATGCCCCTATGAATGAGAGATCTCCAAGTCATGCTGTTATTTACAGGTCTTACAAACTCAGAAACTAACAATGGATATAATGAGTCTACTCTGTTTTGGAGTAATCATAGAATCATAGAGTTGGAAGAGACCGCAAGGGCCATCTGGTCCAACCCCCTGCCATGCAGCAAAATCTAAATCAAAGCATCCCCAGGGCAATAAAATATAATATTAAAATACAATTGAGCAGATTGTCATATTGAAAACAACAATCAGATTAAAAGCAATTTGTTAAAAAGGGAGAGAGCTGTGAAGCACAGCTACAGACAGTTTGACATATTCTTTGCTTTGTATATTGTCTTCTTCAACTCCTTTCATGTGTTGAACTCATAGGATGTGTTTTTTAAAGTGGCTGTTCAGCAAATAACAACAGCCAAAGAATAGTCTTAAACCACAATTATTTACTGAAAATCACAAGTTGCTAGAAATACAGCTTGTTAATTGGTTTCTTAAAGAGAAGGGGGAAGGAAAAAAGCACTGAAAATAAAACTTAATGCACCCTTGATTACATGTTGGTGTAAACAATAGGTATTCAAATAGATTCTGGTTTTTAACCCAAGAGAATGTACTTGTTGACATTAATGGGAATAAAAATCTCTCAGTAGAGATGTGGAGACATGGAGAAAACACTGGAAAGGAGGCAGCAAGTTACTAGTTTTTCCCTCCAAAGCTTGAAATAGAAAAATTGGAAATGTTGAAAGATCTGCTGGGTGGGGGACTTCTTATGAAATGTTTTATCTTTCTGATGAATGACTGAAATACTTAAAGCAGTATTGAAGAATAATACTTAGAGCCAATTTTTGCAGCTGCACATTTTTTAGATTCAATATCCAAAAATAGTAATGGTATCTTTTATTATGCAAAATGACATAAGGAAAAAGAAAGAAAAACATGTGACAATGGCGATACAAGTACAATAACAGAGAAAAGACTGATAAGTTCAAAGAAAAGCATCCAAATGCCACAAAAGACCAAAACTTTTGAAAGGGTTATAAGGTTCTCAGCCCATTGAACTATAGGAGTTGGACATTTATCTTTTCAATATTGCAGTATAAGTCTTTCAGCATTGAAAATAGTATGGAGTATTCTACTAGGTAATTATTAACTCCAAGAAACCAGCAAATGGTTTTAAAGCCTATGAGCAATGGCAAAATTCAGACTGTTTCAGAGAAACATTATTACAAGTAATGACCTCCCACCAGAAAAACCAGATCATATGCTTTAAAAGATGTGCTAGGTGGGCCACAGCACCAGCAACTGGAATACGTATTGAAGGGACACTGTGGTGTCCAATATATTTCATCATCATCATCATCATGCTGTGCTTCTCAGACTTCAAAAAGTTTATACACAATGTATAAACTTTAGACCAATTTCTTTGATAAACATTGATACAAGATATTAATAGCTATATGTGCTAATAGCTTTTAAAAGTTTGTTACAGCCCTGACCCACATAGATCAACATAAGCAAGGTTCCTATGATCTCAGATTGTCAATTTTATTGCCTTGAATGGTAAGAGATATAATCAGGCTACTTATTTTTCTTTTGAAATGGAAAAATATATTGGAAATTCATCTTCTACATATTTTGAGTCTGGTTTTCCTTAAGAATTTTTGAAATGGATTGACATTATTTATTCACTTTCAAGATCCCGAGAGTTGGTGAATGGCATTTTTTTTTTAGCCATTTCACTTGAAAGAGGTATCAACCCCTTTCTCCTATTATATTTGAGCTATGTTTGGAAACTTTGGCCCGTACCTTTAAACAAAACAGTAATATTAATAGCTTTGTGCATGATTTTACTTTTACACAGATAATATTTTACACTTTACTGCTGAACCTTAGTGCTCCTTTATTCTATTGGGGATTATTAATGCTTTTGAAGATTTGTCCAGCTATTTGATTAAGTGGTCCAAATCAGAGCTAATGCCAGTAGAAGACTATGGAGTAGTCTTGGCAGTTCTGGTCATGCTCAAATGCTGTTACTTACTTAACTTGGAATACTAATTCCCAGACACACTCCTTGTAATGTTATAGGTGATGATATTGGTACTTCATTTGATTTAATTGATAAAAAGTATTAAGTATTAATGCTGGAAAAGTTCTTCAAAGTATTGCCAAGATAGTTTCATTTAAGTCAGAGTAATTAAACTAATTGACTTGAATAGCCAAGGAAAAGGGCTGATTTGACTCATTGGTTTAACTGCAGTTTCCAACTTCCTAATCCATGTATTTTCTGAGTTATTCATACTACCAGTTTCCACAACAAATAAAACATATCAATTTGAAATGAAATAAAACCATCTAGAACAGTGCTTCCCAAAGTGGGGGGTATGCCCCCCCAGGGGGCAGTGGAAAGATCCAAGGGGCAGTAAGGAGGAAAGGGGGTAGTGGGGGGGGGTCATTCAAAGTACTGGTACATAAGACAAGGGGAACCAGCAGCTTTTAGGACCATGATGGGGATGAAGATTGCATGGAAATTCTTTTCAGGTTCTCTTAAAACCACAACACAGTCTCACCAATCATTTCATGTGGTAGTATATCCTGCTATTCAACCACCTGTGCAAGCTCATTCCCTTAGCTGCATCTTTCACTGGCAGGAGCAGTTGGGAAACTCTTGTGAGGCTTGGGTGCAGGACATTGTTTCTATGGCTTGGAGTGGCATCATTTTGGGACAGACTGACTGGAGCAAGGAGTTAGAGCATGTGGCTGTGGGGGAAAAGTGGCAGCAAAAAGGAGCTTTAAAATTTGGGACATTGCTTGAGCTTTGCTGGGACTTGGCTGGCAGGTTAGAGCTGTTCTGCTACTCCTGTTTTTGTTCACCAGACAGGCTGAGAGAAGAGGTAACAGAAGAAACAAAGTATGTGGGAGGGAACATTTGAAGCTGTTTGGGGAAGACATGTCTCTGGGGAAGGAGAGGAAGAAGTATCTGGAGTCAATTCTTGGAAAGCATCCTTCACCTTGGAACAGCTACTATACATAAAATCTCTCCCTTTCACCGTCCACATCAGTCTCCAGTCCAGGGTATGTGGCCTCTTTAAACCCCCAACACACACCAGCTGTGCCCCTCTGCCTCAACAAAGAAGGATTGAGAGTCCTTCCTCACCAGGGGGAAGCATCTTCCTTTTCACCTGGTCACCTTGGGAACAGCAACTAGGCAGCTAGCTGAGCAGGGACTGAAAGGCCTCTCATCCACACTAGCCTTTGTTGGAGAGGTGGCACCCAGTGATCTTGGGAGCAACAGCTGAGCAGCTGGCTGAGCAGCAAATGAGAAACCTCTTGCCTATGCCAGCCTTGCAGCAAAAATTGGTCTAGGTGAGAAGCTTCTTGGTTGCTGCCTGACTGGCTGTTCAGTTGCTGCTCCCTTTGTACCTAGTCACCCTGGGAGCAGCAACTGAGTAGCTGGCTGAGTAGGGTCATGCCTAGAATACTTTATGACAAATAGAAAAGTAAGCTTGACCTCAATGGTTTAGTTCATAGATAACACCAAACTGTGAATAATTTCATAATTCAAATTTACAGAATACATAAAACATTGTTGAATTTGAAAATAAGGTTTTCTATTTGCCTGAGTTGGCAGAAGGGTGAAGCTAATTTAATTATTTATTTAAATAGCACCAAATATACAGGGAATCAAGTTTTTGAAATGAAGGCACAATATACCCTAAGTCAGAAAGGGGGGGGGGAATGAATGATTTTCATAGAAAATGCAACATATTGGTTAAAAATCTTAAATTCAAGAGTCAGATGAAGTTGCATTTTATATACAAGATTTATAAAAGACAAAATCATCTGCAGTTAGCTCTTTACAAAAATTTGTGTAAAACTCTAATGTTCCACTGGACGTCTAGTTAAATTTCACTGTGCTCCCAGTTACG
Source organism: Sceloporus undulatus (assembly GCF_019175285.1). Taxonomy (NCBI): domain Eukaryota; kingdom Metazoa; phylum Chordata; class Lepidosauria; order Squamata; family Phrynosomatidae; genus Sceloporus; species Sceloporus undulatus. Next base: position 126,994,933 of record NC_056522.1, on the reverse strand, counting down.
TAGTATTTGGCCTAACAATTCAAGGGGGTGGGGAATAACAATGAACTGTTCCAAGAGATTGGTTTCTGAAAATGCAGGTGAACGTTGAAGACTGATCCTGGGAAATTCAGCTGGCAAAAATTAGTCTAGGGAGAATGTGAAGGGTATGACGCCTGAGCCCCACACAGCAAAATTAAAAACAAAATAAAATAATTGGGGCTGTACTACATTTGCAGGATGCTTAATCCATTGTAAACTGTACCTTCTCTAAAAATCAGAGAAAAAAGCCCCAAGGACAAACAACATTTGCAAAAAGTACAGTGTGCCTACGTTATACGCGGCTTCCAGCATACGCTAGAAGCCGCACTGGAAAAACTCCTCTCACACCCTGGAAAAAGTAATGGGGTGCGCTGCAGGCATGAGCCACGTTACTTCTAATGGGGCTCGAGCATACTCATTTTTCCTTTATGCAGGAGGTCTGGAACGGATCCCCGTATAAGGGAAGGGTGCGCTGTAAAATCAAAACAATAAAACAAGAAGATAAAATCCTTACTAGGTTTGACCTATTTTTGCTCCCCCCCCCCACACACACACACAATCTGCCTGTGTTCCGACTGGTCTTTTTTTTCCCTCATTACTAAAATTCACTTCTGTATTGGTAGATGGCAAGTCAGTAAAAAGGTAACAGCATTCCTGGGGGGGAGGAAATAACCTAATTCTGGGGTTTCATTGGGTCATGGGCATTTGGGTCATTGGGACATTTGGGTCATGGAGCCATTGAAATCAACTATGGCTGCATCTACACAGCAGAAATAATCCAATTTGACACCACTTTAACTGCCATGGCTCAATGCTATGACATTCTGGGAACTGTAGGTTGTTGTTGTAGCATGAGAGCTCTCTGACAGAGAAGGCTAAACAGTTCCCAGAGTTCCATAGCATTGAGCAATGGCAGTTAAAGTGAGGTCAAAATGGATTATTTCTGTACTGTTCATGCAGGCTATAGTGTCCAACTTGGTAGCCTCTATATACTAATCCATTGTCTTGTGATTTCACCACAACAGCAGCCATTTGTCTGCTTTTTTACTCACTACAGAATCCAAAAATCTCATGCTAATATGAACAACAACAACAACAATAATAATTGTACCTTAGACCAAAAGGAAAAAATACCTGAATAGCAAAACACACAGATTTAGTTCAGAAAAGCTTGCTGAGTATAACTCATGTCAACTCACAAGGATGAAAGGTGAAGACAAAGCATAAGCTGTCACGCAGTGCCAAATCATAGTTTGTTGCTACATCTGAAATGACTATTTAATATCAATTTTAAGAGGATATAGATTTTAAGACCCAAATCCACTATAACACTGGCAGAGTAAAATTCCCCATTAGCATAGGTGCAGAGGATTACAGCATGTAATTATTCAACCACTTGTGCAACAGAATTGGTATTGTACCTTACCTTGACTCTGAAAAAGTGGCCATGCAAGCTAGTAGGCCTTGTGCTAGCACCATAACATTGTTGGTAACAGGCCCAGTATTTCTGAATTAATTCAGATATCATTTCAGACAGTGTTATTTTTATGCAGGCGGGAATCATCTTATCCCCCCCCCCCCCCATGGTGTTACTGGAGTCCAACTCCTAGGATTCTTCACCACTAATCATGGTGCAAAGTAGGGTTGCCAGATTGAAAACTGAAAGCGGCTTTAATACTTGTGTAGAAGAGGGAATTTCATCCAGTACTTTATATCACACAACTGGGTGACAAGCAACATATGCATCTCCCCTCTGAATGACTGTCTGAGGTCAGTAATGGATTGGGTGAGGGAAAATAGACTTAAACTGAATCCAAATAAAATGGTGGTACTCGCTATAGGCAATCCTAATCCAGGAATGGTGATAAGCTCTTCAGTTCTGGACAGGTTCACACTTCCCTTAAAGGACTGTGTTCGTAGCTTGGGGGTACTCCTGGACTCGTCACTTCAGCGGTCATCTCAGGTGGATGCGACGGCCAGGAATGCCTGTTATCAACTTTGGCTGATACGCCAGATATGACCCTTCCTGGAATGGGAAAACCTAGAAACGGTTGTACATTCACTGGTAACCTCTCGTCTCGATTTCTGCAATGCGCTCTACATGGGGCATCCCTCATGCCTCGTTCGGAAGCTGCAACTGGTCCAAAATATGGCAGCTAGATTGGTTACAGGGAGTTGTAAATTTGATCCTATTACACCTATCTTAAAATCCCTACACTGGCTGCCTATTAGCTTCTGGGCACAGTATAAGGTGTTGGTCATTACTTATAAAGCACTACATGGCTTGGGTCCAGCTTACCTGAGGGAACGCCTCCTCCCATACAATCCTTCCCACACTCTCAGGTCCTCTGGGAAGAATCTCTTGCAGTCTCAGAAAACCAGATTGGTAATGACTTCCCAGTGGACATTTTCTATTGCTGCTCCAAATATCTGGAATGACCTGCTGGAGGAGATCCGCCATATAACATCTTTGGAGGCCTTTAAGAAGGCAATAAAAACAGATCTCTTCTGGCAGGCCTTCCCTAACTGACCTCCTTGGAATGTTCACTCTCCAGTTGCATAGCTGTTCCCACCGGACTGTGATCGTGATTGATTTTATTGACTACTTTATTGGGAGCATTTTATTGGGAATTGTTGTTTTAATGCTATTTTAGGGTGGGAAGTAGATAGAGAATTAGGATTTGATATGTTTTGCTATGTTTTTACTTGTGGCTTGTTGTGTTGTATTTTCAGTGTTCTTTTGTTTGTTGTTACCCGCCTCGATCCAATACAGGGAGAGGAGGGATACAAATAAATACTGTTGTTGTCATTATTATTATTATGCTGAAATTCTCTCTTCTACATAATCAGTAAACCTACAGGAGTCCTCTCTGATTTTCACTTTGGCAAACCTAGACAGCCAAGTGCTCCTGGGAGTTGCAACCCAGCAGTCTGTAGAGAGCTGCATGAGTCCCAACCTAAGAGACATTTTTTTTTAAAAAAAAAATTAATACATGTAATCAGATTTTTAAAAAACTTTTTTAAGGGTTTAAAATTATTTTGTATCTACTTAGAATGTGGCAAAATGAAAACTTCTTTAGTTATTTGAATAAGGCGTGCAGCTTTGGTGTCTACAGTGAAATATATATATATATATATATATATATATATATATATTGCAATATGACAAAAAAAAAACCCACATCCTCTTGCTTATTTACTTTGGATTCCTTGGTCTCCTGTGACAAGTAAATAAATAAATTTCTGAAAGTAGTCTTAGAATCAAGGAACAAACCAACAGCGACACTGCTGAGAAATTCAATTTTATGAAAACCATCATTCTCTAAAGTCTACAAAACTCAGTAAAAATTCAGAATATGAAGGTTTTGGGTGGTTGTTTTTTTTAAAAGATGATCTCATCGTAACTAGAATTATGCTGCTTGCTTTCAAACATGAATTATTTATTGGGGCCCATTAGAATGTAGAATAAATAGTCACAAGTTTAGAAAGTAGAACTGAAGAATGTGACATTATAAAGTTTAACCAAATACCCAGTTGTTTTTCCCAGTCTTTACATGAGATGACTTTTTATTTAATAAGCATTTTTTTAAAAAAATGTAACTTTTGTTATATGCATAATATTCTGCATAATAAAATGCTCTTTCTATGCCCAGATAATAAAACTTATTTGAGTTTTTAAAAATATCAATGGTTTAGTGTTTATTTTTACATGTAAATGTCAGTGGTAAAAATTTAAATGCCAGTGGTTTGTGCTTTTATTCATTCATTTTTACTTACTTCCTAAGTAGATAAAATAAGACCCCATTTTATAATAGCTTGCCTGACTGGCTTGAATCGGAATGGAAGACCTAACTACAGTAGATCCACAGAATGCATTGCTGACTAGTGAATTAACTGTTACAATCCCATTAGGTCTACTCTAGTTTCAATTCCCAGTAGGATTCAGGCATATATTTGTAATTATCTTTTGAAAAGACCTAATTGTGGAAGCCTATGAATGTCTACTCAGAAGTATTGTGATTTCCTGCATGGCAGGGAGTTGGACTGTATGGCCCTTGTGGTCTGTTCCAACTCTATGATTCTATGGCCTGTTACAGACTGCCAAAATAAAGCTGCTTCGGGTCTCTTTGGAGATATGCTGTTTAAATGATGCATGCATCCTAAGAATCCAGAAGCTGCACCAAAGCCGCACTCCAGTGCTTAGGAATGGAGTGTGGCTTTGGCGCGACCTCTGGACTCTTAGGACCCATGCATCATTTAAATAGCATAGCTCCAAAGAGACCCGAAGCAGCTTTATTTTGGCAGTCTGTATCAGGCCCAAGTAAGTTCTACTGTGTACAGTGGAACACTTACTCCTAGGCAAATTTGCAGAGAATTGATGTCTAAAAGTTACACTTTTAGATTTTGAAATATTTCAAATGCAATTCCATGAACTAAATTAGACTCAAAAACGAACAGCCCTTTGCTTCCATGCTTCAAAATAGCCACATTTTCCACATTTTTCAGCATTTAGTCATATAATTTACAAGCTTCAAAGATGTACAGAAGTAAGGGCTGCAACATTCTGGCTTGCATGGAATGAATCAGTGCATGCTCCGGGTATTCAATTACTTTTATGAAACTGCTATTTCATAATTTTGTTGGTGGATTCTGATCTACATAAGCATAGTTATACAGTTGCCTTACATGGGAATCCGTTCCGCACCCCCCCCCAACGTAAGACAAATACCGTGTAAACTTGAGCCCCATTCAAGAGAATGTAGCTCGTGCTCATGGTGGCATGGTGCATGTGCACCACATAAAGTGGAAGCCGCATATGGCACGCCCGCGTATGGAGCAGGCACACTGTATCTGCATAAGCACATAGTTCCATTGCTTCTCATCTAAGAAGATTGTTTCTTCAGGTTAAGGCATTTGATTTCTCCTGTTTTGACATATATCTATACATTACAATTTCTGTAATGCATATTTTAAAAATAAAAATATGCAGTCATACTACTGAATAGCTCTAGGAATTGAAATAGAAGCATTTTTTTCCCTGTATGACACTTGGCAGAGACAAGACTACTCCAAGTAAGCTCACAGATTTCACTTTTCTTTCTCCATGAATTTTGTCAACTCATTTGATAGTGTACCATTGGAAGTAGGAAGAGTAACATCAAAATACTCATTATGTTATTATTGGAGAAAGAGGAGGGTGGTGTTGATGCTTAACTATTAATCAAGGTGTTCTCTCAACTTTTCCTTGAAAACAAATGTACCCCCCAGTCAAAGCGGTTTAAAATAATTACATGTAACATTTTGCACCTAAGCTCTGGCAGTACTTAAGGTTTTTTATGTTCTACTGGCCAATTGGAACAGGAACAATTTCAGGAAGAGGTGTTGGTTTCTCCAGCTGAGGTCAGGGAGTGGATCCTTCTTCCCATCTCTCTTTACCTGTGGTGCTAAGGGGAAAGCTGGAGTGTGATATCATGCAACAACTCAAGCTCAAATATAATGGCAATCATTTGCAAAATCTATAAGCAGCTATCTAAACTTATATCTGTTACCCTATCATACTTGATGTAAGTACAATAACTGTCTTTATAAGGCCATTTAATTCATCCTGTACATATACATTGTGCGACAGACTGAAGTGTTATATGCTTTGAAAGGAGTTCTTATAAGATATTAGCAACAGTAATAGCAAGTACATTTCTCTACCGCTTATCAATGCATTTAAGCATTGTACGCTGTTGTACGCCACTTTGATTGCCTGGCAAAAAGCGGGATAGAAATAAAAATTTTATTTTTATTATTATTTTATTAAGCACTCCCTGAGCGGTTTACAATTATTTCATAATATCGCCATTTTCTAAACTCCACAGTCCACCAGTCTAATGTAGTGGAGGTATTCTTAGGTGCACAATTGAATAATATAGCCTGCATTGTTTATGAATCTTTGAGATATTAGTTCATAGCAACAATGAAGATAGTGCTTATAATGTAGAGAATGTTATATGGTTTGCATTTATGCTCCCAACAAAATCAAATGAGCCAATATTCCCATTTTAGGTTGCTATCATGGTAACTGCCAAAGGTGCTTCACACTTCCATGGATGAATGAATACTTTAATCTCCCACTCTGTTTCACAGACTCTACTAAGGGCTCAAACAGATTGGCAGCTTCAGCCGGCTTCAAGCCGGCTTGGGGGTGTGGAATTTACACATGACAAGCCCCCAAGTTGCCCGGAAGTTGTGATGGCGATTACATGCTGGGGTGCTTCAGGGCAACTTGAGGGCATGGTGTTTAGATGCCACATGTCCCAGAGCCAGCGAAAGGTCAGTTCAAGAACCAAAGGAGCATTTTTTTCTTCGCCCTAAATAGGAGCGGATTTTTCCCACTCCTATTTGGAGTGGAAGCTGGCTGGATTGGAACCGCACATCTGTTTGCTACAGCCTTAATCCAGCCTTAATTGCAGCAGCTCCAAGCCACTCCATCGGGGCTGTCTATTTTACTCCTAAGTTTCTTAAAATGATAGTTGCAGCCTTAGCAGTGATGTTGCTCATTAAAATAAATGGACTAATCAACCATTACTTAAAATTACAAAGGATTAGTTTGGCTTTTCTAATCCTAATATTAACAAAGATGAAGTAGTTTCAGCCTTACTGATTTGTAATTAGAATGCAAGCAGGGCCTGTTTTGATTATTCTTAAACTGAAGCCCCACCTCCTGGAATTATTACAAAATTTACCCATTGGGCCTATCCAGAATTGCTAAATTATACAGAAGGAAGTTGCTTAAATGTGAAATACTGAGGGAGCAAAACCCAAAGTTATTAACACCACCAAATTTAGATATGGCTTTCAGTCCACTGCTTGCAGTGGATGGATTGGGCTTTTTTTTTGGGGGGGGGCTATTTATTATTATTATTATTATTATTATTAACCTTTATTTATAAAGCGCTGTAAATTTACACAGCGCTGTACATACAATCTTTTTAATTGGGCGGTTCCCTGCCCTCGGGCTTACAATCTAAAAAGACACGACACAAAAGGAGAAGGGAAAGATGGTGGGGAGATGGCTACACTCAAGACCTATCCATCATTACAGTGGACTGGATTAGATTACCTTTGGGACCCCCTTTTATACAAAATTTATTGAACCTAAACATAATAGCATATTCTCTCTGGATGAAATTGTCCAGAATGCTTATTTCTAATATCTCCTAAAATTGTTACAAAGGATTACAGAATGACTTGATGCTAGCCACTACCTTTAATCGTTCTACCATCTGTATTACAAACAGAATAAATGACCATACAATAAGGATCAGTTCATTCAGGGATTGATATTTTAAATTGTATGGCATTTGATGTCTCATGTTTTAAGCAAAGATATGGGCCAGAATTCCATTGGAATCTTATGCAGCCATAAGTAGTGACTGGGCATTTTTGTCCTATGTGAAACAGTCAGTTCAAGATTGTGAAAGCAAAGTTATGAATGTGATGCCATTGCACATGCAGATGTATGCCAGTGTCTGGGACGTGTGTGCATATTTGTATGTCCAGTTGTCCATGGGCATGTTTCTGTCATGCAAGATTTCAATTCAACCCAAAGGTTGAATTGAACATTCAAAGCAGTTTCGTATACTGTAACAGAAATTTCAGGAAACTTAAGATTTCTAGGTTTTTGCAGAGCAAAGGATCAGCAAGAGGACCTAATAATTGAAAATCCATAAGTTTATTTCCAGTTGTCGACAAAGGAAAACATTGAACTCAGTGGAATTCAAGTTCCAAAAGCTGAGAACCCCGAACAAGACAAAATGGCTCTTTTTATATTATTCAAGACAAAGAGGCTTCTTCAATACACCTGATTGGCTAATTACAATTTAAACATATAGAATTCTTACAATCAGAACAGAAATACATGCATATATTAAAACTGCATCATCACTCCTTACCCCCTCCTGTAGGAATTTAGTGGCTTTCGCTCCTAGCCTTGCTTCTGCATGTCTTTATCTCAGTAGTTTATGTTATGTCTTTCTACTGGTGCCAGCTTCCATCTAGGTCAAGATGCACTCACTATTCCTTTGCTCTAGTTTTCCCTAAACTCCAAGCCTTTATTTCAAAAACCATTTCTCTGGCTGACAAAAGTGACTCCATCTTTCTATAGTTTTTATATTTCAAAAAGGAATTTCCACCACAAAGTTCTTTCTCTAAAATTCAAATCATGGACAACTGAAAGCTGGGAAGTATGGATGTGTTTTTCCTTCCTTCATTTTGGCAAGGTTTTGACTGTATTAATGTAACATAAATTTAAAAGTGAATTTTAAATTAACTTCATTTTTTAAAACAATCAATCAATTAAGTTAATATTTACAATTGTAAAGTATCTATTATTTTTACATTGATGAATAACCACTCCCCACTGACTTTTCAGTCTCAAGTAATATGCATCTGGAATGGTTGTTGTGAGTGTGTAGCTTCCTAGGTATTGACCTGGATGGAAAAATTCCTGTGTTGTCATTCATAATAGCCGCATTTATACAGAAATTGTTTATGTCCACATGCATGACCATCATTTAATGTTACATATTGGTTCATGAAGGGCTACCAAGCTAGAACATCAAAAGATGATTTGAAAATGGTTTTCGAATGAAATGCATGTTTCTGCTAACTGAGTTTTACTTTGTCTGGATTAACAAAGCATTATCAAGCAATACCATTGCTCTGCTCTGACTCATGTCATTGCTGCACCATGGGGAAGAGAGTGAATTTGGACAGCTGAGCATTGAACAGATAGAATAACAAAAGCAAGCAAACAAACTTCTGTAAACCTTGAACTTCTTGTGTATCTCAGTGTTCAAATTATGGTACAAGTTTAGCATCTTCTCCCCATGTGCATCATATTTTCCACATTATTAAGAACCACACTAATAACACCCGGTATGGTAGATCATACTCTGTCCAGGCTAACTGTATAAATTGAAGATGAAATGCTAATGTTTCCAGGAGAGAAGTGGAACACCCATACTACTCTTGGTGTAAAAAGCAGCACATGAAATAATTTTTAACTTCTTTTAAAACATGGAAGTTATTGTATGAAGGGTGCTTCAGAGTTTTGTCTGAAAACCACATGGATTCTAAAATAAGCATGTACAGTGTCGTTCTCTTGCTACTACATCATACCTTTTAACTTTCCCTATTTGCCAGGTATACTCCCAATTAATCCTCTGTCATTTCACACTTTCAGCTGCTCTTGAAATGTCCCAGTTTCTCACTCCTGCCACTTTACCCCTTTGTGCTCCAAAGTGAGTTCAAAGTACAAAAGTAGTTTGCACTCAATTAACTCAGTGGGGCAGAATTTTGCACCTCATGCAAAGCAAACCTCATTCTTCTCATTAGCAACTTTTGCTATCTTGGCCATACACTGAAGTTATGTCCCGGTTTTTATCTGTGAAAGACTGGCGAGTATGCTGCATAACCATAGCCCAGGAACATATATGTGCATTTGGAGGACAGGACTTCTACATTGTCCAATATGACTTCTAGTCTGATTACATGCATAGTTTTTTTAATTTAAACTCTACTAATCTCATATGTTAATGACTGCTTACTCACTGAAAGTGTTTGTTAAGAATATGTAGGGCTGCAAACATTTTGCACTGTTCTACCTTGGTATTTAAAAAAATAATAACAGTATAACAGTAACATTCCAGTCCACAACAGCAACATTAAAACTAGTTAGTAGTGACATTTCAAAATGGTATGCTTGTTAGTACAGTCAGTACTCCATATCTGGAAAGTTTGCACCCACAGATTCAACAAACAAACAAACTGGTTTTTCAGTACATGTTTTAGTTCCTTTTTAATGCATGCATGCGCTTGTAAGCATTACTTTTGGATTTCTCTGGAAGACATTGTCCAACTGTGAGGTTGTCATTTGAGATATGTCAGCAATGGTGGGTGGGTTTGTTTCTCACCATCCTCCTTTAACTGTAGTATAAACAGCTGTATTTTTATAAATACAGTTTTATCTTTGTAACTAGATAAATGGAATGTTTCATACATATTTTCTCCATCATGTCTGTTTTGGAGTTTTGCTATTTTGTAAAATAGCACACAAGTGAAGCATCATGGCAGATTCTTTATTACCATATAATAAAGAAAGAGAAAGTATGAAATCATATGAGCAGTGGGAAACACAAACATAAACATCTCAAAATTACATTGGGTGGCTTGTCTGTCCTTACCATTAACAAGGTAGCAACTTTGAGAGAGAGCCATCTGCTATGCTGCTTCACTAAAGCAAAAGCAAAATATTCAAAACAGCATGGATTCAGATTCTATCAGTGTATGTAGAAGGGGCTCCCAGTGATCCCTGTTAAAGATGTATGGCCAATGCCAACTATTTGGCTCAGTAGGAGGTTTGGAGGGGGGAAAGATTTATAAAAGTTATCAAGCATAGCAGTTTGCAGCTCCTAGCTTCCTGACAGATCTCTGTTTTGTACCTTTTTATGTGATTGGGGAAGGCTTTTAGTCAGCGATGGGCAAGCTGAAGCCCTTCTGAAATGGGCAGACTCCTACTCCACCTTCCCTGATCATTGGTCACGATGGCTTAGGCTAATGGCAGGTGGAAAACAACATCTGGATAGTTTAAAAGGGTAGAGATCTCAAAATCATTCAAATAAAGATAAAAGTATGAGAGTTTGGAGTATGAAAACCAGAGTGGTGTAGTGATCTGAGTGCTAGATTTGAATCCCTGCTTGTTCATCACTAGGTGACCTTAGGCAAGTGACAAACTCTCAGCTTCAGCAGAATGCAAGGGCAACCTCTTGGTGAACAAATCTGGCCAAAAAAAAACCAAAACCCACCCTGTGATAAGTTTGTCTTAAAGTCACTGTAAGTCAGAAACAACTTGAAGGTAACTTGAAGGCACACAACAACAACCTGGATCCATTTCTGCCTTCTGTTTTCCTATTCCCTTCAGAGAGCTAGATGTGTCAAAAAAGTTGTGTTCTCCCATGTCCTGTCTTTATTTATTTATTTTATCCCATCTTTCTTCCAAGGAGGCTTCCAGCAACACTAAAACAAGCTAACACTTATTATAAGATCACAAAAATTTTAAACTACACAATTATATTAAAATGCCATTAATTTTAAAAAGTGTAAAATCATTTGAAACTTAGGCCCGATACAAACGGGCAACATGTGCCAAAATTAGGCTCGGGAGCACGGAGCGACTGCATGCTCCCGAGCCCTACCGCCCCAAAATGGCGCGCCCCCATCTACGTGCAGCGTCCAAATAGCGCCACATAGACATCATCAGCATGCGAGGGTGATAATGGCACTGCACACGCCCTAAAAAGAACCCACTGGTTTCCCAGCATAAGCCAGCATTTGGTTGCTGCAGCCTCCATGTGGGGCAGAAAGGGGCGGCATCTCACTGCTCCTTTCTGCCTGTCTGTATTGGGCCTTAAATAAAGAAAGATAGCACTCCCTGCATAATAAAGATGCCTCACAACCAATTACAGTTGGCCCTTCTTATACACGGATTTCTTATACAGTACATGGATTCAAGCATCCATGGTTTGAAAATTTTCAAAAAAAGTATAAATTTCAAATATCAAACCTTGATTTTCCATTTTTTGTAAGGGACACCATTTTGCTATGTCATTATAGTTAATGGGACTTGAGTATCCACAGATTTTATTATCCATGGGGGAACTTAGAACCAAACCCCAGCATATAACAAGGGTCCACTGTGATAATAAATGCCTGCTTAATTAAAAAGGCTTTACCTGCCAGTGAAATGAGAGCGGGGAGGGGCAGCCTAGCCAGTGGAAAGGAGTTCCACAGCCACTGAGAGAGCATTCTCCTCTGTCTTCACCAGTTGGGCCTGTTAGGATGGTAAGACCAGAAGAAAATCCTTCCCCAAGGATCTCATATAGAGATATATGATTTTTCATATGACCTGGAGCACATATCAAATGTCTTTCCAAAAGGGCGAGAGGAAATCAGTTAATTCACTAGTGGTTTGAAATGTACCTTTTCAATTTTCTTCATAGGTCCAGTCATCTTCATTCCCACTTTGAACATCTACTTATAAGATCTGAAGTAAATGGCCTAAACATCATGGTCAGTGCTGGTAATATCACATCAACTCTGGAAATCCACTGAAACCTGGAGCCCGAGGACAAAGGTCCAGGTGAGTACTGTTTTTAGTATATTGTGGTGTTTCACAAAGTGTTCAACCTGACTTTAAACCTAAGAGAAATATGACTTTGCAAAATGACACAATATACTAAAAAAAAAAAACCCTTTTAAAAAGTAGCAACCCTTCCCCTGCTCCCAACCCCACATTTCTTGAATTCTTCTCATTCAGCATAGGCTGACTGCATGCTCCAGTGGACTTCCGTAGTTGTTGTGAAATCACCGGTATGGCGTAAGTAACACTTCTCAGATGCAATTAATATGGTGCATGCACTCATCAGAAACACCTAGTCCAGAGGTGAGAAACTGTGGCCAGGGTGCAAACTACTTTTTTTCTCCTGCAGCCCAAATTAGCCAAAAATGAAAAGAAATATTAGCAAAAAAAAAAAAAAGCTCCAGAAGTGACTGTAAAACCTTTCTCATTGGCATTTCCATTTGGTTTTGGCATTGGGATTTGTTTGTTTTTAGTGTTTCAAAGGGGCACGTCAAAGTGCAAAGTTGGTGGGGGGAGGATTGGGGAAACTGGATATATAACACCATTCCAGGCAGCATTTTTGGGGTCATTTTCTAGATATTTGTTAGATAATATATAGAATATAAAATATGGGAAGGGGTCCTCTGGGCACTTTCGTGAGATTTAGAGACTGTAAAAAAGGGGGAGGCCAATAGCTGTCAGTCCACACTGGCCCTGCTGAACTTGTGCAAGTGTAATTTCTAAAAGCAACAATTGAGATTTATAATGATAAAACAGAATAACAGTTCCAAAAATATATCTGCAACCACAGATACAACAATTTAGTGAGCCAATTTGGATTATCATACAATGAGATGTGTGTGTGTGTGCGTGTGCACACTCGTGCGTTCATGTGCATCTTCACATTGTCTGCCAATTTATGGCAACACATGAATTTCAGAGGTTTTTTTTTTTAGGCAAGGAATAATCAGCCGTGGTTTTATCAGTTCCTTCTTCTGAAATATAGCCTACATCACCTGGTATTTGTTGACAGTCTCCCATCCAAATACTAATTTGGTCCAACCTTGCTTAGTTTACAAAACCAGATGGGAGCTGCCACCTTTAAGGTATTTAGGCTCCTAGTGACTTAATATGCCAGTTTATAAGCAAGCCTTTTGCTTATGCTCTCAGCTCATCTGTGAACAATCCAAATCCAGTATCTCTGATTAAGCATACTTTCTCTGTTTCCATCGTTTCATGGAGAACTATGGTCACTAGCACTGGAACAAACCAGAATATGAGATAGCAATTTTACATTAGCTTAGCTTAGACATGTCTTAGTCCAAGAAGATAACTGCAGTTTCCCCATTTGGACAAAAGTGGAAACTGATTAATTAGAGGCTTCCTGGTTTAGCTGCTTGCACCATGAAAGGAAGAGTGAATCCTCTCTATGTGAGGGAAATGGCTTATAAAGATAATTGTCCAAATACTGATTCTGAGAACTGTATTATAGGCTTGATTCTTGTACCCAGGATGCAAGTCAAATTGGGGAAGATCATTCTAGTCTAAGCAAACTGCATATCAAAGACAAGAAGGGCTTTCTGTCTGAACAACTACAAAGTAATCTAAGATGTGAGATTTACTAAACATAACATTTTATCATATCTTCTGGACAAAGAAGACACAATTTGTTTCTAAACTTAAGTCTGAAGACAATCAGTATTCATAGTTAATAAAGTACAGTGGACCCGCGTTATACGCGGGTGCTTTTTATGCGGCTTCCAGCTTATGCTGGAAGCCCCGTGCCATTTAATGATTGGTGCATGCGCTGCCACGGGCACAAGCCCCATTATTCTCAATAGGACTCGAGCATAGCTGGAACTTGCCTTATGTGGTGGGGTCCAGAACGGATCCCCGCGTAAGGCAAGGGACAACTGTAATAGCACATGCTGTTAAGTGTCTGGTTTGATCTCACACTTTCTCTTCTCTTAAGAAACTTTCAAGTTTTTTTTTTTTTAAAAAAACTGTATGGGATAATTCAACTATAAACTGACTGGAGCTGGGACACTGGGTGTTGCTTTCCTTCAGTTATTTTTACAGATAATGGAAACTACTAGTTATTTCCTCGGTGATTTGGAGCTTTGAATCTTACCTCTAGAGAAATATCCTTTCTATTTGTGGAATAAACCTTGTTTACATAATGGTTTTTGAACCAAGGCAGGATAACAGAATTATTTCACATGATGTTGTTTGATTAATATTAATAATTCTCTTATAAAGTTGTATACACTTTCCATGAAGAAAAATAATATGACAATTAAACATGACAGTTCTTCAGCAGGTGGAGAAATACATTACAATGATTGTGTTGAACAAGGTGTGTATTTTACAGCTACTTATTTCAATCCAGAGTCAGCAGAAGCTGTTTGTTCACAGTAGGCAACGAGATATTTATTGCATCTGCCCCCAACAGTGTGTCAGAGCGCATAGCACAGACATGAAATAGTTTTTCCTAGTACAGGTTTCTTAGAATCTATCTTTATAATCAGCATAACATTGTAATAACATTATCTGTGCTATTACATCGCAAAAGTCAACAAGGGCTCATTCTTTGCCCAACATTTAAAGTGTGACAAGGTAGTTTTGGTCCTTCAGTACCATAAAAGGGCATAGAGGTAAAACCTCTACCCATCTATCTATTGAGGAGAAAACACACCACAAAAGACATACAGTACTACTATTATGAAGCTGGTAGGTTTTTGTTAAGGCTGCAAGCATCTATAGTGTACTTTATTTCTTTAGCATGTTCTGCATGGACTACAGCAATACAGTCATTAAAGGGGCTGAACAAAACGGCAATTTGAGTCAGTTTTCTGGAATTGTGGGTTCATGGCAACCGCATGCCTTGACTCCATCCCCAATCCGGCTTCACGTCGACCAACCGACCAGATGGTGGGCAGCATTGGGGTGTTCTTGTGGTGCAGTGAACAGGCACAGCACACCACAGGAGTGCAGAAAAGTCGCAGCAGTGGCAAAAAGACCCTCTTTTCCGGCTCAAAAAGGAGTGGCATTTTGCCTCTCCTTTTTGAGCTTGAAAATGCTGGATTGGGGCCACAGCATGCAGTTGCTGCGGCCCCAATCCAGCACTCAAAGGGGTGGCATGCAGCCATCTGTTTCGGCCCAAAGTCTCCATTCAACATGGAGTTTTAACACTTCAGTTAATTCAACACAATGATGGCACATTATTGTAACTTTTAAAATTCAGAGAACCACTTGACCAGTTTTGAAAACAAAGGAACCTTGGTAGGAAAGGAAATCAGCATTTATGTTCCAATAATTATGTAAATTTATAGGATGTGTAGGATTTAACAGTTCTGCTTTCCTCATTATGACTAATTCCAATAAGTTTAAGCAGTGTTCAGTTGACATTTTTGAGACGCTGAATGATTAAACAGACAGGGCAAAAGGAGCGCTCAAAGGCTGTTCCCACCCTAATTGCTGCTGGACTGTGGTGATTGGATGCCATGGGCTGAAGGCTGGCAGCTGGTGCGGTCCCAAATGAGCTGCCAGCAGGAGAGGCTTTTTGCCGCTCCTTTTACAGCTGGGTTCAGGATGCCTTAGGTGGCCTCAGAGTGGCTTCTGAGCAGTTTAAGGGCATGCATCATTTGAACGCCATGTCCAAAGCATCCAGAAGGCACTTTATTTGGTTTGTCTGTTTGGGCCTTAGTGGACTAGAGTAGAACATTCATTTGCGTGCCCTTTTCTGGGGTCCCTGTTGTATAGTGATTGGAAAGTTGGACTGATACTCAGGAAATCCCGTTTTTAATCCCCACTCAGCAATGAAGTTCATTATGTGACCTTGGAGCATTCACTGACTCTTATAACCCTCATCACAGAATAAGAGGAGAGGGAATATAGCAGAAGCCACAATAATAACAACAACAACAACAACAACAACAATTTATATGCCGCCCAATCGCTGGGAATCCAGGTGGCTTACAACAGAGGGGATAATAGACGGTTCCCTGCCCTCATGCTTACAATCTAAAAAGACACGACACAAAAGGAGAAGGAAATGGTGAGGGAGGAGGGGATCAGGTCCAGCATTCTTCTCTCCCTCTGAGGCCTGGACCAAGGCAGATGGACTGGAGGGAGGGCTCTTTTTCTTAATCAAGGCTGGGCCCGATGGCGTTGGGCCTGTCATTTCACTCCCTCTAAGGTCAGAAAATGACAGTTGGAAGGAGGGAGGGGAGGGCTCTTCCTCTTCAGGCTCAATGGCATTGGACCTGTCCTTTCACTCCCTCTAAGGCCAGAAGATGACAGTTGGAAGGAGGGAGGGGAGGGCTCTTCCTCTTCAGGTCCGATGGCGTTGGGCTTGTCCTTTCACTCCCTCCCAGGCCAGAAGATGACACTTGAAAGGAGGGAGGGGAGGGTTCTTCCTCTTCAGGCCCAATGGCGTTGGGCCTGTCCTTTCGCTCCCTCTAAGGCCAGAAGATGACAGTTGGAAGGAGGGAGGGGAGGGCTCTTCCTCTTCAGGCCTGATGGCAATAGATTCCTTGATGGAGAAAAAGGAGGGATAAAATATATAGTAATAAAAATAAAGTCTGATTATGGATGAGTTGGGTTGCTCCTGTTATTACTTTCTGTACTTGAACCAACCTGCTTGTGCTGTTTTGACAAAAAGACACTGCCACCAGTAAATTCTATTGTATGGTTTGGGGATGCATGTGTTTAAAAGTTTAAAATAATGGATTTCTGAAAGAAATGAGTTGGCAACAAAGCTGACATTGATAAGCCCCCTCCATTTGTTTGGTCCCCTTCTATATCAGGCCTGGAGCAATTGTCCCCCCCCCCCCCCCTCCTTGGAAAGATCTTAAATGTGGATCTTCACGCCATAACCCTCTTGAGTGTGTTCTTTGAGTCTCAGTGACCCCTTTACAATACTAGCAGAAAGATATATAATCGACTTTTGGAATTACTCCAGATGAACAACAGCAGGTTTTATTAGTACAGTGCCTCCTTGGTATCCACTAAGGTTTGGTTCCAGTTCCCACCATGGATACCAAAACCTGTGGATTTCCAGTCCCATTAAATATAATGGCATAGTGAAATTGCATCTCTTATATAAAATGGCAAAAACAAGGTTTGTTAAATATGACAATTATACAGCATATCTGTATAGAATACATATATGAAATATTTTCAGACTGCACTGAACTATTAAAAAGCTAAACTTTTCACTCTTTCATATGCAACCTTCCAGTGATCACCAGATCTTGGAAAATTACTGTCTTGAAATACAGTGGCCATGCTGACTAGGGAATTCTGGGAGCTGTAATCTGAAAAAGTAAATTTCCCAAGGTTTGGCACAGACTATAGGTAGCTACTGCATCTTCTGGCAATCAAAAGCTTGTAATGATGTCATCACTGCCATAACTTTTAAAAATGAAAATTCCTCTTTTCTATGGCAGATATGACATACATTTATTCCTTATTTGAGTCCAGCTCAGTATCTGAGACATGAGCAACCTCCTCCCTGGAGGGTCCTTGCATGAATAAATAAATGCTATCTTCAACACTGTAACTGGAGCTGGTCTCAATATCAGATTAGTCACTGTCTCAGCAGTCACGTCAGATGTGCCTTCTGGTTCCTGGTCACTGCTGTTATCACTGAATTTCAAGATTTCACTCTCTGACTCTTCAGGCACATCCAGACAGATGGCTCCTGGCATCACTAATCAAAAGGCATTGTACGACTAGTCTGTCTTTCCTTTCTTTTTGGAGATTTTTGTGTGTGATAAGAAAAAAGACAGAAGAATCAGTGGGAGTGTTACAAAGGGAAGACAAGCGCATCTGCCTTCCTGTAAAATTCTATGAACGAGGCAGGAGACAACCATAGAATAAAAGTCCTGTCAAAACACTTTTTTTAATCAGAGATTTTCTGAGTCTCTATGAAGACGCATGTTACCATTCTTCAGCTATCAAAAAGCAAATTCAGAATTAGTGTGAATGCTTAGCACAATATATAGATGTGCATTGGTTTGTTTCAACAGGGGAAAACAAATTTGTGGCATGTGACTGTTGAGGGGGGAATTTACCATATTTTCCGGCGTATAAAGAACGACCCCAACTTTTTCAGTTAAAATATAGAGTTTGGGATATACTCGCCATATAAGACTACCTCTTCAACGCCCACCAAATAAACATTTAAAAAATCAGATTTGATTTCAATATGGTAATTTTAAATTCAAATGCTTATGACATGCAGGTACTTAGCAGGAAACTTGTTGTATGCAAAGCCTGCTTGGATTGGCAGCTCTCCCTGCCTGCCTCCTTCCTGTCTCCCAGATTTTTCTTTCACACGTGTACAGCGCCTCCCTTCCTGCTTCAATGGTCGCCACATACAGAGGGGATGCAGCGTGGCCATTTTGAGTTCCCCCCACCATATGCGGCAACCGCAGATTCCCAGTCCAACTCAGAAGTTTCAGCACCCACCCTATAAGATGACCCCCGGCATATAGATGACCCCCGACTTTTGAGAAGATTTTCCTGGGTTAAAAGTAGTCTTATACGCCAGAAAATACAGTATCTACTCTCTGAAATCTACAAGTTGCATGATCTAATATTGGACTTCCATGGGTGGAATGGTTGAATAAAGCAGAATGGGGGGGGGTCATGTTCTCCCCCTCCCCACCTTCCCACATTCCTCTATTGCCAAAATGGGCTTTGACAGGTGGGAAATCCCGTATAGCTGTGTTTGGGTGATGCAGAGGACTGGCAATAATCAATATGTGCATTGGATCAAGCCCAATGGAAGGAAAAACACAATAGAAACATAAAACACTAGGTAACGATACTGTATACTGTACATAAGCTAGAACTAAGTGTTACAACTAGAGTTATGGCAATTAGAGTAGACATTGAATCACTGGGATCTACATCATTGTGACCTACTATTCTACTAACTGCTTTGGTTCCACATGGGGAAAAAGCAGGATAGAAATGAAATAATACAGTTTCAGCAAGTGGTTCACTAGGTCTATTTGAGTAGAGACTTTAGCTGGTAAATAAGGAAAGAGTTCAGCATAGTACAATAATCTAGTACTCCCCTTTCCTCTCCATTTTCTAAGAACATTACACATACTATTACATTCATATGCAAAGATAAACTTGAAGTCTCAGTAGGAAAAAACGAAATGAAAAAAGTTTGGAACTGTCCTATGACAAAGTAGACAAATTAGATTTCAGTGGAGAAAGAAGACAAATAGGATAGTTCATTAGTAATTAGATGCCTCTTAATTACCTTCAAAATAATAAATTTCTTCGACATATACAAAATGTTTTATAATGAATGTATATTTTTACCCAATGTTTCTGTTTATTTGAACTTCTGGATGTTTCTGTTTGAAAGACTTTTTAATCATGTCTTTTAAAAAAATAAAATAGAGTAAGTTATCAGGCTACATGGGATTCACCCAGACATCACATTTCCTCTTTTGGCTCTGTTCATTCATGAAATATTGTAAATGCCGTTACCATGAAAACTTGGAGTTGTGCTATCACTGGTGGCTCTTTAAAGACCTTGTTTAAAAAGGATGATTAGAAAATGGCTGATGGTTACCCCATTTGCTGAAGTCTAGCAAAAGTCTCATCAACAGAGTTTTACAACTCTGAGAAGTTGTAATGTAACCCATTTGAAAGAAGCACTCATGGCCTCCACCACCCAAAAGGCCAGCCTGTACCTCTGATCAGCTAAGGGACGTGGTTCTAAGAAAAAGTGGCCTCACTCTTCTAGCAACTTGCAATAACATAAGGTGAACAAACAAACAACACCCTATCAATTTGAACAGGGGGGCCTTCGGTTGTCAGCCCCACCCCCAAATATTGACAGTGGAGTCTAAATTGGAATAGATCCAATTTTCTCCACAAATGTTTTGCAGCTTTACAATGTTGTGTTTCTGACAGCTCTTCAAAACTTTGAGTTCTGGAATGTATAGTGATTGAAAACAATACACTGGATGAGATTGTGGGCGTGAGTATATTTAGTTACTGATCTCAGATTTGAAAAAAAAAAGTATTGTTCCCAAAACACCAAAGAAACAGTTTTTTAAAAAATCATTCTGCCATTAAGTTTATTTCCTTTTCCTGATACAGTGCGTTTGTGTATATATAAGTGTATTCATTGTATGTCATAATGTAATCAAATGAAAGAGGCAAATATATATTTTCAACAAATTGACATACATTAACGTATTAATCTTGATTTTCCTCCTAATTTGGATCCAAACTGGTCACAACTGAACTGAACCAGTAAAAAAACCAAGAAAAAAAACAAGTATAGTTTAAAACATATAAAACTGTTGTCACATAAAGCACAATTAAACTATAATAGTAAATGGCCACTGAATTAAACACAGTTTGATACACTTCTGTTTTGTAAAGCACGACATGAATCTGATAAAAGCTTTTCCTCATCAGGGAGTCACCCATAGAACAAGCTATTTGATTCTTTTCTTGCTTGCTTTCTTCATGGGTATTTTTAATTCTATATTGAATGGTTTCCTTTATTGGCATTATTCTTTGATCAAAGTAGTCAGTGCTATCAATGAAGATTTTTTTCCCCTGCTGGAAATTGGTTTTTTTGTTTGTTCAAAGCAATCAGGAAAATTGCATTACAATTCAGAGTTTGTAGACTGAAGCCTAAGAAGTACATACATAATATAGGATATTGTATGCTAGAATCTTGGAAGTGAATATCAGCTAAGTTTTGAACTAATGCATTTTGTTTTTTCCATGTTTTAGTAAAGGCATTGTATGTTGTTGCTTCGAATAATATTCTGGTTGACAATAATGTGCATAAAATTAACGTTGTTTTTTTTTTTAAATGAAATAGTAAATGCTACCTCATTATTCTGCATCAGGACATGACTCCAGTCCATTTACATTTTATCTGTTGTTGTTGTGGCTCTCTAAATTGTTTCTGACTTATAGCAACCCTAACTTGAATGTATCATGGGGTTTTCTTGGCAAGATTAGTTCAGAGAAAGTTTAACCGTTGCGTTCCCCTAAGGTTGAGAGCATGGGACTTGCCCAAGGTCATCCATGGGTTCTGGCCAATAGAGAATCAAACATTGGGGCTGACAGACCGCTCAAAAGGGCAGGTTGGAGCCACCTGTTTTTTTGCTCCTGGGGAGCCTGCAAGCAACCAAACCGCACAGGCTCCCTCAGCACCAAAAAGAATCTGCTAAAAGCGGGTTTTTCTTTTTGGCGCATTTCCTGCGCCACCATCAGTGTACCATGGCTCACTGTGGGCGCGTTGATGACACAACAGGGCGCCCTGAGTGTGCAGACCGCTTCCCTAAGCTTCTGTCATCAGGGTGGCTCCCGTGTGGACAGGAGGCCACCATGATGGCACCGCCGCCACACACTAGGGGCTCAGAGTGTGCAGGTACTCCCGCACTCCTGAGCCCTAATTTTTGGCCCCAGGCCCACAAAGCGCTGTTTGTACCGGGCCTTAGTTATTTACATTAGGTTAATATTTTAAAGCCCCATTAAAACCTATTGAACAAATGACTGCAGTATTTTAATCAATATCTGTGTATAAATAACAAGGTGTGCATATCCAGATACAGAACTAAACACATTTACTAAGCTAACACATTTACTATGATCAGCCATAAGAGTGAAAGAAGACTCTCACTGAACCAGAACCAAATAAAAAGTAGTGGTAGACTAATTATTTCAGCATTAGCATTTGTGTGCTACAGCTCTTTCATATGCATGGAATTCAACCCAAGTAGCAAACGTAAGATATGAATGCAACAAGACTTGATCAAGTGCACTGCCATCAACTGATTGATACACAGATATACTGCCTGGATACTGGCCAATCTATGTTTTAGATTAATGTGTAAGAGCCGGGTTGTGTGTTATGCTGTATTTGAATATGTAGGGAGACAAAAGTCCAATATGGCTTACTATATGTCAAAAAACTTGGTATTTCCTAAAACCCCAACACTTTCGACCTTATCACCAATTGGCTTCCTTCGGGAGGTATTATAAAATAAACATTAAAAACATTATTTCTTAAATTAAATAGTTTTCTGTTGTGCATATAGATACATCATAACATATCATATAAATATTAACTGTGTTTCAATAAGGCTAAAACCTAATTGACTTTTAAAGAAATTATTAAGGCGTGTTACAGACCGCCCCCTTTGAGGCAGCCTGTAGGCGCTGCTTTCCCGGTGTATAAGGGCCTCAGCGGCCACAACGGCAGCCTCCGAGGCCCCAATCCGCAATTTTCCAGGCCGCGAGGAAGCTGCAGAGGCTGCTTCCCTGCGCCTGGAAAGGGTGGTCCTCGGGGCTTCAAGCCCCGAGGACACCATGGTGGCGGGGAGAGGAGAAAAGGGGCCACTTGGCCCTTTCCTCTGCGCGCGGGCCACCATTGTAAAGGCGCGCCCAGCAACGCAAACCTGGAAGGAGCTCCGAACGGAGCTCCTTCCGGGGCTGCAGAAAGGGTGCTCCATGGCACTTGCGCGGCCCCACTACGTCACAACCGCGCTGGCCCCATTTAGAGGCGGCGCGGTCATGACGTCGTAATGGTGGGGCGCCGTGTGGAATGGCCGCGCCATTTTTGTGTGTGCCTCCACGCGTGCTAGGGTTGGTGTGCAGAAGCTCCGCCACTTCCTAACCCTAGCAAGCACGGAGCGTGCACTTTTAGGCCCATCTATAACGAGTCTAAAAATTAGACCATTGTGACTTTTTTAAGAAATAAACTTTTTTTACTATTGTACAGCACATGGGACCTTGACTCCTTTCATTCTTCCACTGTGAATAAATGCTTTCATTTCTATATATGTTTGATTTCTCAGTCAGCAGAGATTCAGTTTTTAATCAAATGCACCCTTGTGTAGAACAGCTGAGAAGAGAGGTGATGTTTTGCTGCTCAAGTCTGGTCTTCTAAAAAAGTAAATCATCTCCCAGTGATTTACTATGGAAGGAGCTGGAAGCAGAGCAAATAAGAGATATGCAGCAGGAGATGTTTTAAAAGTCTAACCATCCACAGCACACTGAAGCTGACTCCTTATTGGGAGGGCAGAATGACTCAGCTCTTTAAACCTCTCAAGTTTTTTTTCAAGCATTTCCTCATCTCAACTTATTTGTAGAGCAGGAGAAGAGAGCCTACAGGGTGTCCTAGAGAAGTAGAGCCCTTCCATTTACTGCATGAATACCATATTATATAGCCATGCTCTTCATGAATGCTGGTTTTATTTAATAATCAATACAATGATCTGTTCAGAAGATAATATATTTATCATGTTCTTAAACAGCAACCTTGTTTTCTTCCCTTATAACCTATATGAATGCAACCTAAACAAAAAATATGCATGAGGGGGAAGTTTTTGTTACATTATGTGCAATTTTTTTTAAAAAAACCTTTTTGACCAGTGTACAGTCATGTAAATATGTGTTTTACTTGACTAAATACATTAAAGAACGAAGCACAGTGTCAGCCAAAGCCCATGTATTTTGCTAAGAAAAGCAACTACAGTTGTCCCTCTGTATTCACAGATTCTTTATTCATGGATTCAAGCATCCACGGCTTGAAAATATTCAAAACAAATATAAATTTCAAATAGCAAACCTTGATTTTGCCATTTTATATGGGGGAAACCATTTTACTGTGCCAGTGTATTTAATGGGACTTGAGTATCCACAGTGGGTCCTGGAACCAAAATTCATCAGATAACAAGGGCCCACTGTACTTTAAAAGTGTTACATCGTATATAATTCCTGTAGACCAGTAACACACTCTAAGGAGTTTATCGCACTACCCTTTTCCATCCTTCTCTCCAGACTTAGGAGCAGGACAAAAACCTTTAAGCATGGATTTGCTCTCACTACATGCCCAGGCGAGAGTCATCCTGTACCCGATCATGGCATCCCATACCCCGATCCGGACTTCTCCCACACTTTTTGAAAGAACGGGATTTTCTCATTCTTTGCAAAGTACTGGAAAAGTCCAGATTGGGAACAGGATGCCATGATTAGCTACAGGATGCCCTTGGACAGGGCACGAATGCATGTGATAAAATCTATGCTTAAAAGTTTTCATCCCACTCCTAGGTCAGGAGAGAAGGATGGAAATGGCAAGGGCAAACGTCTGAACAAATCTTGCCAAGAAAGCCCCATGATAGGGTCACCTTAGGGTTGCCATAGGTCAGAAATGACTTAAAGGCACACAACAACAATAACAGTGCACATGTATAATGTACTTGGCTCTTCACATATGAGTACAATAGACATGTAGCCTTTCAACAACTTGCAGTGTTGCTGCATACACACACACACACACACACATCTCACAATAGTTCATTCAGGACTGAAGATGCCAAACTGGGTAGATCCAGACTAGATTCAATTGCTCATCAAGAGAGTTTGAAATGAAATGTGAGAAGTGTGGATTTCACTTCCCAAAGATGTAGCTATTGCCCACTTTTTGATCAGCTTCATTTTGGGATGAGATGGATCCTAGAGGATAATGTTAGGAAGGGCTAGTCATGGTTACTATATATTAACTTCAGCTTCAGATGTGGTGTGCAGAAACTGGCTGGGAAACTTGAGCAGGAAAATTCTGTGGTCCTCATGTCCTCCTTGAGGTTTTACTAGTGGTGCATCCAGGGTCTTTCACACTATATTATTGTAGTGCTATTTCATTTTAATTGCCATGGCAAATTGTTATGGAATCCTGGGATTTACAGTTTAGGATGAGGATTAGGATTAGGATTCTCTGGTAAAGAGGTCTAGTGCCTCACTAAACTACAAACACCAGCAATCTATACAATCCAGTCATGGCAGTTAAGATGAAATCATAGTGGTATAATTGTGTACTGTCCTTAATTGGCCCCTGGAACAGAATGATGAAGTAAAGAAGTCTCTGGTGTGACCTAACTTAATTCTCCTTAGGATTCATCTGTACTGGCCAGACTACTCCAAGCTGCTCCTGGACTATTCTGGCATTCTCCCAGATTCCATCCATTATCTCCACACTTTGAAGTAATACCAGGCGGTTGCCTACACATGTGTCCCGCTGTGCCACCTGGCACTACTGTTGCTGGTGCAAGTCACTCCCTCTGAGGTCAGAAACATGCCCACCATTGATCACATGGCTGGGTGCCTCATTGTGACCTCAGAGGGAGTGACTTGTGCTAGCTGCGGCAGGAAGTACAACGGGACAGCTGTGGAAACAGCCACCAGGCATTGCTCTGAAATACTCCAGATTTTCCATCAAAATATGGAGCAAAGGGTGAATTGTTGTTGTTTTTTAATGATTTAGACATGGATAGGGCAGATTTGGTGCAGAACTGGCCTTCCCTCATGAAAACAGTCCACACTTGAATTGGGGATTTGGCCCTGCATCATGTAGACAGGTCAAGGTGAAGGCACAGACTGGGACCAGAATATTTGTAAACCATGTAGTGTTAAAACAAAGGCATGTAACTCAGAGAACAGTTTCATTTTGAAAGTGCCATTGTACAAAGCTTAGCCATTTTATGCATCAATGCATTACTGCAGTTAAGAAGTACAGTTTATGATGTTTTAGCAGATGGAAAACACTTTTAGTGATGAAAGGATGGCATGTAAAAGCTGTACTTTGTGCTGTGAGTTTACTATATGCAAGCTATCCCATTATTTGAATTTGGCTTTTGATACCAGCAAGTAGATATTTTACAGAGTTGTGCTCATATGTATGGTAAGTACATAGCATTTGTTAAAGGAGACACACAACCCTTCCACAGTGAGTGATTTTCTGTGGAAGCAGATCTGCCACCATTAAGTATTGGGAAATGCACTTTATTTTGTTTTTTCTATTCCATAGAACTTTGCTTCTGCCTGCCCTGCTCCACATCCTGTCAGATACCCATAGAAATGCTATGAATCATTTCAGAAATCTGTGGAGGATGAATGGGCAAATCTGTCAGTTTTAATTTCTCCCACAGTCATACTTTGCTAAGTCAAGAGAAAAAAATGAACTGAAACAAAATTCTTACCTGTGCTTGCTATGGAGTTTTTATACAATCCTGTGAGATCTTTTCCTCCTACAAGTGTTTTCCCCTACCTATCTTGCTTGCCCAAACTCAGTCAGAGTGCATCTACACTGTAGAAATAATGCAATTTGACATTTTAAGTGTTGTGGTTCTGTCCTATGGAATCCTGGAATTTGTAGTTTTACAAGGTCTTTAGCTTTCTCTGCCAAAGCATGCTGGTGCTTCACAAAACAACATCCAAGAATTCTGTAGATTAAAATGCTGTAAGATAAAATGGTGTCAAACTGCATAATTTCTGCAGTGTAGATGCACCCTCTGTTTTCTTTCACTGAGCATCACAGGCAAGAGTTTTCCTTTTCAGCTGCTGATATTTTTCCCTCTCATTCTTAGAATTAAATCAGATAGAAGTGCATTCTAAAAAGAACCCAAAATATATACTGTATTTTCTGGCGTATAAGACTACTTTTTAACCCAGGAAAATCTTCTCAAATGTCGGGGGTCGTCTTATACACCGGGTGTCATCTTATAGGGCAGGTGCTGAAACTTCTGAGCTGGACTGGAGAATCTGCAGTCGCTGTATATGGTGGGGGAGCTCAAAAACAGCCGCGGCCGCATCCCCATCATATGCAATGATCGTATGAAAGCAGCTACCGCTCTGATAGTCTTGGAGACAGGGAGGGCTGGGCAAGCAGGGAGAGCTGACCAATCCAAGCAGGCTTTGTATACAACAAGGTTTCCTGCTAAGTACCTGCATGTCATTGAATTAAAATTACCATATAGAAATCAAATCTGATGTTTTTTTAATTTGTATTTGGTGTGCTTTGGAAGAGGGGTAGTCTTATACGGTGAGTATATCCCAAACTCTATATTTTAACTGGAAAAGTTGGGGGTCGTCTTATACGCCCAGTTGCCTTATACGCCAGAAAATACGGTATTTTTGACACCTGTGGAACTACTGAGGCTAGCAAACCATCTTGATATACCTAATAATCTGTAAAACTCACAGAAGACTAATACAATTTCAGTTGTTTTTCATCCAAAAACCAGGTGTGCATAATTTCAGCAAATAAAACTCATAATTGCTTTGTCAATTGAGACTTTTGATGAACTGCTAAAATGAGAAGGTAGAATTAATAATGTCGATCATCACCTTTGATGGAATGTGTGCAGGAATAGGACACAAAGCTTAATTACCATGCAAAATTGAGTCCCTTGTTAGGTTACCCACATCACACTGATCCTTTCCAAGAAGGGGTGCAATAAACATGCTTTCTATTCAGTCAGTAAATTTAGGTCAAAGCCTTATTGATAATTTCTTATATTTAGGAGTGAGATTGGAAGTTTCACTGATTTAAGAAACTGAATTAAATTTCTGAGACTTTGGATAGGAAAAGGTGAGAGCTGTGTCTTCTCTCCACTGGCCAAACAAAACATCCTCCCCCTGTTCCTAAGAAAACAAGTCCAGAAGATACAGGTCCAAATCCCCCGTTCTGGTACAATCTGCCAGATGAAGTCTGGCCAGTTCAGTACCACACCTGCCACATGCCCCCTTAAAACTTTTTTAAAAATAAAATAAAATAAATAACTTGCTTTTTTCTCTAGAATTCCTCGAAGCCCTTAGTTGATATGCCAGACAGCTGTTTATAATGCATCCCACTGTGCCGCCTGGCTCCGACCCCACTGTAGTGAGTCGCTTGTTCTGAGGTCATGTGAATGACACTGGATGTCTCATTCTGATCTCAGACTGAGTGGCTTTCCATGCTGCCACAGTGGAATTTGGCCATAGTTGCAGATGAACTTTCTAGTTCTGAAGGTTCTGTAAGTACTTGTAGATTGTTGTTGTTATTGTGTGCCTTCCAGTCATTTCTGCCTTATGACAACTCTAAGGTGAACCTATAACTGGGTTTTCTTGAATGATTTGCTCGGAGGCAGTTTGCCTTAGCTGTCTCCTGAGGCTGAGGGAATGTGATTTGCCCCAGTGGGTTTCAGTGGCCAAATGGAGATCTGAAACATGGAGTTTATTGCACAGGACATGTAGAACAGGACCAGAGTGGAATGAAAGGGGGCGGGAAGAGAACAGAATGGGGAAAGAATGCATATTACCACACAGGGGAAAGCCGCCGATGCCGCTGCATGTCCCCAATCCGTTCCCCATCCGTCCCACAGCAGCCGAGTTTCAAGAACTGTTCAGACTCGGTCTTGAAAATCGGCTGCTGTGGGATGAATGTGGAATGATTGGGGACTTCTGGCATCGTCAATGGCATTCTCCTGTACGGTAATATGCGTTTTTTCCCTGTTCTGTTCCCTTCCTACCCCCTTTCATTCCACTCCGGTCCTGTTCTACAAGCCTCATGCAATAAACTAGATGGTCTCTCTGTGTTCTAGTCCAAAACTCAAACTAATACAACACAGTGGTTATCATTATCTTAATTAGAACCAGCCAAAATGCCACAACCATGTGCAAACCTCAAGTTCTCCAGGGCTGCTAATTAAGTAACATGGTTCAAAAGGCTTGAAGAAATATTCTGGTAAAATCAAAAGTTTACATATTTTTGTGGCATTATGGTTGGTCCCAAGTAACATATTATCTAACTATGGCTTTTTTTTAAATCCTGTGGGCCTTTGTTTTTTCGAAAAAGTTAAATTGTTAACCCAAGTGCAATATGATTAAAGAATGCTTGAAATTCTAACACCCCTTTCCTTATCCATGCTGATGTGTCCCAAACACAGTCTGGGCAACTGGCCAAAGGCTGATTGCTTCACAGCTAATAGCCAGCAGCTGAAGAACAAGCACAGTCACTGAGTAGTTTACAGATCAGCACTAAGAGGCTAAATATACTGGCAAAAAGAGCCAGCTTCCCAGCGTGGCATTTGCACACTGCATGCCCTGACTCTACCCCCAAGCCGGCATCACACCGCCCGCCAAACTAGATGGTAGGCAGCATTTCAACAGCACAGTGTTTAGATGCGGCAAGCTGCCAAAATGTGGAAAAACTGCCACCACAGCAGCAAAGACCCCTTTTTCCCAGCACAAAAAAGAGCAGCTTTCTGCTGCTTGCTCTTTTCTTTTCTTTTCTTTTTTTCTTTTTTCCCCCCCACTGGGAAAATGCCGGGTCAGGGCTATGGTGTGTGGTTGCAACATTCCTGATCCGGTGCTCAAAGGGACAGCCAGAAGCCCCTCCTTCAGGGTGGTCTCTTTTGCCCCTTACTTTACTTTAGTAAATACAAGCTTTAAGTCCCAAACTGAGTTCAGGAAGTTCCAAGTCAGGTAAATGGCATCCAGAGTCAACAATACAGTCCAGGTCAAGTCCAGAGTTCAGAGCACAACAAAGAGCAAAGTAGATCAGATAACTCTGTCTCTGAGGCTGCTTTACAGACGGCCCAAAAAGGGCAGTCTGCCAGCGCCGTCATTTGCTGCGCCGAGGAGCCCCAGCGGCCAAACTGCGCGACTCCTCGGCGCAGCAAAAAGAAGCTGCAAAAAGCGGCTTCTTTTTGCAGCGTGGAAATGGTGCCACAAAGCACCAATGGTGCACTCATGGTGTCATTTCTGCCGTGCGACATGCGGACGCTAGGCGTCCACAACGTCAAAATGGCGGCAGCTGTGTAGAATGGGTGCCGCCATTTTGTACACGCTCAGCGCGTACTAGGGTTAGGGGTGTCCGGAAAGGACACCCATTTCTAACCCTAGTACATGTGCGGCATGTACTTTTTGCCTGTCTGTAACAGGCCTAAGTTATCTCTGACAACTTGTGGAGGGCAGGGCTGGGAATTTATAGATCAGCTACTTAACATAGCTGCTGCTTTATTAATTGTTGGTTCCTATAAATTCTGAGACCTCAAGCTTCCCTTTTGTTATCTCCACTTGGATAAGGGGTAGGTTGTCTTCTGTATCTGAATGGACAGGACTCTCTACCAGAACTGGTACTGCATTCTGGTCTTCCTCTGAGACGTGTGGCTTTGGAAGCCCCTCCTGCTCTGGTTCAGGAGCAGGTCTCAGTAGGTCCACTATTTCAGTCTTTGTCAGAGTCTGTGCCTTTGCTCTGGAAGCAAGGGAGAACAAAGAGCAGGGCCCCAACCTGGTGTCACATGGCCAAGCAAACCCTACTTCCCAATATCCACATGTGAAGCATAATTGTCTAAAACAAGAGTAGGCAAAGTGTAGCTCATGGACCTCATACAGTCTGTCTGGGCCATTTGACACCCCCCCTTTATAGGGCATGGGAGCATTTTTCCCCCCAGCCCAATTTAGGCCAGTAAAAGCTTTTTTTTAAAAAAAAAAAACCTGGAAGTAGGCAGGAAGTAGCACTAGCAATAGCAAGTACATTTCTATACTGCTTATCAGTGCACTTAAGCACTCACTAAGCAGTTTACAGAGTGAAGTTGAAGGCTTCCATGGCTGGAATCTACAGTTTTCTGTGGGTTTTTTGGGCTATGTGGCCATGTTCTAGAAGAGTTTGTTCCTGATGTTTCACCTGCATCTGTGGCTGGCATCTTCAGAGAATGCATTCAGAATTCTCAGAAGATGCCAGCCACAGATGCAGGCGAAACGTCAGGAATAAACTCTTCTAGAACATGGGCCACATAGCCCAAAAATCCACAAAAAAAAAGTTTACAGTGTGTAAGCTAATTTCCCCCAACAAGCTGAATACTCACTTTAGCAACCTACGGAAGGATGCAAGGCTGAACAGACCTTGGAGCCCTGCCTGGGATCAAACTCACAACCTTGTGGCTGTGAATGGCTGTAATTCCAGCATTTAACCACTACACCACCAGGGTTCCTTTTTCTACCCCTTCTACTTGCTCCCTCTTGTTTTAAAAAAGGGCTTTTTTTTTTTTTTGGCCTAAAAAATGGTTGGCGCTCCTACAAACATGTTGAAAATGTTCCCCCATAACTCCTAGAAGGCATTTCGGAGCAAAATAATTTATGGGGGGGGGGGTCCAGGTTTTCCTGCGGGCTAATGGAGTTCCTAAGCCTTTCAAGTTGTCCATCCCTAAATAGCAGCATCTACACACGAACACCAACTTGTGCAGAAAGATTCCATTCAGATGTCCACACAAAACATGGTGCCTTCAGAGCCAAATCTCAGCAGGAGAAGGAAGAATGTGTCCCTGGTGCCCAAAGCGTTCTGCCCCAACCTCCCTTCTTGTCCCGAGAGTGCTCCCGTGCCTGGCTGCCTTCAATCCATAGATAAAATAAATAAATAAATATTTCTTAATTTCAGTCCGCAGATGCTGAAATCCGTGGATACTAAATCTGCAGATTCCAAAGGCCCACTGTACAAATTTTGTTGTTGCTAGCTGTCCATGAGTCGACCTCGACTTATGGCAACCTTGTGGATGCGACATCTCCAAGCCCACCACCCCTACCCCACCTCAATTCTCCACTGCTCTGCTTAGGTTTTGTAGATTCAGTCCTGTGACTTCCCTGATTGAGTTTATCTAGCTAGTATGTGGTCTTCCTCTCCTTCTGCTGCCCTCTACCTTTCCTAGCATTTTTGTCTTTTCCAATTATTCATGATAGGTACGATAGTCTTAATTTTAATCATCTTGGCTTCCAGGGAGGTTTCAGGCTTGATCTGTCCAGTGACCCATTTGTTTGTCTTTTTGTCCACAGTATTGTCTGCACTCTTCTCCAGCACCACATCTCAATTGAATTGATTTTCTTTTTACCCACTTCCTTCACTGTCCAGCTCCCACATGTATACATAGTGTTGAGCAGTACAACGGATTGGATGTTTCTAACATTAGTGCTCACTTGTTGTCCTCTTTGTTGTCCTTCCGCTGGCAGTCTAAAATCTTTTTGTTCAAACAGGCTTTTAAAACATAACATTTTTAAAGAACATCTTGGGAGTGTGATACTGTTTTAAAGTATATCATTTTTAAGTGTTTTTATCTTTTTAAATTGTATTCTATTTTTAGATTAATGATCTGTTTTAATATTGTAATAGTTTAATTCCATTTTTAGTGTAATTTTTGTAAGTTTTTAATTGTACAGTGCGTTTAGACTGTAAGCTGCTCTGAGTCCCAGTTTTGGGGAAAGCAGGGTACAAATAAATATAAATATGCTGGTGATGATATATATTTCCTCTTTAGAATCTTGTCTAGTTCTTTCATCACTGCCCTTCCTATTGTAAGGTTTCTTGTTTGAGCCAAAGTACCAGAAATCTTTAACTATTTCAATTGCCACTCTAGGTTGAATTTATGTAGATCTTCAGTGGTCATTATTTTTATTTTCTTTATGTTCAGCAACACACCTGCATTTGCACTTTCTTCCTTCAGCTTCCTTAGTAAATGTTCCAAGTCAATTATGTTTTCTGCTAGTAGTATGGTGTTATCCACATGCCTAGATAAATTATTCCTCCCCCCCACCCCTGGAAACCTGACCTTCAGTGTTCCTGAAAGTTCATCCATCCCTCACAAACATGCTATTTTCAAATATGAGATATCAAAATATGAGGAACCCCAAAATACAATATGAATATGTAGGGGTGCATAACATCAGGGAGCTTCATGGAGAACTGAACACTGGCTTCCCATATCCAAGTCTGAAACTCTTACCTGCATGTACACTCATTCTACATGAGAATGTTTTTAGATACTAGTCACCGATATTTGCCATATACCCAGTCTTGAATCTGTGTGTATCAATAACCACACTTGTTACATTTTTCTCTTTGGGAAGAAAACAACTTTAAAACAAAGTTATGAATATATTTTCTAAAGATGAGTTGGTTTATGAATCTGATGAGAGTTTGAAGGACATGGTAATGAAGTGTAGATGACTAGAGAAGTGATATACTAACTAACAAAAGGAACCATGCTATGCATTAGGAAAAGGGTAGCATTCTGTTGCCCATAGAAATGTTAAATTGACTTTATTCTATTTATTAACATATTTCTTGAATTATGGTGCTGACAGACTGTGTATGTTAATGACAGGCAAATTACAGTTTGTCAGGTAATGTAATGAGACAAGCATATTCCCCAATGGCATTCAACTGTCTTGATTTTTACACAAGGCAAGTTTCCTATTAAACTGTAGACATCAATATCTGTATATGAGAGAAACTGATTCAGAATTTTAAAACACTTTGACACAAACGCATACAAATTTTAGAACCATGTATATATGCACTGTGTAAACACTCAGGTAACTTACAATATAAAAATACAAATCACAATAAAATGCAATCTTAAAAATAAAATAATAAATAAATAAATTTTATTTATATCCTGCTCCTCTGTCCAAGACAACTGGGGCGGCTTACAAGTTAAAACAGTACATTCCCATATCCCAGTATCCCACCCAGCCCTAAAATAACAATTATACAATTCACAGTTTAAAACATAGAAATACTCAGGCCTAAAATAGTTCAGTCAATTGTTTTAACAATGCAGATTAAACTAATTAAAGTGGAAATGAAGCTCTTGCCATCTGATTGTAGACTTTTCTATGTATCTTCATAAGAATATAAATGCAAAGAACCTTCTATCTTCTTAGCGTTCCTCTTGTTTCTATTTTTAGCTCGGTCATTTCTTTTTAGAACATAATACTGGAATTTGCATTGCATTTGAAAATGCCTACCTTTATCCTTAGGAGAGCCACTGTGGTATAATGGTGTGGATATTGGACCATGACTCTAGAGACTATGGTTTGAATCATTGCTTGGCCATGGAAACTCACTGGGTCACCTTGGGCAAATCACACTCTCTCAGCCTCAGAGGAAGGCAAAGCTAAACCCTCACTGAACAAATCTTACCATGAAAACCCCCTGATGTGCTAGCCTTCGGGCCACCAGAAATCAGAAATTGCTTGAAGGCCCATGACAACAACAACAATATTTTCCCTTATTGTCTTTATTCTGTAAGGAATAATGCCAAATTTGCCTTGTGCAGTGTATAAGACAATGCATAGATGGTAACTAATTCCAAATAAACTGTCGAAAATATCCCAAGAGTGTTTAAAACCAATGTTGGTGATGCCAAGATAAGGAGGGCTCTTTTTCATATGCAAGGAGAAAAGTTACATTGTAAGAAGAAAAGTTACTGTTCTGAGACTTGTATGCTAAGAGATCTTGTAGCACCTTTGAGACTGACTGAAAGAAAGAGGCTAGTAGCATGAGCTTTCATAGACTTGCATCTCCTTCCTCAAATGCATGGGAAGTGTCCAGGGACTCTCCTCCACTCCATAATCTTTTAGCTTTCTCACAAATGGTAAAATGTCCCAACATGCAGTTTACACTTCCAATATGCATTACAAGTCTCCTTATACATTTTGGCTATTCTTTCTGGAGTCAAATACTGATGGTATATTATTTTAACAAAATTCTCCTTAAGATCATTACACAAAGTAAATTTCAAGCCATATGACCACAATTTCCCCAGTGCTCCAACTGTATACAGTCGCGCTTCGCCATACGCTGCCTTTTTATAGGCGGCTTTGAGCATAGGCACTCAAAGCCACCGGCGCGCGCGGGGCGGAAGGGGCGGCGCGTCCCATTCATGCTATGGATTTCTGCATCTATAGTTAAAGCCATTTTATTAGTAAGTAATCAGAATGGCTATTTCTTGTAAACCTGTTTTATTTATTGCTTATAGCCAAAAGTATTTGCATATGTTTACATTCATGCCAAGGACTTGCTTGTTCACTCAAACTATGGTAGTGTAGGGAAAGGGGAAACTCTCCATGTAAATACTGCTGTAACTATCTCAGTCAGTGAGATTGGATTGACAAAAACAGGAGCCTTGCTGCATATATAAACACATACCGTTTTCATTGTGATTGCTAGTTCTTGTTTCGGTTTGGAACTAATCAATCTCTGTATCAATCTCCTTCATTACATCAATAAGGTCCTTTATTGCATTAGTTCCTGTTGACAAAACCACAATTAATTAAAAGGTCTTTCCCTAGCTATATGTAATCCATATCCATAAATCTGACATACTGATACAATAAGCTTCAGTAGTTCTTTATAGATGTCTTTCTATGCTGTGATTGAATGAGCAAGGCATGCCTGAAAAGCAAAATTCTGTGAATGAGAACAACAAGAAGCTGCTCATATCATTCTAGATGTTGATTTCCCCATATCTCTTCATCGACCACTCCAGGCATTTTAATTTGCCATTTAAACAATTGAGAAATATACAAGGTTTTTTTTTTGGGGGGGGGGTTGCAATATTTCTCCCCTATATTTCCTGATTATAAGGTATATTGCCGCGGTATATAAAAGACCATTTTCAAAAACCAAAAGATAAAAAGAAAGTCCAGGATTTTCACAGTGTTATCAGCAAGCCATCTCCTTTCCCAGCAAGTCTTTACAACCCTCAGCATCACATCACTTTTTAATGTTGTGCTTCAGGCATTCTAGTAGAATTATCGTCATGAGTCATATTTAACCTTTTGTACAATTTCTAGTTGCAAGCAGAGAAACAGATGAAACATTCTTCATCCTGAAGTACACTGATGGTTTGTAGGCTGTAAGGAGACTGACACACAGTTAAGTATCTAGGCAGGAAGCTGTAGCAGAGGTTAAAGCCAGACTTCATCTATTTCCTATTATCAGTTGGCATTTTGCTGCTCTGCTGACAAATTAAGCAACAGCTATATTGTGTAAGGTCAAAATTTCTCAACAGATGAAGAGAAAACCCTCCAAAAACCATTTCCAGATACAAACATGTGTAATGTACAGCAAAAATTCTCACCAGAAGCCACAATTACTAAACTGAGACGGTTGTATTTTAGACATAGGAGATTATCAGACAGGGGATGGGATGTCCTTTTCCCGTCCTTTTCCCATCCTTATAGTGCAGTCACAAAAAGATTTCCATACAATGTCGCACTTATCCTGTCAGTGTCCCATCATTAAACTGTGATTGACCATGATCACGCGAAAGACTTTCACATGACGTCGCATGTATCTTGTCATCGTCCCGTCATTGAAGTGGAATTGTCCCATCCTTACCCTTCATTTTGTATTAACGGAAGAACGTGTTAATGCAGTTCTACTTTACTGACAGTTTAATGACAGGATCAGCATGAATGTGTGAATATCTTTTTTGTGCTGGCCAAAAGGCTGTAATAAAGTTTGTTGTTGTTGTTGTATATCTTTCACATAATCACTGTCATGGACTGGATAAGGACTGGTTTTGCTCTCATCCCTATCTGATAATCTAAATAGTGTAAGATGACATGATTTATTGGAAAAGATGCTAATGGTCAGTAGAAGGCATAGTCAAAGCTCACTTATCTGAACATAACAAAAACAAAAAACAACAGCAACATGATGTACACCTACTCTGTTTTCCAGGGCAGAGTGTCAATGTGTTTTCAGGGTTTTCCCCCCCTTAATGACTTTGTGTGGAGCATCTGCAATTATTTATTACATTTTTATATTGCTCAGTAACTGAACTTCTCTGGGCTAAACATTATTTAAAAAGAGAGGCAAAATCATAAAATAGAAAGCATTGCATAAAGTCAATACTAAACAAACAAACAAACAAAAAACAAACTAAATCCAGGAAATCTAAATACTACATTTTTTTAACAGTAGGTACAAAAACTTGTCAAAATAAATAGGTTATTTTGTCTCAGACTACAATGTAGGTGCCAAGTGAGCCTCTCTGGGGAGAGTGCCATAATTGAAAAAGCCCAATCCTTAGTAGTAACTACCTCACATAAAGGCAGTCTAAGGTCAATTTCTGAAAATGATACTCTGGTCTAGGCAAGTATATATATGGAAGGAGGCAGTCCTTCAAGTAACTGGCCCCAAAGGCCAAAGCCAGTGCTTTGCATTGAGATAGAAAATGGACTACAAGCGAATACAATTCTTGACAGCTAGCATGACATGTTTCACAGAAACACTGGTCTGATTCTAGACTGTAATATTGTGGCATAAATTCCAGTGAACATTTAAAACAGTTAGTTTTAATCTTCAAATGCAGTATTTGAACTTTTGTTAAATTCTTGTGATGTGTTCAGCTACCTGCTGGAGGGGATCTGGGCAAATTGGCACATACGCTCATATATGGTGGACAGGCACCTGGGGAGTCATTACTAGAAATCTGTTCAGACAGAAATAATGGACATTACCAAAACAGCCAGTTGTTCTGTCTCTGGAAATAGCTCCATTGGGCCTTTTTACACAGCCAAACACAAATGTACCGCATAAGGATTTAATTATATTTCCTATACTAGCTGTGGATTAGAAATACCCAAAATATGAAAGAGGATGACCACATTTACAGAAGACAGTTGAACACAGGGGTGTGAAACATTATCTTGTCTGTAAAGCTAATCAAATAGCTGTAAATGGTGAAAGGACAGATGGAGACAGCTCATTCAGCACCGTTAGGTGTCCATTCATTTTTCACTCTGTTAGCAACATTGGAAAAAGCCACCCCAGTTCACGGAAGTTCTTGGGTGAATCTTTACCGTCTGAGATGTTGGAGATTATCACACTGCCTTTCCTCCCAGCCTCGGCATGAGCTGAAACTTTAAAAAAAAAAAATTAAATGGGTGTTATTGCATACCGCCATGCCCATACCAATCTTGGCATCCCATACCAATCTTGGCATCCCATACTCAATCCGTACTTCTCTGGCACTTTTTGAATGAACAGGAATATCCCATTCTTTCAATAAGTGCCAAAGAAGCACAGATTGAGTATGGGATGCCAAGATCGGTATGAAATGCCTCTGGACTGGACATGGAGGTGTGTGATAACACTCATTTAAAAAAAAGGTTTTAAAAGTTTCAGCCCATGCCAAAGCTGGGAGGAAAGACAGTGCAATAATCTCTCTTGACTAATGTCCATCAAAGTGACTGTGTAATTCATAATAGATATAGCTTGGAGATCTTTTCTTTCTACACAATATGAATTCTTGTAATTATACATCTTGTTCATTAAGTCATTTTAAATTTGTATTGCAATATCTGGAAGAAAGTAAGTCATAATTGTATGATGTAACAAGGAATTATACAACAGTTCCAGGGTTTGTTAAACTTGTCGTGTTTGAAATATTTTACATTTGTTTTAAACTATTCTAACTTGTCAGATT
Organism: Sceloporus undulatus; assembly: GCF_019175285.1. Lineage (NCBI taxonomy): Eukaryota > Metazoa > Chordata > Lepidosauria > Squamata > Phrynosomatidae > Sceloporus > Sceloporus undulatus. Next base: position 126,956,656 of record NC_056522.1, on the reverse strand, counting down.
GTTTAATAATATATTTTAGCCTATTTAAATTACTCTTACTATTTTAATTTTTTAATTGTTAAAACTGATCTCATTGTATGCCACCCTGAGATCCTCAGATACGGGAGATAAATATTTAAATGAATCTCTAATTAGAAAAAATCTAATTTTAGAAATTTTTAAATTATCATATAAACTTATCCCTCTTAACAGTCTCACTGCCCTGTGTTGCACCTGCTGCCCCGCTTATTACAAATTACAGTAATCAAAATGACAGCATGGATGATTATAGCTAGTCTGCTCCTGTATATACAAGATTGTAATTGGTATATCAGTCTAGGGCAGATAAAAGATGCTGTACTCCACCAAAACCACCTGTGCTCCTTTATAGCAAGTATAGAAAACATGTAGTCTGAATATAGCATCTCAAGGCACCCTCATCTCTCCTCAGATTCATCAGCAATTCAACACTGCCAGATTTCAGCAGCAACAGGAAATAAATTTTGCTAGGTTTAAATACCTTGGTTTACTAATGAAGTTTAGCAGAGAATAAGGAAAATTCTCTTTAAATAAAGTACCATATATACTCAACTATAAGTTGAGAAATTTATGCTCAAATATTGACCCTAAAATCTGGGGTTGAATTATACAAGGGTCAATACAGTTACCATGGCTTGAGATCGACTGGAGGACAGTTAACAACAACAACAACAAACAGTAATGATGCTCATAAAGCTCCTTTTAAAAGTAGCCCTGATCTCCCACTCTCCGTGCCTCGGCAGCACTTGCTGAAAGAGCTGCCAGGCACCAGTGTAAGCGTGCATGTAGTGATTCCATTCTCAATCCTATCTCCAAACTTTTCTTTCTCCTCTTTGCATTTCCCCATTTTCCCTCTGTTTTCAAGCCGATCTCCAAACCTTGCCTCCTCTTTGCATTCCCTATTTTCCCTCCATTTGCAAGCTGATCTCCAAACCTTGCCTCTTCTTTGCATTTCCCCATTTTCCCTCCGTTTACAAACTCATCTCCAAACCTTGCCTCTTCTTTGCATTTCCTCATTTTCCCTCTGTTTGTAAACTGATCTCCAAGCCTTGTCTCTTCTTTGCATTTCCCCATTTTTCGTCTGTTTGCAAACTGATCTCCAAACCTTTGCTTCTCTTCCTCCTCCTCCTGCTTGCATTTCCTCTGAAAACCAAGCTTCTCTTTTCCTCCCTCCACTTCCACTTTGAAGCCAACCTTAAAATCTGTCTCCTAAATTCTGCCCTCGACTTATCCACGGGGCATATCAAAATCCAAGATTTTGATCCTAAAACCTTCCCTCAACTTATACATGAGGTCGACTTGTACACGAGTATATACGGTAAATGTTGGTTTTAAAACAAATCCTTGATCTAACTGTCCCCACACCCATTTACTGAACACTGCAATAAGTTCAGCTGTATGATTTACTGTCATACTTGGGCAGTGGTGGGAAGGGGTGAAGCTTTCAGCATGTCTGTCAGGTGCCCAAAATTGCCCCCTGGGCACATTGGTGTCGGCTACTCCTGATTTAGGTGAAGTGCAATCTCCTCATGAACAAGTTGAGCATCACTTACTAACAATATTTCTTCCATTTTATCTGACTCCATCTACTAATGTTCCTCCAGTTCATTACCCCAAGCCCTGATTCAGAACATCTCACAAGGAACTGATAACAAAGATAGACTTGGGCATCATCTGTTTATTTGTGGATATCATATTGTTGTCCATGATTCCTGTTAACCTCTTATATCAGTTTCACTTAGATGTTCAACATCATAGAGACAAAGTATGGGAACCGCATGGCATAAATGACAATGGGATAAACGAATAATCCCCAGAAATACCTTGTGGAATTGGCCATTCAGGCAGGAGAAGAATCACTGCAACCCAGTATTTCCAACTCAGATAGTCTAGCCAGAAGGACTGTTGAAAGGTGCTACGAGATTCATGAAATCTTCCTCCAATGACATACCTGGAATCTTTCCTCTTGCTTTACTGCCCTCTAGTTCAGTCCAGTCTATAACAATGAGTTTCTCCAAGCTATCCTCAGAAGAAGCAGAAAGGGAGATCAAAGATGAGATTCCACAGATCTTCAGCACAAAAACCAAAACCATGACCATCCACTCAAGCAGATGAACATTGTGATGCACAGTAGTCCAATAGAATGATAAACCTTCTCCAGGAAACAGATACTCAGACAGGGAGCCAGAGAGGGAGATTAAATTCATATCCATCACCATAACAGTCTGTACCTATTCTGTTCTTTCCACTCTGATACATTTTTTCTGTTAATAAAATGGTCAGAAGAAGAAGTAGGGAAACATGGGAGAGATACAGAACTGAAGATATTGTTGTTTGGACTGCAGGTAAAATTCCATAAATTAGGTGGCACAATGGCAGAACATCTGGAAATGCCCCAAATTAATTAAAAACCTTGTTCTGATCTCTCCCTACCCAGGGTTTTGTACAGAAGTACAGTCCCCCCTTGGCATACGCACCCTCGGCATACGTGTCTTCAAGCTTACGTGAGCAGCAGCTGGGACTCCAGCATATGCGAAATTGGCCTTATGGGGTGTGTATGTGTCCAGAACAGATTCCCGCAAATGGCAAGGGCAAACTATATTTTCACTTCTTTGTCTTACCAGTTCCATCTTCTCACACGGAAAGAATGGTTTTGTATTTTTAAAAGATAAAGAGACTTTTTCCCACAGCACAAAGACAAATCAAATCAAATCTCTATTTACTTTTGAGGCCTGACTAAATAGTGTATCAGTCACTCACTATTGGATTTGTGTCTTCTACACATAATCAAATCTATTGCTAATTGAACAAAAAGAGATTACATTGACTGACTATACAAAGTTTAAGTATAAAGATTCCAATGTGATAAACAGGCAGTCTGGATTACTACTGTATATGTTAACTGGGATGTAAGAAAAAAGAAGCTTGAGGCTTTCTGCAGGAGAAAATATGCAGCCTCATATGTAAGACTGAGACCATTGCCACTTTAATCTTGGATCCCTGGCCTGTTGAATTACAGTGTCCATGACTTGCCCTGTTAGTGAACATAGCCTTTTTTCCCTGTGAACTCTGAGAAACTCAGATAATTTATCATAGGAACGGGAATGCCCACGTTATAACAGTTAAAACATGTTGGCTACCACAGTGGGTAAGGCAGGAACCTGAAGTGGTTGAAGATACAGATACAACTCCTTTGGTCAGTATGCAAGGGTGTGTGAGATACTTGTATTCTGTCATTTTTTTTCCCTATCCCTGCAAGGTTCCCTCTGTCACCTTTACAGAATATGGCCCAGTACATACCTCCATGAAGTGGTATGCTGGCGGCAATTCTAGGGCTCTGGAGCGTGCAGCAACCACACACTCCGGAACCCTAGTTCTTGCCAGCGGTGCCATGACTGCGCAGCCCCGCCATGTCCATGACGCAAGCGCTGTGCCGTGTCCGTGTGTCCGGGCGCCATGCTTGCGTCATGGACCCAACACAGTGTAGTAATGGCACACTGAACACGTCCATGTACGCCACAAAGAACCCAGTGTTTTCGGGTTCTTTTGGGGGCAGAGGGACGCCATACGATAATGGTAAAACATGAACTTGTAACATTTCCTTCTTTGACTAAAAATATGGCTATGATAAAATATGAGCAAAGTCAACATTTTTGGTATATAATTATGAAAGCATAATTGGACATGATGGCTAATCTTTGCCAATTTGAATGTGACCACTGGTAAATTTTTGTAAATGCTTTATTCCCTGTGCCTCAGAATAACCAGAAAGCAGTATATTTTATACAAAGCAAAAAAAAAAAACCCTAAAAAGCTCATGAAAATAAATTTTCTTTTTTAATTGCACAAAATTTCTAATAACACTATCAAAACCAGTTTGGCGCCTCCGCCAAACCTGACTGACTGCATCAGAACAATGGACAGCAGAAGAGAGTCAATTGACAAGAAAATTTAGGCAATTCTAAAAGTTTCAGTTCTGGTTTTCCAAAGTTTTGTTTATGTAGTATATGTTTTGCTTTACCTGTCTTTTTGTCCTTTTCTATAGTTGCAGCCATCCTGATTTTTGAGGATACATTCTAAATGGCTGATTTTAAAAAGAACCTGTCAAATTTTAGCCTAAAAGACATAGTAAATGTATGTCATATAATGAAATGGTGGCCTTCAATATCAGTGTGGTATTATTGATATTCAGTATCAATGTGAGCTATGATTGGCAACCAGAATTCATAAGTCTAGGTGAACACACCCCATTATTACAGAGTGAAATGATCCATTCATTTCATAGCAAAAATAGGTTCCAGTAAAAAGCCAAGAAAATACATGTTTGCTAACCTTTGTAAAATAACACAATGGAAGGCGGTTGTGACCTATGGGTTTTTAAGGGAGGGAGTTCCTCCGTGGCTTCTGGGCCTTGGACAGATGTACCAGCTGAACCCACCTCTTACAGGTCTGGGACAGGTCTCACCATCCACTCTGTTCTGGGTTCTTATGCCATCTTTGTAAGTAAGAAAGACCTCCATTTCACCTTGATCTGGGAACAACTCTTTAAGTAAGGCCTGTTACAGACTGCCAAAATAAAGCTGCTTCAGGTCTCTTTGGAGGTATGCTGTTTAAATGATGCATGCATCCTAAGAATCCGGAAGCTGCACCAAAGCTGCACTCCTATGCTTAGGAATGGAGTGTGGCTTTGGTGCGACCTCCGGACTCTTAGGACCCATGCATCATTTAAATAGCATGCCTCCAAAGAGACCCGAAGCAGCTTTATTTTGGCAGTCTGTAACAGGCCCATGATTTCCATCTTAATTTCCAAGCAGAAAAATAATTGCTTTCACTCTGTGTGTGTTTGACTGACAAGCTGTGTGCAGCTGTGATTGGTACTTAAACTTAATGACATCACCAAGACCCACCTTATGTCTCAGAGTTTGGCCCAGAAGCCTCAGAAACAATTCTGAACTGGCAATCCTATTGGAAACACATGCAGTCAAATGGATCGTGGTTTTTTGAGGATGATGGGTGAAACATTTTTTCAAAAGGCCAAGGGCAAAGCCTAGGAGATTGGAGAAGGTAGAAGAGCAAAACACAGGATGTTTTGTCCAAAATGTAAAAGGTAGCAGAAAAGCTATCTAATAATCCAAGTAAAGAAGAGTGTCTTTTTAAGTGTGATTATGGTGTTTACTTTATTTTTATTTCTTACCCCAAAACAAAACAAAAGTAGAAAGTGATACTTTTTCTATAGTTTTTTGTGGGTTTTTCAGGCTATGTGGCCATGTTCTAGCAGAGTTTCTTTCTGACGTTTCGCCAGCATCTGTGGCTGGCATCTTCAGAGAATGCTTTGCCTGGAAAAATTGGGTGTATATATACTGTGTGAGCCTGGGAATGCAGGAGTGATACTTTTTCTAATTTGTTGCCAATTCTGATTAAGTATTGTTCTAGAGATGTGGATGGGATGATTATAGGTCACATTTTTTTTTGATTTACCATCACGACAGTTAACTTCAGTCTCACATGCTTCATTGCTTCTCTAAGGAGGCTGGAATTTACCCTTTAGAATGACTTTAGTTTAGCCTATAGCTTGAAGTTACATGGTTTTACTAAAATATTTTTGAGATTAAAGACAGTTTGTCTATGTTTGGTGATAACAATAAACTGAAATGGAATAAAAAACTCATTAATTTCCTATAGCCACACTGAATGGAAAAGGACCCATGAGGCTCATAACACTAAACCATGCTTTAGCATGGGTTGGGGAATGTGTGGCCCTCCAGATGTCACCAGACTGCATTTCCCATACATTGTACCAACATGGCCAATGGCAGGCATTGCAATCTAACAATCACATGTTCCCCCATGCCTGATCATGTGACATCCAAGGAAAGTTCATTGTTAGTTGCATAGTTCATTGCTGTTACCATCATGTGTTGACCTTCTTCCTTGATCCTTTCTCAGTGTTCTCTTTTGTCTTTTTCTGATTTCACATATTTGACTAACAACCCAAACCTCAAGTTGCTAATTCAAAAGTAAGATCCATTGAGTTCAATAGACATTGCTTTTTTTAAAAAAGCCATGTAAACATTTGTCTGGTCTATGATGAGAGAGAAACTATTATATTGTATGCACTACTAGTAATTATATGTACCCATAGCATCACAAAAGCCTGAGAAAAGAGTAGTCTCTGAAGAACCGTGAGAATGAATACAAACATAATGAAGACCAAAAATTGCTTTCAAAATAATTTAGGATTAAGATAAAATAGTCTGAGAATACTCTGTTCTTGAGAATTTTCAAATTAAATTATATTTTAAATATGCTTACTCCAGGATACATTTGCTAAATAAAACAGGATGCACTGGAATCAGTTATACAATTATCTTGTGCTTCCTTCTTAGCTTTATAAGTAACATTGGCTCAGCTTTAGTAGTGCTGTCAAATGATGTAGCTAAATCATTCTAAATTTTGTGGCACTTCTGCTCTCTTAACTTTTTAATCCTTTAACTCTTTAATCCTTCAACCATTTACATCGTGACCAGTCTGAGACCAAATTCCTTGAAGGCCTTTTTTTTAACCACTTTAAGTGACTCCTGTTGGAGTGAGAGTTAAGGGGAAATGTGAGTGGAGACTGATTAAAATGAGTAACAAATTTATTGCGGGAATTTGATACCACTGTTCTTAATTTGCCTACAAAGTGCTTTTTTTAAAAAAAGAAAAGAAAAGAAAAGAAAATTTAGCTTGTGTTTTTGCCTCCACGTACTCCAGTGGCTCAGTTGCTCTCTGTGTGTATGTGTGTGTTTTGTTTGTTTGTTTGTTTGTTTTCACGTTGGTTTGGTTTGGTTTAGGTCTGAGTTTTTTGTTTTGTTTTTTGTTTTGCCATTTTTGAAATGAAACTTCAGGAGAATCACTGTTGGGGGGAGTTCAGGAAAAAATGAGAACTTTGGAGAAGTTGTCTTTTTTATAGTCACTATTCTTCCTAATCATATTAAGTCCAGCTTCTTCTGTGAGTTCATATTGCAGCTGTTTTACTGAACTATCTATAGCTCCTTTCCTAAATTGTTTCAGATCTTTTGGCATACACCACCCCAATAGACTCTTGAACGCTACACATTAGTATTAATGTTTACAGTTGATTTGGTTTATTTTTATACTTTTTGGAGAGATGTTAATAGAGATTCAGATTTCAGATAATTAATTACTAGAACTACTACCCTCTATAAGTCTGATGGCATGGATTCTTTATTTTAAAAAACAATTTTTATTTAATTAGCACTACTGCACTCTTTCACTTTAGTTCTATTGTGCAAGGGTTTTTCAACTTTTTGAAAAATATAGCTGCAAAATTGATTTCCTGCTAAAATTAATAAAATGGGTGAGTAAATGGGATGATAAGATGTTGACCTCAAGAAAAGTTAAGTGAATATCTTCCCACTACATATTTGGATTGTTTCTAACTGGATACTGGGGTGAGTTGATTCCTTTGGGAAGGACTGATGACTGGAGGAGTTTTCTAAAGTACAGTTCCTAATATTCTAGCTCAGCCTTCCACCATGCCGATTCTTTAGCACAGAACATGTTTTATGAATTAAAAGAAAATGTGAAAAGTCAAGAGTTCAGGCTTAGGGTGGCAGGAATCTATAAACCTATGTGCCAAAGTAGAATAATTCATTATTCAATTATTCCTATTAGACCAATCTCTATGTATTAATTTGATCTTCCAGACTATCTGTGGCTTCTAGCTTTGACAGTTTGTTAAAGCTGTCTCCAAAGACTATGTAGGTCTCAATTCACCACTATGTCCTTCATGTGAACCTTTTGTCGAATTCAGTTGAGCTCATCATAGTCACAATGCTTAACTAGAAGAGCCATTATCCTGACCAAGGTAATAAATGAACTACATTCTGTTTTCTTAAATAATACCTAGCAAAGATATAAGCTTCTGGCTTATTAAATCAGATCATTATCCATCTAGTTCAGGAGATGGCACATTATATCCCATAGGACACATGTGGCTCTCCAGGAGATGTTTTGCAGCCACCAATCCTCATCAGAGCTTCTGAGACAATACACACACCACAAAATGGGGTGGCAGGCAAAGGACATCCCAGACATGTCAAACACTACTTCTCTTATGAGATTTGGAAGAGAAGGTCCTTCAGGATGCTTTCAACTCCATGTCTCATAAGATGGGATTGTGCAATTTATGGCCCTTTGTGTCTTACTGGACTGCAATACCCATTGTCTGTTATCACTGGCTATGCTGGATATGGCTGATATATTTCCCAACAACATCTGGAGGGCTGTAGGTTACTTATTCTGTTTTCAGATTACTCTGGGTATTGATATCATTGTGAGTCATCCAGAGACAATGCCTGACAAAATATTAAACATAGCCTGTGATATTATATATGTCTTAACAGGAACTGAGTGAGTCCAAGAAGTCATAAATGATCAATGAAGATGCTTGTTCTTATTTCCCCACTAGACAAGGGGAATAGGTGAGTCAGCTGTGTGTGTACTGTATATGCATGAAAGAAAAACTCAGTCTTTGAAGAAGACTGGAAAAAACACATAGAGAGCTGAGTTGCAGTTTAATTGTTATTATTTGGAAACCCAGAGTACCAAATGTGCATGAGCAACTTTAATTTCAGTACTGAAATTTATATTGCAAATGTCTTCTTTAAAAATTGGCCCTAGAATTACTAATGCAGCCTCATATGCAAGCCATATAGGAGCGGATTTATCATTTAAACATAGTAGTCATCTGTTAGAAATAATTCATAAAATAGAATTGCTGTTGCATTGTTGAAATCTCACACTTAAAAAAACAGCTGAGTGTTCGGCTTCCTTCCCTTGGTATTTGTCCTTCAAACATGATCTTGCCTTATATATAATTCATTATATCCAGAGAGAGTCTTTTCTAAGATGTAACCAAAAATCCCAGCTATAGCCCAGAGTTTTTTTCTTATGATAGTTCAGCAAAAGAAAGTTTTAAAATAATAGTAAGTAAGAAAGAAAGAAAGTTTAAAAATAATAGTAAAAACTATTTCTTTCCTGAAATTTTCTAGTTTTAGATTAGAGACCTGCATGCAGGCAGATGCAATCTATCCAACTTATACAAACAAACAAGAAAAGTTGGGGGCAAAGTGGGATGTGTGGGATGGAGCTGTAATGAAACTTTAGAATAATGTCCTGTGCTAAGCTAATCACAATACAGTTCTAATGGAGATCAAATGCATACCTGGACCTGTGCAACAAATGACACTGCAGGGGAGTGTACTCTTTAATGGCTTCCATGAATAGAGGCTGGAATTAAGCTGGCTTGGAGCAAGGCTTCAAGCTGAGACACATGATGTGAGTGGAGTTAGAAATAATTTAAGACTCAGTTGACCCCTTCACAAGCCTTTTTGGTTCTGCGGTCCACCCTCCCCACCTTAAGTGCACTGTGAGCTTTGCTGGTCACCTTGGGGGCAGGTAGGAATTTTTTATCCTTTACTTGGGGTTTTTTGCCTATCCCATACTGTATCTCAGGAACTAGATCAATTGAAAAGGGTGGTGTCATTGGGATAGCATGGTGTCATGGGGTGTTGTCATAAATAGGTTGTCATTGGCAGGTGATGGGAGGAGAATATAAGAGTTCAATATACACCTTGGCACCTTGCTGGTGAGGGGTTGGGCTCTGGAATGACCCAACTGGTTCCTGGACCTCGGAGGTGGGAAGGAGCCATTTAATTAAGTTTTCAGTCAAATAAGGTGGTCTTTGTTTAAATCCAAAGTTTTGTATCTGGTCTCTTTATTTCATTGTTGGTTATCAGTGCTTTTATATTTTCTACTCTTAAGATTCTGGTATCCAAATACCTTTTTTAAAAGTGCTATGTCTTTCCCCAGTCCATTCTACTTCATAAGGAGCTATGAATATTTTCAGTTTTTGAGAATTATACATGTGCCCAGTCAATTGGAAAAAAAACACACACAAATGTATGGATAAACTAACCACCACTTTATTTCATATTTAAACCTGATCTGCTGTAGGATAGCATAGTGCATGTATATGCTGATGCATATGTATATTTTTCTTCACTATGTCAAGGGTGAGCAACCCCAGGTATGCACCCACCCACCCACACACACGAGCCAATAAATCTAACTTGTCTGTGGCTGGCCCATTTCCAGGGAGTATGAACATGCTGAGCTCCCACTCAAGCTCAGAATCCTGAAGGAGAAAGCCAGAAGCAAACAGCACTGGTGAGTTTGCCAAAAGACTAGGCTCTGCGGCCTTTGTCATGTGCCACTACCTGCTGTCAACACAGCAGACAGCAGGGGACCTCATGAAAAGAATGCTACACCACTTACAAAGAGTGCATCCAAGGAGAGGCTGCAACTGCTTCTCGGAAAAAAGAGTTATGAAGGCCAGGCTTCACACTTGACCTAGCAAGCTCTTTCAGCTTGGTGTCTTTTTCTGAAGCCAGGCAATATCCAAAGACAAGAATCAAAGGGCACAACTGGGTCTCATACTCTCTCAATCTGTCCCTGCTCCTCTCCTGCATTATGATCCACATCTAATCTTCTATCCTTTCTGCTAGTAGTGCAAATAGTAGCCTCCACTTTGTAGTGACCACTACAGTAGTGGAAAGGTAAGGGGCCAAATTGGTCACAAACAATCCAAAACATTTTGCTGCCTGAGGCAGAGCAGCAAAGGAAACTCGCAAAGTCAAGATTTCAGGGAGGGAATTAACCACTGCATCCTAAGCCAGCAAGCTATTTTGGCCCCTGGAGCAGAAAATAATCACATTTCTGGAAACAAATACACACATACACACACTTAAACTTAAAATAATACATACATTTACCTACAGCAGCTGTTCTATGACCCATAGTTTACATCCCTTACCAGAGTTATTCTGCACCCTAAAAGTAGATATAAACCTATACATACCACTAAGCATGAAATTAATCCAGCAAGATACTTCTCAGTTCTGCTATAGGACAAAACTGTAACATAAGTTAAAGGTGTTATACCAAAAGCTGAAACATCTTAAAACATTACTGTGTCCCACGATTACCAGCTGATGACATGTATATGAGGACATCAATGGGTTCTATGTCCATTAGGCTCTTCATTCTGCAGTGTCAAAGCAAAGCATTCTGCAACATTGAATGTCAGTTGCTTAGGGCCAGTGTTTGCTGAGGAATGGCTGTCACTTTCATGCATTGCTGTTGTGCTCACTGGAGTCACCTGTTTGTCCACTGAGAGAAGAAGGATACAGGACAAGATGCAACTTTGGTCTGGCTTATAATTGCAAATGTGACTAATTGTATCTGTATTAGGAAACATTCTGAATATATATTTTTTCTTAGCCATCCTAAAGAAAAAATAGTTCAGATTCAGCATCTTCTTCCTATTCATGTGGTATTTGTCTTTTTTCATCAACCCCAAAAACTTATTAACAAAATAGCTACTCTTGAGAAATAGTTAATGAAACAATGAAAGGATGTGAAGTCAAAGGCTTTCATGGCCAGCATCCATAGTTTTTTGTGGGTTTTTCAGGCTATGTGGCCATGTTCTATAAGAGTTTATTCCTGATGTTTTGCCAGCATCTGTGGCTGGCATCTTCAGAGAATGCTAACCTGGAAGAGAGTGGGTATATATATACTGTGCGATCCTGGGGGAGGAGGAGTGATTCCCATGTTAATCTGTGTAGTCAAACTTTATTTACTTTGAGGGTTTCTTCTTTCCTGTTGAAGTTGATGGTTGGAATTCTTATGCAGGTATCTGTCTGTATGTGAAGGTTTTCTGTATACTATGTGACCAAAACGTTGGTTCAGTTTGTGGATGACAGATGACGGATGACCATTGAACTTCACAAACCCTTGGACAACTTCAACAGGAAAGAAGAAACACTCAAGTAAATAAAGTTTGGCTACCAGTCCTGAAGGATACCAAAACCAGGACTCAGCAAATGCAAATGAGAAACCACTCAGGGTTAGGGGCTTTCCCAGCAAATAATGATCACTAATTAGCAGAAACCAATCATATTTTGCATATCCTCTGACCCTGAGGAGGCCGTCAACAGCAGAACAATACACAGATTAACATGGGAATCACTCCTCCTCACCCAGGATCACACAGTGTGTGTGTGTGTGTGTGTGTGTGTGTGTGTGTGTGTGTGCGTGTAATACACATACACACACACTCTCTTCCAGGTTAGCAATCAGTGAGGCAAGTAGTTGCAAAACCAATGAATGAGATCTTCTATCAAATTTTTAAAAATAAAATTGATAGAAGATTCAATTCACTGATTTTGCAACTACTTGCAATCGGTAAGGCAAGTAGTTGCAAAACCAATGAATCAAAACTTCTATCAATTTATACACACACACACACACACACACACACACACACAGTTCCCAAGCCAGGCTGCCTGGGCTACCCCTTCACTGATGATGCAGAGATGATTGACATACATTTTGAAGCAGCACAAACTAGTGGGAATGACAATCATAACAAAAAAGAAGTGATTACAAGGGGATAATGAAAAGATCCGCTTTTGTAATGGGAGCGGCAGACCTTTTCGAATCAATTTACCAAGATAGAGTGAAGTTGAATCCCAAACCGGTTAAATGTAAGTGGGAATGAGCCCTCAGATTACAAAATAAAGTGGGGGCTTCAGTGGGAAAGGAGAGGAAGAGAAGGATCAGTAGCATGAACTGTTTCCTGCCCACACAACCACTGATACAAGTCTCTATCTTCTGGTCTCAACTTAAAGCAGCATTATCAGATATCTATTAGCCAAATTAAGAAAATGGTTTAGTTTATTCAGAAGAAATGGGGTGAAGCCTTATTTTGTAATCATAGGCCCAGTACAGATGGGCACATTGCGGCGATACTAGGGCTCAATAGGGCTGGGCGTCCAGATGCACTGAGCCCTAGTGATGTCACAGGTGCATGTGCCCATGCACACAGCGGGCGCCACAGCTACGCAGCTGTGGCGCCGCATACAGATGCCTGTCAGCAGAAGCAATGTCATAGGGCTGCATCTCAGTCCTTATGAAGGTACAAAAAAGGAGTCCTCTAGAGTGGCTCCTTTTTGAGTTTGCATCTATGCAGCCACATGTGGTTGCTCCTGCACAGCTGCGCAGCAAAGAGGGCCGGCATTTTGCTGCTCTTGTGTACTGGGCCATAGTAAATTCATTACAATAATCTTAACACTGTAGTTTTAAGTTTTGGGGCATTTAATTATGTATTTGTGCTTAGCTTTTTTTTTAAAAAAAATCTTTGATATGCTTGTAAATGAATACAGTAGGCCCTCGGTACCAGTGGGCTTCCTACCCACAGTTTTGAGCATCTGAGGATTGCCACACCACATATTATCCAATGACAGTGTTGCTTGGGTCCAGACTAATTTGAAAAACCATACTTTCTTAAATAGACCAGGATGTGTGTTGGGATCTGCAGAGGAGGGCTTTCTCACAGTCTCTATCAGTCACAATTGGTGAGGATTTGGGAGAAAGCTATGCTGTGGAACTCCCTTCCATGGGAGGCCCAATTGGCTCCCTCGCTCCCTCGTGTCCTTCTGCAAGCCAGTGAAGAGTTTTTATTTAGGCAGGTTTTAGAATTTTAATTATGGAATTGCAGCGTGTGAAGTGGTGTGTAGTGTGCGTATGTATTGATCCATCCATCTTTTATTGATTGTATGTACCTTGGATTGTATGCACCAAGGCTTTTGACAGAGTTTGCCCTGACATTCTTGCAAATGAGCTAGTGAAATGTGGGTTAGACAAGGTAACTGTTAGATGGATTTGTAATTGGTTGACTGGCTGAACCCAAAAGGTGCTCAACAATGGCTCTTTTTCATCCTGGAGAGAAATGACCAGTGGGGTCCCACAGGGGTTTGTCCTGGGGCCAGTACTATTCAACATCTTTATCAATGACTTGGACGACAGAATTGGGGACATACTTATCAAATTTGCAGATGACACCAAATTCGGAGAAGTAGCTAATACCCCAGAAGACAGGATCAAAATTCAAAATGATCTGAACAAACTAGAAAGCTGGGCCAAAGCTAACAAAATAAATTTCAACACGACAAAATGCAAGGTACTGCACTTAGGGCAGAAAAATGAAACAAACAGATATAGGATGGGGGACACCTGGCTGAATGAGACTACATGTGAAAGGGATCTGCCAGTCCAAGTAGACCACAAATTGAACATGAGTCAACAGTGTGATGTTGCAGCTAACAAGGCCAATGCAATTTTAGGCTGCATCAATAGAAGTACAGTATAGTGTCTAGATCAAGAGAAGTAATAGTGCCACTATATTCTGCTCTGGTCAGCCCCTACCTGGAATGTTGTTTCCAGTTCTGGGCACCACAGTTTAAAAAGGATGTTGAGAAACTGGAGCGTGTCCAAAGGAGAGCAACTAAAATGGTGAAGGGTCTGGAAACCATGTCCTATGAGGAACGACTAAGGGAGCTGGGGATGTTTAGCCTGGAGAAGAGAAGGTTAAGAGGTGATATGATAGCCCTGTTTAAATATTTGAAGGGATGTCATATTGAGGAGGGAACAAGCTTCCTTTCTGCTGCTCCAGAGACTAGGACCTGGAGCAATGGATGCAAGCTACAGGAAAAGAGATTCCACCTCAACATTAGGAGGAACTTCCTGACAGTAAGGGCTGTTTGACAGTGGAACAAATTCCCTTGAAGTGTAGTGGAGTTTCCTTCCTTAGAGGTCTTTAAACAGAGGCTGGATGGCCATCTGTCAGGGATGCTTTGATCTGTGAAAGAGCGAACAAATCACATAAACACCCCTGCTGCACTAGAGCTGATCACAAAAAAGGGGAGAAATGTTCTTTGCAATATCTGTTCAAAAATCACCAGAAATACCAGTAAAATGAGTGGCATCACTTTATGAGTTAATAAAGTACTCAGAATATTCTATGTAATAAAGTACTCAGAATATTGAGAAACGGAACACAAGGGAAGAATGTCACCTGGCAAAGTGGGGCTGCACTTCCTCCTGGAACATGCTTTTTTTTCCTCTTTAGCTTTATATACTTGTCCCCATTACAGTTATTAATCTAATCTTATTATTCCTCCACCCACATGCTACATTGTATTCTTATTTCAAAGAGCCTACTGATATTACCCATTTACTAAAACAGTTTCTTTTCATAGAGCAATTTATTACAAAATCTTTATAGAAATAATACCTGTTGTAACAAACATATTGCTCTTCAATAGCTGTACTAGTTATAGCAGCAGCAGCAGCATAGACATTTTTAAAAAAGAAAACAGATCTTTCCTCTGCCTTCTCAGGCTACCTTTATGTGTTTCTGGGAAGAAAAATTGGGACACAAATTCTGTGGTAATGTCTATTATACAGATTTTGGTAATTTCTGGTTCTCTCATGGCTGCTTTGATGCTACCACCAAACCGGGATAAAATGTAGAAAAAATGTAGGACAAAATGTAGGGTAAAATGTAGTACAAATATAGGATTAAAATTGCCCCAAAATGTAGGACATTCAAGAAAATGGAGGACACAACCAACTAGAAGCCAAAAAAATAAATTATTTAAAAAATTAATATAAATCTTTATTTACCAAAAAACTATCAAAATGGAGGAGATTTTGACATTCTTCCTAGACAGAAGGCACACAACATCTCAGGAAGCAGAATTCAAAGATATCGAGATCTTGTTGTACCTGTTAGACTAAATGCATGTGAGGAAATGGACTTTAGGAAAGCTCATGCTACCAACTTTTTTCTCCTTGCTGTGGCAGCCAGCTCAGGTCCCACACGGCTCCACTGCCATCGGAGGAGGAGGAGGAGGCCTTGCCATGGCCTTCCTTGGGGCCCAACTGGCCGGCTCAGGCCCTGTGCAGCTCCACTGCCATCGGAGGAGGAGGCCTTGCCACGGCCTTCCTTGTGGCCCAGCTGGCCAGCTCAGGCCCCATGCGGCTCCACTGCTGCCGGAGGAGGAGGCCTGGCCACAGAGGCCTCTTTTTTGGGGCCCAGCAGGCCCGCTCAGGCCCTGTGCAGCTCTGGAGCCGCCAGAGAAGGAGGCCTTGCCACAGTGGCCTCCTCCTTTGGGGCCCACTTGGCCAGCTCAGGCCCCATGCGGCAGAGGCAGCGGTGGAGGAGAGGCCTTGCCACAGTGCCAGCCTCCGTCCCAGAGCCCAGCAGGTGGCACTGTAGGCCCTGCCCTGAACTCCCCCCAAGCTCAGCGAGCACTAGCAAGGCAGCTAGGCATTGCATGCTGCCACTGCCACACTAAAAGTGCAGCGCAGGACTCAGGTGGTGGGAGCCAGGACAAACTCCAAACCTGGGCCAGGACATTCACAAATGACTAAAAACCATGGATGTTCCAGGAGAATCTGGGGTATGACAACCCTAATTGCAGTATTCTCTAATAGTGGCAACTCTTCAGAGATCCATTCAAGTCTTAATTATGGAGAAGTATTTTCAGATATTGATGTAGACATTTAATATTTTGTGTTCATTCTGACAGTTTGTATGATAACACACATGCACAAACATCTCACATATTAATTTGAGCATGATTTT
The DNA here is from genome assembly GCF_019175285.1 of Sceloporus undulatus. Taxonomy (NCBI): domain Eukaryota; kingdom Metazoa; phylum Chordata; class Lepidosauria; order Squamata; family Phrynosomatidae; genus Sceloporus; species Sceloporus undulatus. The sequence continues at coordinate 126,940,083 of NC_056522.1, read as the reverse complement.
GACTTAAAGGTCACTTTTTGGTTTCTGTTCCTCTGAGTAATTGAGTTTCTCTCAATATACTGTGTGTGAGACTGAAAGGAAGGAAAACATTATTTCTGTGATTCAGTACATTCTGTTTTCTTGCTTTTGCACAGACAGAAATAGAACCATTAGTTTTATATTCTGCTCATGTATAAGGATAGTCACAGACACTAGTATCTAACAGATGGGTGCAGTACAGATAAAACTCTTGATTCTAGTAACACTTTAATTTTTCGCAATATAGTATGAAGGTTTTTATTTTCTTTTTAAAAAAAAGGACACAAAAACCCATTCAGGCTTTTGGGGCTCTGGGGGTTGGGCTCTTAGTTGTTTCTTAGCAACTTGTGGTCACTAGGACCTGGCTAATATGGCTTGCAGTCAATCAGCATTCTCATACAACAGTTCCTAATTATTTGGAGGCAACAAAACTAAACCAAAAAATGGTGGTGGCACACAGGTGACACATAATTTGTAGGAATCTAATAATGCATACTTGGAAAGGGCTAGGATGTGCAGTAGAGATGAATTTTTAAATACCAGACTGTCAAGTGAATGAAGCATTAATCAGAATGTTGCCAATGAAACTTAAGCTATCAATTTTTATTTTTAAACATTTGCAGAATGTGGACTGCTAGGGTCACTTTCAAGCTTGAAAGCTGCTCTAGTTGGATTCTTCTCCTTAGAATCGTAGAGTTGGAAGAGACCGCAAGGGCCATCCAGTCCAACCCCCTGCCATGCAGGAAATCCAAATCAAAGCATCCCCGGCAGATGGCCATCCAACCTCTGTTTGAAGGAAGGAGAGTCCACTACACTCCAAGGGAGTGTGTTTCACTGTCGAACAGCCCTTACTGTCAGGAAGGTCTTCCTAATGTTGAGGTGGAATCTGTTTTCCTGTAGTTTGAATCATTGCTTCGAGTGTTATTCTCTGCAGCTATAGAAAACAAACTTATTCCATCTTCAATATGCCATCCTTTCAAGTATTTAAACAGGGCTATCATATCACCTCTTAACTTTCTCTTCTCCAGGTTAAAAATACCCAGCTCCCTAAGTCACTCCTCATAGTAGGGACAGTTGCCCCCACATCTTCATTAGTGTTGCAACTGGTGTCTTGTCTGCAGCTCTAGAACAAATGGCAGGTTGAGGAAGTATTGTTTTCCTCCTTGCTATGTACTGCAGTTTCTTATGAGGGACTCTAAAATCAAATAACATTTCTCTGAGAATAATGTATGCTTGAAATTTTCCTCCTAATGTTGAGGTGGAATCTCTTTTCCTGCAGTTTGCATTCATTGTTCCCTAGTTTCTACGTCAGACTAGGCTTTCTCGTCATCTTCTCTATCCACACTTCAGACTTACTGTAGCTGGGGCTCTTCTTATCCATACTGAGTAATCACCATTTTAATTTCCTCATAGGAGATTGTGGACAGTCAGAATGATAGCTTCTGAGCTAGTCCACACAAAGTGGAATAATACAAGCGGGTGTTCTAACAAACCCTATCAAGCCAATAGAACCTACTAGGGTGTGATCGAGCCATTTTCATGCAAATCTGCATCAGACAGAAATCCTATTTTTTGTTTCTATCTGCATGTGTGTGTGTGTGTGCAGGTAATAAACAACTGGAGTTAAAGTGACTGGTTGTTTTTTGTTTTTACAGTGCAAGTTCAAAGTCCCTAAGGAGATGAATACAACTTTTAAATAATTTAATAGTATTTTAATAATAATAATAATAATAATAATAATATTTATTTATAACCCGCCTCTCCCTGTGTTGGATCAAGGCAGGTAATAGTATATAAAAAAAGAAAATAATAAAATCAAAGGCACAGAAACAGTAGATAAAAGTACACTAGACTCCAGATTTCCACTCCCCCCTAAAATTAACATTAAAAGCAATTCCCAAACAATGGGCAATAAAATCAGTCAAGATTGCAAGACACCTCACTGAACAAAAGCAGACACAGTTGACAATACGTTCATGCACCCCATGTCCCTAATTTTCTGATTGGCTAATTGGTCCACTTATGTTAGAAATGGAATTTCTCACAAAGTTGGTCAAAACAATAATCCATCATAGGTACATTTCTGGCTGTTTTCAGATTGCCGTATGTGGCTGAAGCCTCACCTCTTCATTTTGTCTCTGTTACCAGCAATGTAATTTTTACATCCTGAACTTATAGGTCTCTCTTTTTAGATGGCAGTGTCTCTCTCCGACTCATTCAGAGTTTCTTGTCATTCAGTTTTGGGTATGTTGGAATCCTGCCTAGTTAGTTCGTTCTTCCTCTTCTTCTCTATCCTCTTCCTTTCCCCCATATTGTGCAGCTACGCAACCTAAAAATGGTACATTGACTGTACCCTACCTACCCTGACTTGGTATTGGTGACCAGAAAAGGAGGAGGTGCACAAGAATTAGGGACATGGGGTGCATGAGAGTATTCTCAACTGTGTCTGCTTTTGTTCAGTGAGGTGTCTTGCAATGTAATAGCCTTATCATGCCATTGAAGAAAGGAATTAAAAGTGTGACTGCAAATGTAAAAGTACTGTTATATCAAAAAGAAAGATGGATGACTTGTAGCCTGATCCTGGCTATACATGGGTACTCTTTAGTGGTTATTTGCACTTTGGTCAATGAGATATACAAGGAGGGAAGCACAAATCTTATACATTGTTGCACAAGAGGAATGCAAGAGCTAAGGGTCCATTCACAGTACATACCTCTAGCACAATTATATTGCCATGGTTCCATCCAATGAATCCTGAGGTTTGTAGTTTAATCAGATATTTAGATGTCTCTTCCAGGGAACTGTAGTGCATCACCAAACTAGAAATCCCAGGATTCCACTGGATGTCATGTTAGTTAATGTGGAATCAAAATGCTACAGTTGTGTAGTTTGAAGAGACCCTAAGCCTGAAGGGGTAAAATAATGGGTCAGGAGTGTATTTAAATTTAGGAATAGCTGCCTCTCCTTTCATTCTACACAGACTGTCTGCTACTCTCAGGTATCAGAACTGCTGCTTTATTTGGCATTAACTTGGTTAAAAAGATACCTGTGGCTGCAGCCCTATGCTCATGTTCTTGGGAGTATATCTCATTGAACATGGTGGGGCTTTCTTTTGATTATTTAAATAAATAAATAAATAAATAAATAAAATTTTTATTTCTATCCCGCTTTTTGCCAGGCAATCAAAGCGGCTTACAACAGGTTAAAATACAGCCATATATTTACACATTGCATTGTTTTCTCTTTACAGTACTTAAGTCTGACTTAAGAGAACTTTTCAGAAATCTGTTATGAGCTGCTCCTCTTTTAACGAAATGGCAAAGGTAGAAAAAAAATCTTTCTTCCTGACAGGAGAAAAGGGAGTAAATATACTATTCATTCTCCCTCTCTCTCCCTCTCTCTGCTTGACATGGCTCCTTAAGGCACCATGTTGTTTCACTTTCTTACAAAGGGGTCACGCTGACTAAAATGATTCCAAGAACAATTAACAGAAGTGGGTCCTCAGAGCTAAATCAAAAGCAAAGAAAATCCAGAAGAAGCAGTAGAAGAACAGGAATTTCCTGGGAGAGGAGAGAAAACCATTGAGTAAAATGCAGCAACGCCATCTCACTTCCCAGTGCACAGACATGGCCATTCTCTTAACCTTTTGCCTGGCTTGGCCTAGTCACACCTGAGCAGTGAATTGGTCCTGAATCATTACAGGAGGGGAGATGGAACAGAGGACAGGAAGAACATTGTCTTTCTTGAGAGGGATGTTTCCTTGAAGCCTCTCTGCCTGGTTTCAGCTCTTCAGATGGCTCTTGGATTCAGTTTAAAGCCTTCCTGATCATGTTTACAAGACTCCTAGCAATCACATTCTTACAGAGATAGTACCTGTGAAGATCACAGATCATCTTCTTGCCAACACAAAAGGCCTATATTCTGTTCTTATTCTTTTCAATATTTCTGCAGCCTTCAACACAGTTGATCATGTTCTTCTTTTGGATTCCTTTGTACGCTAGGCTTTACTGATTCTGACCTCATCTCATTTGTGTCTTATCTCTCAAGCCTGTCATCTCTCAGGCATGCCTGGAGGTTTGCAACATCTTTTCCTCATTCAGTCTGGGTTCTACAGGTTCTGTGCTCAGCTCTTTCTTGTTTTCCCTGTATACTCTGTCTATGGGTAATCTTAGTTGTTCTTATGTTCTTAAGTATCATCTTTTTACTGATGATACTCAACTGTATTTCTCCACTCCAGAACCTTCTTCTGATGTTCAGTATCTTAGCAGAGCATGTTTTTCAGTTGTTTTGGCATGGAACCTTCATTGTTGCCTATCGTTTAATATAGCAAAGATGGAATTGCTTATACAGTATACCTTCCAAACCCTTCTCAATGTACATTTTCTATAACTTTTAATAAAGTTCCATCTTGTGGAGGAAGCACATAATCTTGATTTTATTTCACTCTTTGTCTTTTATTTCTCATACTGGAGCTAAGTCATGCCCCTTTTTGTTTATTATATTGCTAGATTCAGACTTTCTCTATCTACTTCCTCTGTGAAGACTTTAGTTCATGCCTTGATAATTTCTTGTCATTGTTGTTATTATCTTCTTTTGACTTCCATTAAATCAGCTTAATATCTTGATTTTGATTTAACATTATGCTGCTAAGATTCTTGTTTTGCATTTGAAAGCTCTTCATGTAGCTCCCCCATATCTGTTAGCCCTCATTTCTCTTTACAGCCCTGCTCAGGATCTTTCTTATGTAAACTTTGTTCCAACCAAGTACTTCGTCTTCTTTGACTTGGCTTCACCCTTTTCCTCTTTCTGCTCCATAATCTTAGAAGCATTTGCTTCCTGTGTTTGGTAGTCTTTCTTGTCCTCAGAGGCATCTCTCCTCTGTCATTCTTATAGGACAGTCTACTCCACGCTATCCAAATATTCTTCACATTTCTTGTTCAGCTGAAGCACACATAGACCACATTCAGGCTGTTTGATCATCTCTTTCAGTGGGGCAACCAGCTTGACCTTTTCCCCCAGTTCTGTCCTTCTTCACCCGCAGGCAGGAAAACAAATATGACACAGTAGCTTCCTCACTGTCCACAAACTATTTAGACCTTAAGACAGCATTCTGGCTCTCTCCCTCAAACTCTCCTACTAAAACCTTATGCAATCCCTGTTTACTAGCTTGTGATCATCTCAGGCAGCATGGTGCAGTGGTTTGAGTGCTATACTAGGACACTGGGAGATTAGGGTGGAAACTTACTGGGTGGCCTTGGGCAAGTCACACTCTCTCATCCTCAGAGGAAGGCAATTGCAAACCTACTTTGAATAAATCTTGCCAAGAAAACTCTACAATGAGCTCATTCACACTCACATTTAAACTGGTTTCCTTGTGACATAGAATCAGGATTGCAGAATCGTTCCAAACCAAAATGAAATTCACACTGTGTTTTCCATTATCAAATGCATTTGGTAATGCATTTACATGATTCATGTTCACACTTACCTTTTGCACCACTACAAAATGGATTCTCAAAATTGGACATGATCGATCCATCCCAGTTCTTTTTTTCTTAAAATGTCAATCTTATGATTCACATCTACGTGTTTCCAGTGACACAGGTACTCAGAGGTGTGGCAGTGCACAGCAGCTGTCACTATGTTCATGGGCCTCTGTGTGTGTATGTGTTTATGCACACCTTTCTCTTCACTTCCTCTCCCTGCCTGGGTTGCTAGAGGCAGTGTGAGTTTAATTTCTATGGGACCAACAGCTGATCCACAGTCAGAAACACCCACACACACCTTCTTCCCCACTTCCCCTCCTTGCCTGGGATTGGGTTGCTAGATGGATGCACTCATCCCTGGGCTGAATCCCCCATGGCACCCAAGGATGCACCCATGCCAGGGGAGAATGCATGCATGCCAGGGCAGGGAAGAATTCCCACCATGGAACCCATGACTCCTTCTTGTGAACCCACACAAATGCAAGAGTTCACAGAAACTGTCAGTCCATGCTGCACCATGCCTCCCCAAAGAACACCCACCCTACTTGCTCTACCTCTGGAAAATTTTCTGGCATAACCAAAAAACAGCCATACTATGGGGGGCAATAGCTGATGCATTCAAGAAAACATGGATCCATAGGTGTCATAGGGGATTCTTCCCTGGGATGCAAGGATCTGTGCATGTCATGGGGAATCCTGGGATGCATGAATCTATGGGTGTTGATTTTTATTTCTATGGGAAATTTCTGCTGATCCACAC